>NW_027526203.1:418664294-419029286 GCF_048455015.1 Haemaphysalis longicornis | reverse complement strand
CTTACCACTTCCACTGCCTCGCCATCTATCTCAAACTGTTGTGTTGTCCCCAGGTTATTGATCGTTACTTTAGTTTTCTGCATATTAATTTTCAGGCCCACGGTTCTACTCTGTTCGCCCAGTGCGGAAAGCATGCTTTGCAATTCGTCCCCCGAGTTACTTAGCAAGGCCACGTCATCAGCAAATCTGAGGTTACTGAGGTATTCTCCATTAACCCTTACTCCCACCTGTTCCCAATCCAACGTTCTGAATACTTCTTGTAAGCATGCTGTAATAACATAGGAGAGATTGTGTCTCCTTGTCTGACACCCTTCCTTATAGGTATTTTACTGCTCTCCCTATGGAGGATGATGGTAGCTGTAGACCCATTATAGATATCCTCTAGTATTCTTACATAATGCTCATCTACCCCCTGGTTCCGTAATGCCTGAATGACTGCTACGGTTTCGACCGAGTCGAGTCAAATGCTTTCTCATAATCTATGAAGGCTATATATAGGGGTTCAGTATACTCAGCGCACTTCTCTATCACCTGATTGATCGTGTGAATATGGTCCATTGTTGAATAACCTTTACGGAACCCTGCTTGTTCTTTAGATTGACTGAAATCTAAGGTTGCAGAGATTCGGTTAGCGATTACCTTGGTAAATACCTTGTAGACGACTGACAGTAAGCTGATCGGCCTGTAATTTTTCAAGTCCTTCATGTCGCCTTTCTTATGGATTAAGATGATGTTCGCGTTCTTCCAAGATTCCGGTACCATTGCGGTCATTAGGCATTGCGTATACAGGTTTGCCAGTTTTTCAAGTACAAATTCTCCGCCATCCTTCAAGAGGTCTGCTGTTATCTGATCCTCACCAGGTGCTTTGCCCCCTTTCATTTCTTTCAAAGCCGTCTATCTCCTCTGAACTACTGTCTCGTTCGGCATTATCCTGGATGTCCCGGCTACTGTACAGATCCCTGTAGAACTCCTCGGCCACTGTGACTATTTTATCCCTATTTGTGATGACATTGCCTCGCTTATCCTTAAGTGCATACATCTGATTTTTCCCCACGCCAAGACGTCTCTTCACTGCTTTCAGGCTACCTCCGTTCTTTACAGCGTATTCGATCCTCTCCATATTATACTTCCGTATGTCAGCTGTCTTACGCTTATTGATTAGCTTCGAGAGCTCGGCTAGTTCTATTCTGTCAGCTGCGGTGGAGATTCTCATGGTTTGCCGTTTCCTGATTAGATCTTTCGTCTCCTGAGAAAGTTTACCAGTATCCTGTCTAGCCATAGTGCCCCCGACTTCCACTGCACACTCCGTGATAATGCGTGTAAGGTTGTCGCTGGCTTCCTGTGTCGTAAGCTCGGCTTCCTCGTTAAGGGCGGAATATCGGTTCTGCAGCGCGATCCTGAATTCTTCTGCTTTACGTCTTACTGTTAGCTCATTTATCGGCTTCTTTCGTACTAGCTTGTTGCGGTCCCTCCTCAGATCTAGCCCAATTCGAGATCTTACCATACGGTGGTCACTACACCTTACCCTTCCGAGCACTTCCACATCCTGCACGACGCCAGGGTTATCGCATAATATGAAGTCTATTTCATTTTTGTTCCCCCCATTCGGGCTCCTCCAGGTCCACTTCCGTCTCTCCCGTTTACAGAAGAAGGTATTCATTATGCGTAGGTTATTCCGTTCTGCAAACTCAACTAGTAGGTCCCCCCTGCTATTTCTACAGCCCAGACCATAGTTCCCAACTGCCTTGTCTCCAGCCTGATTCTTGCCTACTTTAGCATTGAAGTCCCCCATAACTACGGTATACTGCGTTTTTACTTTAGCCATTGCCGATTCCACGTCTTCATAGAAGCGTTCCACTGCTTGGTTGTCGTGGCTGGATGTGGGCGCGTAGCCCAGCACCACCTTGAGCTTGTACCTCTTATTGAGCCTAATTACAAGACCTGCTGCCCTTTCGTTAATGCTATAGTATTCGTCTATGTTGCCAGCTATGCTTTTATTGACTAGAAATCCCACTCCCAGTTCTCTTCTGTCCTCTAGACAACGGTAACATAGGACGTGTCCATTTTTCAGCACCGTAAGGCTTCGCCTGCCCTTCTAACCTCGCTAAGCCCTATTACATCCCATTTAATGCCCTCTAATTCCTCGAACAACACCTCGAGACTTGCTTCGCTAGATAAGGTTCGCACGTTAAACGTTGCCAGGTTCAGATTCCATTGGCGGCCTGTCCGGATCCAGGGATTCTTAGCACCCTCTGCTGCGTCACAGGTCTGACCGCCGCCGTGGTCAGTTGCTTCGCAGCCGCTGGGGACTGAGGGCCGAGGGTTAATTGGCGTATTCATGGGAGGTTGTGGCCGTTACTACACCAGGGTGGCCAATCCTGCTCTGGTGAGGGAGTGCATTACCGGCAATGGTCGCCGGGGTCAGGCCGCACCCCAAGCCCCTTTGTGCAATTCCATCAATGCGCGGATTTTTTTTTTTTTTAATCCCGTTGGAATTGTCCGGCACCGGGATTCGAATCACGGTCCTTCTGCACGCGAGGCGGGTGTTCTACCTCTACGCCATCGCTGCATGCTCACAGTTATAATTATCCAATAATTCCAATTACTGAAGTTCGCATTAACGGCTTTCACTGAATTCAACTTTTTCATAACCTTAAAGATCATGTTTCAATGAAGGAAAGGAAGCCCGTATTGAACGCGGAGAAGTCCCCTTGGCAACTTCGAAAGAAAAAAAAAAAAAGACTCACGGGCGATCATCGCGACTGGTGCAGTGCGGTCCGCGATTCCAGTTGTGTGAAAGAAGTGAATTCCTATAACCCCAGCCTCCCACCACCCATTCACTCTATCCAGCTTCCTCGCCACTCTGTTCTCCCGTTCACTTTCGCCAAGCGAACAACCACACCACAAACAACAAAGCCACCGGTTTTTTCCAAAACGCAACTACTACTGCTAGCGCAGCAAAAATAAAAATTGTTTGGTGTTCTACAGCCAGAAAGTTGCGGCTCTCGTAACAAACGTTATTGGCTTCTGGAGGCACACTAGCATGGTCAAGGCGCAGGAGACAACGTGGCTCTGACGTGCTCCTGTTCTATCTTTTGCGTGGCCTATACACGTCACTAAGTAAAAGCTGCGTGGCCCTTTTCGCAGAACTTGTCGGTCAGGTTTGACTGGCTCTGCCTGCTAAGAGGGGCGGGGCACCATATCCCTTCAATTTGCCTTCCCGCGCCTGAAGGGCTCACTTTTTTTGCGCGTTTTTGCTCCGAGTGGAACAGATTTATTTCAGCCACGCTGTACAGCTAACATCATTGCCGCTAACAACATACAGCTAACATCACTGCCGTCAAAGCTCCAGACACGATTATTAAATGCGCATAATTGCTTACTACCGAACCGATTGATGCCTGGCGTTGTTTGGTCTGTCGGCCATTCGGTTGTGCATATATAGCAGCGCAAGGTAATCTGGGCGATGCCGAGTTGGCCCACCTTTACCTATTGGCCAGGAGATCGTCCTATAGGTGGCACCGCTTAAATTAGGGGGCGCCACGGTCAAATTTCTATAGAGGGGAAACAAACGACAAAAATACATGGGTTTCTATAGGGCACTGGTCGGTCAAACAAGATTCCTTTAATGTACGGGGAAATTATGCGCAGTGGGGCAGTGGAAATCTACGAAATACACATCAGGCATTAGCCTGCAATGTTTTCCGCAGGCGGAAACCCAACGCAAGCACTCGATGTCAAAGCTGAAAATTTGAAGGAACGTTGGACTCGGTCTGTAGTACACTTCAGCGAGGAGTGTGTTTCAGGACCACCTCAGACGGAAATGAGAATAACAGCGCAGAAATCACCACAGACACGAAAAGCCGACCCAAAAGGCTTTGCAATCATTCGCGGCAGTGAGAAGACAGTGGCTTTTTTAAAAGAACAGCTGTTCCGTTGGACAATTTACCCGTGGTGAACACGACAAGCCGCCGAAAGTTGCAAGTTTTTCGATAATTCCCATTGAACGGTTCCGCCTTACCACGCACAAAAGAAGTTTGGCTCTAGGTCACCTTTGATGAACCCTGTGTGTGCGTAGAGTCAGTGCGGTAATTTATAAGGCCCCGCTTGCGAAGACGATTGATACCCCACACTCCACACTACGACGAAATGAAACTGGAACGCCAAAAGCTGCTCTAATATTATATTATTTTTTTTTTTGCTAGCAACCTTCACTTCAAAACAAGGCTCGCGAGAGTGGTCTAAAAACGCGTTCATTTTATTAAACACGCGTACAAGTAACATCAGCGCCGGTCACCTGCAACGCTCACGCCGCAGGCCACCGTTAAAACAAGCTGATGTTTCCAAGTTGAAAGCGCTGTTGAAGAAATGCCAGGATACGGCTCCGCGAACGAACAAAAAAAAAAAAAACGAGCACAGCACAATCACAGAACGATTTCTTTTCAATTTTGCACCTGTTGCGCAACAGTCAGGACCGCGGTACTTACAGGTAGCAACGCAAAACACGCTCCTTGCGCGGACGACCCGTAATCCGCACAAAATAGGCAGCGCTACACGTACCACACACTGTTGTGTGAGTCGGTAACCAATGGTGATTAGACGTCGTCGCACGGAGAGCCGGCAGCGCATATAAGACGGGCGAGCTGACACGCAGACAGTGATGGAAGAAGCACAGGTAATTGAAGGCAAACCACGAGATGTACACAGTTTCACAACTCCATGGGACACACTGCACACCGACACAGACGAGCTAACTCAACGAGCGATAAGCGCCCATTTCCCGCCCAGCCATAGCACGTCGAGAAAACCAGTACGTTTGAAACAGTAACTGCAGTAACTGTCACCGCGACACGAACAACACGAACACTCATTGGTCTAAACAATCACGCGACCCGTGGCTGTCTGCAAATAAATGCCTACAAAGAAAGACAAGCTGACGTTGAGGCAGACGATACGGAGGGGGAATCTGGCCGCCGCCTCCACCGCCCCCCTCTATTCTTTCCCCAGCACTCTGCGCTTATTGGGTGGTCGGAATCAATACAAAACACACAAAAATGCGGAAGGTCACTGCTCTTTTTGTTCCCCTCTCCTGAACGACAGCATGCGAAGAAAGCGCGGGCAGCCGTTAGGGCAGTTCGGTGGCTCTTACATCCGCGCGCGATTAGCGAACTTAGCGGAGCTTTTCATGCGAATATAACCAGGTCAGTGTCGCGCGTATTTGCACGTGTATAGTGTGTGAAAGCCTGTGAAGGTATTATAACTCTGCCGCCTTCACCGTCTACTGTGTGGGACTATGTTCAGTGGGGGAGACAAATTTTTGCACCTGTCGGGGGACCAGTACACCTACGCGAATGCAGTTTCTTACCAAACTGGAATTTCATTCGAACGCCGAGAACTAAACAACGTTGGAGACTTCGCTCCTCTGTTTCTTCTTTTAGTAACTTTTCTCGTGAAACAGTTGTACGGATTCTCATAGCCATGGTAAGAATTACTGAGTGCGGCAGCTCTCGTAGAGGGACGGCTGAATGTTAGGTAAGTGGGGTTTTAGTTCGGACAAAACGCTGTGAAACAGCGAGCAAAATCTTTTCGGGAAATGTGTACAGTTTGAGCAATTCTTTCCGATCAACATATACTCAAAAGTGCTCCCTAGAATTGGATAAATGGCTAAATATCTTTCTCCTGAAATATACGGTACGACTTCGGCCCTGTGAAAAAGCCTGTGTCGTCTGCTTTGTTTCCCCTCTATTTAGTTTCTCGTTGGCGCCGCTAGGGGCGCCACTCTAAAATCTCCTCCCCAATAGCGCCGCTACATCACAAACAGAGGATTTATTTTTTCACCAGGCGAGTTTACTTTCCTTGATTTGCATTTTACTTCTGCGGGTTAGGGGTTGACACTATTTTATCGATGTGCTCGCACTGTCCTTTTTAGCAGCGATGACAAGAGTATCGAGAATGCCACGTGCGCTCACAGCGGTCGATGTACAAGAACCAGGATACTGGGAGTAGAGGAAGTTGAGCGAAAGAAAATTTTCCTCTTCACGGCGCCACGTGTGACCCCCAGATCAAGGTTCTAAATTTCGTAACGCAATTACCAGACAATAATTCACGCGTTTCCTACATTCATTACAACTGTATCTCCCCGCTTCCTTATCGTTGCACGTTGTTACCATTATATATGTGGGACGAAGGAAAAGCTTCCGGCGACGGGATATAGGCGCGAGATATAAGAATACACAACGCTTGTTGCTTGTTATATTTCAGCGTATTGCAAATTGCAAAACTTGCGAATTGCAAAACAACAGAGCTAGTGCTCCAGACCAATCCGCCATAAGCCAGCGCAGTTAGCGGCAGAAATATAAAGTATATAATGTATAGCCTGTTTACATTTTTATTTAGTTTTAGCACTCCAAGCAGCTTAGATGACTATTTCTCGTTAGCGCTCGTGCAGTAAGCGTCCCCCAAATTCCCACAATATCTCTTAGCGACTACATTCCTATAGACGGAAAAGCGTTCGCATGCAGATAGATGGTCGTGCTGCTGACCGCTGTGCTAGTTCACCCAGCGCAAAAAGTGCTTCCCGCACCTTGGGTTTTACGCTGTAAATAAAAATTTCGGTTGAGTTTAATTCCTTAGTACCGGTACCTTTATTAATTTCGCTGACTCTTCTGCCGCCTTTATTTGGCCGTAGATTTTTTTTTTTCTACTAGCGTACCAGGGACCGAAGCGTCGATATGTGTGCGCTTGGGTGGAGTGACTTGGACTTAAAGCTTGATACAGTCTACAAACTAACAAACTAAAGGCACATTCTCCCAGGCACAAACGTGTCGTGGCTTAGTGTCAACCGAGTGAACAAATTGCGACGAACCGCCGCCGGCCGGCCGACTAAACGCTGTGCCGACTGATTCTGTAGGAGGGTCGGCGAGCCGTGTAGTATAGCGCAGTCACGCCAAGCCATCTTGTTTTGACGTCATTAGAAACGTCATACGAGATCGGCAAGGAGGATGCAGAGAGGATTTTTCTACAGAATAAAGTCCTGTAAACGTAGCGAGAGTGGTCGAAACATGCCCCTGAGACTCCAGACTACAATGTGTGCTAGTAATCCCGCAATGTTTACAAATCAGTTCACTGTCCCTTTGAATTCGCAGCGGATACGCCTCCGCAAGCTCCTGCGTCGATGAGAGTGACGCGCCGCCCGTGGCACCCCTACACCTGAACAGCCGCATATCGGATAAGCGTTAGTGCAGCGTCGAAGCAGCGCGCCTTATCTGATCGAGGTGAACGGTGATGGCAAAGAAAGCTCGTACCTCTGATGTCTCTCCCAGTTGATCATCAGTGCGGGATTTTCCACGTACCTGCAGAGATAAAACGCGGGAAAGTTTAGATGCAAGTTCAGTTTGTAATGAGGGCACCAGGTTATCGGAGATGGGTATCACAAAGTTCGTGCCCGCCCCCCGTGTCTTGTTCGACCTTCGCTATTTTGGGCATAGCAAGGGCATGTTAGGAAGGATTCCGCGTCAGCAGATATATAGTGTGGAGAGATGCAACGGTTCAACATGATCAGAATGTTATCTGCTGACCCGTAGGACCTCTTGACTCGGACCTCTTGACCCGCTGCGGGCATTTTTTTCCGGTTGGACCTTTTGAACCATATTGGACCTCTCGACAGGGCTCATATGAATCAAGATGGCCAATATTTGGCCTTCTGATTCATTTCTTCACGCGGCAAAAGCGAGTCAAGAGATCCAAAGAGTCTCTGTAGCGCCTCACATCGGCGCGATTACAGGACCCAATTGGATCTCTTGACGGGGCTGAGGCGAGTCAAGAGATACAGCGAATATCTTTGTGGGGCCTCACATGGGCGCACTCGAAGCATCGACTGGGTCATTGAGCGGAAAAGCCGGCGTCCGGCGTCTGTAGCAGAGAAACCACTCAAAAATGGCCCCAAAGAGAATGAGCGTAATTGAGTTCCACAGAAAATTGGGAAAATTTGGGAGTGAGAAACCGAATCCAGCGCCTCAGGAGTGCCAGTCGAGCGCGGCACCCCGGACGCCGCCTCATCGGCTCTTTGGCTTAGGCTCATCTAAGGTGGACGTTGTGAGTGCGTTGCGGCTTTCGACTCAGAAAACGTCGACAACAGACCCACGCGCACCTCTACGTATATACATACAGCGACGTTGCTTGGCATATCGTTAGGCTCAACGTTGAGGTAATTACACGTTAAGGTTTAATATAGGCCAGTCCACATGCCCACTCACGACGGTTGGCCAATGACGATGGTGGTGGTGGTGGTGGCCCGAAAAATGGCGCATACCCACTTAGGGGGATTGGCCAAGAAGAGTTATGTTTTCATTACAATCAATCAAGGCAAAATAATGGAGCAGAAGAAAGAATTTGGTCTAGGTTAATGAGAGAGAGAGAGAGAAAACACGAGAATAAAAAAAACAGAGAGAAAAATAGGAAATTTATAGTAAAAGTCAGCCTAATCGGAATGTTTTTAGCACTGCAGACGAGCTGTCTCCGAAATGAAGGAGTGGATGGCGTTGCACACGTCCCTATGGCATCGGCCCAGCCTTGTCCCCCCAAACGACAAGAGCACCGGTACAGTTAAAGGCAGACCAAGACGTAGCAGGGGAATCTCCAGCAGCCTTCTCCGATGGTTAGCAAATCGGCGGCAAAGAAGAAAGAAATGCTCTACGGATTCAATTTCTTGGCAAAAGTGGCACAAAGGGGTGGTTATCAGATTTGCCCTGTATAAATACCGATTAAGGGGTGGCACACCACAACGAAAAGAAGTTATCAATACTTCGCACAAGCGAGTTTGGCATAAACTTCTCTCCCAGCGGTACCTGAGGTGTTCCAGTTCAGGAGAAGTGTTCAGACCATGGTCGGAGGCATCTTGATTAAACAGGTATTGGCGATAGCGTGCCAACAACACGCAAGAAAACGGGGGAAGAACCTCGACGATCGGTAAAGCCAAAGCTGTGACAGCTGCCATCAGAAGCTAACGGTCATTTCACCATTCTCATTTGGCGCCGACGTGCACATACCCACTCAAAGGGATTGGTCACATACACTGAATACACACCCCGCGGTACAACTCGAGGGCATTACACGCAGAGAAAAAAAATCGAATGAGCACTCAGTGGCGTCCACTGGCGCCATTAATGCTTTCGCATTCACAAATGATAACAAATGCTTCGGTGTACTCGGACCTTCTGTTTGCTTAAGATCAAGCCTCTCCTAGTTGAGTTACATAATTTAACCCTTGAGGAGCGTATATTCATTCAAGCACGCAGATATTCATTCAAGTATTCAAGCACGCAGATAAATTTTCGAGCCATATGTTAGTTTATATCTTTCAAGCACATATATGTATGTGCCGCCAATGGAAAAATCCGTTTCCATCATCCGCATAAATTAGTCATGAAGCGCACGTTCATAACGTCGTTTAAGCAAAGTAAAAATAAGAGTGGACTCCCTAAAATTCAACCTTATAGAGCATCGTAGTGCACCAAAGCTATGTTTGATTTCGTGTGTTAATATTGGTTAATACCTTTGCATTCACGATAGCTCTCATAAGTAGTTTCTTTTTTTTTTACCATTTGGGGGAAAACTATTCATACGAACAATCCCGCGGGAAAAGAGAGGGGCAGGTGTTTGGGCCCGCTTACAATTTAAGTAAGGTCAGCAACAGCGGGCTATGTACCTTTGCTATGAAAGGTCAGTGCCAGGCATTTAGAACCTTACTTCGTCCGCTCCGCGCTTAGCCGTGTTGAACAAACCGGGGCATGCGAGGTGCCGGCAAATGCAACGACAAGCTGTCAGCGCCAACAGAGAGCCCGAACTGCGCCTTCGCACCAAAAGAAAGAATTCTGGAAAGCTTTTGTGGCTGTCTCTACGCATGTATATGTACCTGATACGCTTCATTATTTCGTACAGCTAAAAAAGAACCCTTTTTCACAAGATTAGCCTTAAAGAACACAAACAAAAAGAAACTCTGCCCACTGAACAGCAGGCCGACGCAAATTTAACTGAAAAGAATGAGCCTTTGTGTTTAACGTAATAAAACAACATAAAGACTATAGCTTACAGCGAGCTGGCGCTGTTAGAAAATGGTTCAGAATGCAACAGTAAGCTTATACCTCCGAACTGTGGAAGCGAGGGTTCATCAAGAAAAATGTTTGATTACTAAGTTTTTATAAAAAAGAACTAATTTCAGCTGTTATGAACTCCATGCTTTCACATGTCCATTAATACCGATAGCAGATGCTGTCATATCTAGATGACCACCCCCCCTACTCCGTGTGTGTGTGTGGGGGGGTTCATTATTTATTTATTTATTTATTTATTTATTTATTTATTTATTTATTTATTTATTTATTTATTTATTTATTTATTTATTTATTTATTTATTTATTTATTTATTTATTTATTTATTTATTTATTTATTTATTTATTTATTTATTTATTTATTTATTTATTTATTTATTTATTTATTTATTTATTTAAAATACCTTACAGGTCCGCCGGCATTGAGTAAGGGGGTTGCATGAAAATCATAAAAAGAGCAAGCAGCCGACACAAGGTGTAAGAATACTTCTTCTGTCGCCGTAGGTTTTTGAAATGACCCAAAAGAAGTACTTCGTTGGTTCGTTTTAACTGTTTATTCACACTTCTCGTTGGAAGCCAATTCGAGCAGTCGCCGGAGCGATGCTGCTCGTCCGTGGGCCCCTCCGAGTCGTTCTCGTTGCTTTCTCCCGCTTTGGCGGTCACCAGTAGCCGGGCCCCTCCCTTGCTTCCCGGAATTCTCCAAGCGCCCCCTCCCTCCAGTCGTGGTGCCCCGTTACAGCCAGAGGCGCCTCTTAATGGCTTTTCCTTTTTGGCACCCGGCCGTTCTGTCCACGACCTACTCTATACGACCTACTCGTGGTTCTGTCGACCCTCTGTTCTCTCTCTCCACGACTGGACGGAAGGTCCGCGCACAGTTCTAACACTTCGATACACACAAACTGAACTAAAAAAAAAATCCACATAGGCACATTGTAGGAAATTAACGCAAAGATACTTCATGGTTCACAGACAACCCAAATACCATACATAAAAATATTCGGCTAAAACAGGCCCCAAATTCAATATTACTTTGTTTCCGTATGCACACACAAAAAATTGAACGTAGAGGAACAAACAGTAATTTGCCCCACTTGAACTTTAATCCAACGCCTGCACTCATTTGCGACGTTACATGCTTTAATGATGAGACTGATGTGCATAATATTAAAACAATAATGCCATGCAACGGTGAACAAGGGTAATTCGAAACAACTTGAGAGATTAAGAAACGTAAAGACAAGAACAAGTTCCATGAAATAGCGTCGTTAATAACGTGCATATCTAGCCGCGGCTTCGTTCGGAGAACCGCTAACAGTTTTCACATCTAGAAAAACACGTTCCGACGTGGGAGCCAAAACAACGCAAAAAGTATGATGAAATGAGGTGATTTATAACTTGCATATCACCCCGCGCTCGCGCAGACAACCTGTACCCTGACGCTTCCTACGGAGGGGATTTCGACTGCCTGGAGTTGGGCCTTTTTTTCCTTCTCCACGAACTCTCTGTCAGAACTCTCGGCGCTAATTGTTCTTTTAATTGCTGTACTTGTTTAAGTAAACTGCACAAACTCGCATACCCAACTTTTCACAGCAAGTCCTAGTTTCCCCAGACTCTTGTTATAGTGAACTGGTAGCACCCCCCCTACCCCCCCTCCCCCGTCACTTCGTACTTGAGCTTTTGTCCGCGAGCCTTGCAGTTCATTTTTGTGGGTACGCATAGGAGGCTGAAATGGTAAAAATCCGCGTCACATGTGTTCGAAGGCTCCGTGAGGCAGCGCCAATTGGGGGAGAACGAGCGATAGTTCAAAGAAGGACGAGTGACGACAGCCAGCGCCGCGCCTGCACTGAGGGAGGACCGCGGAGACATGCGTTGCTCAGCGCACGCGTGCCTGTGGCGAACAAGAGACGCCGCGCCGAGAGGGTAACGGGCGATAGAGGCGGAGAGAAAACCGTGGAGAGGAGGAATCGGCCAGCCTGTACAATGCTAACGTGACATGAGAGACCGAGTCAGCTGCCGTGTTTATGCGCACGGCCTCCGTGATCAGCAACGGAGCGGCGACGGAGCTGATTGCGGAGGCCGTGGTTATGTGCGGGTGTGTATATGACAGCACGTGGCGCTGCGAACGTCAGTTCTCGCGCCAGCCCATTCGGCACAGGGGAATATAAAGTGCTTACGCACCTTTAGCCGAGCTGCAACAGGTTGTCCCATATATTTGTCTTTAAAGTAATCTGGGTTTATCGTCACTCCGGACACCTGAAATGTGTCAACCCATGCGGCTATTCCAGTGTGCCAGTATTTATCTGTGCCGTGAGTAGACTGCATTTTGTGTTACTTTTACTAAATGTGCTAAGTTGTTTTACACGGATCTAAAATTTTGACTGACACCTCCAGCCAGTGGGTTGGACCTATCGCCGGTTACCGCGTCGAAATTCCTTCTGGTTATTAGCACGCGGTCCCGGTCGAGGTTCCGGCCTTAGATACTGCCGCTTCTGGTGGCATATGCCTTAATTAATTAATTAAGCGAGCTTCCATCTTACCACCAGCCATTCTAACGTCCCATCTTTGACGATGGGAGATAGGGCCAGCTATGTTACGCTGTTCTACTTTGGAACAACAAGCAATATCAAAATTCGTTACTCACAATGGCAGGAAAATATGAGACCACTTTTCGCGACCCATATCTCAATGTCCAGGAGCTAGTCACAGGTAAGTGCAACCACAGTTTACCAAGTGAACTTCCCTGCGAGCATTCATTGCCTGCACCACAATCGGAGGGAGCCACAATGCATGCATGGCGACCAGGTGACCGGTGTCGCTCGTGCAACGTGTACGCACCTGACCAATTGCAGTACTGCGTACAAGAATGTGTGCTGGAAAGAATACGACTCCTAACGCCCTTCGCGAAAGTGCCAGTTGAACGACAAGCTTAACGCCGCAGGAAAGAAATTGATGTACGTCACGCAGCTATAGATGGCAAACGTACTGTGCTCGCAGGCTTTGCCTCGGACAAAACACGGCAGCTGCGCGGACCGAAATAGAACTCAAGACTTCGTGCTCCTTAGTAGCGACGAGGGTATTTCTTCCGCAGAGTATTTGTTCCAGACTTGCCACCTCGGTCGTCTTGGGAGGAGCAATTCTGGGACAGTGTTGTCGTAACAACGTGCAGAATAACTTACAAGTCAAGAACCCGAGCAATTCTACAGGTTAGCTGCCTTCTTTGTAGTATGCTTGTAGCTGATTTACTTGTAGCCGCTTCATTTTTGTAGTATCCCAGCGCTACAAGCCATGCATTTTCCTACACAGAAAAACTGAAAACTGTTTGCCTCCCTCGTTTCTGCTTCGCATGGTATTCGCTGGCACAGAAACTAGGGTCACGCTGCGACTGAGTATTCTGCGCTAGCATTCCTGCGTTTAATATGCTCGACGCAATTTTCCACGGCACTTAACAGGCACTCAAAAGCACATTTTTCGTTGTGCAGTTCTCTACCTTTCTTACCCACGGCTATAGTATGAATAGTATTATATTTTGCCGTTTCGCAAGGTAGTAAAACGCATACATCAAAAAACTTGACCGAGGCAGCAAGGAGGCCTTGGTTAGTAGGCTCTCCCGCGGCGGAATGGCCTTCGCAAAGGCGCCGGTGTAATTATTCAAGTTTAGTGATTAACGGAAGGTTGTGCATACTGACGCCGTTATTAGCATTTCGGCATTGCATGCCGCTTTTATTATGATACCGGAAGCCTGCTTGAGGGCAACTAACCAAGGACAGCAAGATAAGCAACCTATTTCAAACCAAACAGTTTCAGTACGTAGCGTTATTGGCATAGAAGAGATACAAAGTAAGCGATCTAAAAAAAATCTTCGAGAGCACCTAAGCACTTCTTTTTTGAGTTGTGAATGTCTCATTCAACGCTACTGAGCGCTATTTCGTTTTGCGCTACAGTAATGCAAGCTTGAGTGCCTTACTTGGGCACTGCACCATCCTGTAGTATTGGGCGAGTAATGCCCAGGTGTTCAGCAAAGCGCGTTAAAAAGGGCCTTTCTGCTTAATTAAGTACGCGCTATGAAACGCGTGAAAGCCAATGCGTATGGCCAGGCATCGCCTAGCACCACGCTCCTTTGTGTTTTATTCATGCAACGTGTCACAGCCCCTGGGGGGTTTCGGATCCATTTAGCTGCTGCAGACGCCGGCTACTTCGCTCAACGGGCCATTTATAAAAGCTTTTGCATTAAAATTAGACGGTGCTTCCTCGCAGCGAGCCCGTATTTCGCGTAAGCTGGAATGCTTTCTCCCGTTTCTGCCGCCATTATTTATATAATTACTTCACTGTTCGTAGATCAGCGACGCGAACCTTCAAGGTAGGAGAAAGTCGTTTCCCTTAAGTGAATGCGGGTGGTGGCGCTCGAGCGAGGACGACGCGCATCGAACGTTCCCGCCTGCAGCGACACACACCGACTATCCGGGGTGTTGTCTAGCAACAGTTTCTTGCTCGCGCGGCATTCTTTCCCTCCATGTTTTTGATTGAAAGGCACCACACTTCAATCAAACGACGTTGCCTATACCCCATTTCCCATAAGCAGCCGGGAAAGGAGGAAAATACTCGCAAACCAGTTCTCCGCGCGCCTTCCGCTTCCGGCGGACCAGCGTTGCCTGTGCGCGCTGGGCTGTTAACAGAGTTTTAGCAGTCCGTATGCTCCGGCCGTTCCGTTCGTTACGTTGCTACCGGGTTTACCGGGACCCGACTGCGCATGCGCGCGCACGTACCGGGTTCTTTCCGTGTAGTGAGACGGAAAACGTGTTTTAGCACTCCGTAGCGTCGTACCGTTCGTTCCGTGTGACGGCTGATTAGCCGAGTTGTTGCAAAAATCCACACGCTAAAAATACGTAAATAAACAACGCAGTTTCCCCTAAATCATTGCAAATCTAAAATAAATCGCGCTCGGCCGGACGCATTGTGAGGCAGGGTATGCGGCGGCGGTGACGGCACCAGAGCGAGCGCAGGTGACATGGTCGCGCGCCGTTCACGTGGAGGAATGGCCTTGGCCTTGCCCGATTTAAGCGCTAGACACATGTACGATTGGTACACGCGATTCGTATGCGACTGATCATTACGACTGTCACCACGACTAGTCGTACGCGTGAATTTGAGACACATGGCCCGATGCGGGTGTGCGATGCCTTGTCGGCGCCGCTCCGCCCACGGTTTTTGCTCCATGGTCAACTACGACGATCGCTGAGCTGAATTTGTAGATTCCGCGCGTTTGTACGCAAGAAATGGATAAAGCAGGCAATCGTGAAGCGTTTTCTGCATCGGAAGCAGTCCGCGCACACGCCGGTCGCGCCTGCCAGCTCGGCACACTCAGCGGCTCGAACCGGCGCAGACCACGGTAGCAACCACTTGTCGCTGCTCTTCCGAATCAATCTGATCGCTAAAACGAAGTTCCACCTGCGAGAAAGTAGGTGTTAGTGTGGTGAAAAATTGTGCTAGGGATTGTTCTCAGGGCTTATTTTAAAAGCGGCGATCAGATATCTGCCGCGATGCAAGCCTATGCTGACCGGCCGTGGATGCCGCGGCACGCGGTGCGCCGAGCGGCCGAGAGATGGCGATACCTGCGCGGAAGCATCGAAACAGGCTACGCAGATGTCTCGGTCACCGATCGCTCAAACGGAAGTTGTAGCTCAAATAAAGTTTCACATGCGAGAAAGGGGATGATAGTGTAGTGAAAAGTTGTGTTACGGATTGTCATTCGCAGTTGCACAGATAGCGGCGATCAAATATTCGCCAGGACGCTAAGCCTAAAGTTCCCAACACCCGAGCCGACCAGAGCAACGCAAGTCGGTTGCGGGCTCCGGATACGGTAACACGGAAGCAGAGCGCCGGGAGAGACGCCGGCCGCGTACGGAAAAAATGGCGCATGCGCAGTCGGGTCCCGGTAAACCCGGTAGCAACGTAACGAACGGAACGGCCGGAGCATACTGCTGCTAAAACTCTCTAACATCGCTCGGCGCGGTGTGCTCCGCTCGTAGTACAGGAGTGTTCCGCACCATGTGCTTACCTTTTGCGGAACTTTCAACAATGCTGCGATGCTGCGATGCCGTTCAAGGCACAAAAGTCGCTTGGTCAGCACTGTGCGGTGGTGGGTTATCGAACAACCAGAGAAAGCGAGAAAAAGACGCCGACAGCACACATCTGCACGACACTGCCAGGAGAAAACGCAGTGCGGTTGCGACGTGTTTTTGCCAATGGACACCGAGTTGAGATATCGGTGGACGCCGCCTATAAACCGCAACTACTTTGTACCAACGACCAACTCTAGGGTATGTGATGTATTTATTTATTTATTATACCTCAAAGGCCCCGTTAAGGGCGTTACATGAGGGGGTAAACAAGTCAGTGAAGGATGATTTGTGCGATGGCTTCTTTAAAATGTTCTGTGCACTTCTTGGACGGCAAGCAGACGGAGGAAAATCCATTTATCACACGCAAAGCTGCGACAGGGCGACAAAACAAAACCCACTGAAATCTTTACAGTACAACATTGATTGATTAACTGATTCATTATGAGGTTTAACGCGCCGACGCTTCACAGGCGATGAGGCACGCCGTAGTGGATGGCTCGGGATTAATTTCGACTACCTGGGGATCTTTCACGTGCGCCTATACAATACAATATTACAATCACTTCTGGTTTCTTGTAGTCAACTTAAAATAACGTATATTGTTTGGTCATTATAGCCGATTGGCATTAAACAATCCTCTTTTCATCTAAGCTAACCTTTAAAATCACGGCGTTTTGTTTACTTTTTTTCAGGCGAACGCATTACACTGCCAAACGATATGAAAGGATAACTTTCTCCATCGTACACTGCTGGTCGATAGCAGTATAAGCAGGCCGCACAATGTGGAAACGCAGCTCGAGATACGCGAACGCTTCATTTCGAAAATAGCTCGACTTGTTACCAATGCAGTCAAAGGAAAAGTTTCTCATCCTTTTGCGTTGTCACGGAATCTAAAGTACTACAATTACAAAACAGTTACTGTTGATCGGGCAAAGCATTCGTGGTGCAAGCAGAGGGTCCACAAAGATTGGCTCTGAGCGACAGGGCACATGCGCTGCGCAGAGTTAGGCCAATCATTTTTTTTATTTGATTTTTTATTTCTTGGCAAAAACCAAGGGGAGGCTGAGACTATAGAGGCGAACGTGGCCTGACAGAGGCCTCAGCCGCCCGATTTACAGCGTACATAACAACACGTCTGTTCACAAATTTAAGCATGATAGCACAATCGTAATAGAGAAATAGCACAAAGCAAAGTCATTACTACATTTCTTATGTATTATACAAAGCATAGGTCTCAAATTCCCAAGGGATCACAATGTACACATAAACGCAGTAATTCGTACGCATGAACTTTCATCAGTTACACTATGATCACAACCTTCGAATAGTAATTTGACTGGTTGTGCAGTCGTGTTATTTTTCCGCCCAAATAATTTCGTTTCGTCAATAACCGTCGTAAGTCTAGTCCAGAAAGATTATATTGCATTGCAATGTCAACAGCGTAGCAATCGCCTCGTCTAAAGTTCATCGCGAGCGCGGGTCAGCGTGACCCACATGCGGTTTTCGCGCTCCGAATTCGACGTCCGCGCTTCCGTTGACATGACTAATCGGTGAACACAACAAACATGGTGGCATTGAAAATACGTATTTACTCCCCGATATCAATTTCTATGTCAGTCGGTGCCATACCGATAGCGTTTGCATCGCGGAACTGCGGAGCACCACCGGCACCACCACCACCATGAGCTACTGCATGCTCGCAGCAGCCGGGGTCGGCATCTTCCGCTCTGGCAGCGAATGAGGACCTAAAATCCGTCCGCAGATGGTGAAAACAAAGCAGAACACACACGCACAAGCACTGCAACCGCTAACTTAACGCCAAACCACTACGGTTTACTCGGTAACGCACGGACACCGAACAGACGAACGGAGAGAACGGAGCACTAAAAGGGACCCCGAAAAGCTTTGTGAAGGTGGCAATCAAATGCATTCAGGTGGTAGAACACATAACGGGGGATTTTTGAGCCAAGTGTGAGCCCCATACATCATCATCATCATCACCAGCCTATCTACGCCCACTGCAGGGCAAAGGCCTCTCCCATTATTCTCCAATTACCCCGGTCCTGTGCCAACTGTGACCAATTTATCCCCGCAAACTTCTTGATCTCATCTGCCCATCTAACTTTCTGCCGCCCCCTGCAACGCTTGCCTTCTCTTTGTAAACAATTTTTGAAGATCGCCGTTCTCAGCCGATGAGCGCGACGCCGCAGCGAGCCGACCGCGGCTGACGCAACGGCAAAGGCGCCCCCTGATTCGCCCAATCGCCAGCGAGGTCGGCCGCCGGCGGCGTCACTGCCATTGGCTTCCGGCTGCTCTTCCTCCTTCCTGCGCGATCCCGAGGCAAAGGCGGCAAAGGCGATTGACGCGTGCCTAGGCGCAGGAATGTAGCTAGCGCAGAACGGAAGTCGAGTGTCGCGATGTCACATGGTTATTCCCAGTGTTTCCAGCTGCTTTGAAGGAAGCAGAGAGGGAGGAGGAGTCGATCGGCAAGCGGGAAGAGGTGCATCTAATTGGTTCAGCCGCAGCTAATACTGAATGTAGATCAATAATTCCAACGGCATTGCATCGCTATATTGGTGCAACGCGACAATACAGGCCTTTTGTAACTTTTACAGAAGGCTTTTCTGGGTCCCTTTAACAGCCCAGCGCGGCGGTTTCGGCGTTCGCTTCATAGACGGCGCTAGCGTCTGGTCAGAAAAAGCAAATGGCGGCGCCCACCTTTAGAAAGGAAGATGGTGTATAGGAATACTCGTTCTTGGCTTTCATCACAGCGATTTATACAGCCACGATGCGATTCTTCGATGTGAGAGGATGTACATTGAAGCGCAAAAAGAAAAAAAATCTCAGAGGACACCTATAGCGTTACTTCATCGTAGAGAGATTGTTTTGGAACGTAGCTTCTGCATTCACCGTCCACGCTTTTCAAGTGCTGATGGGCAGCTGAGAGAGCCAGCCTTCCAGGAGCAGTTTTATGCTGCGGCGCACGAAAATTCCCCTGGGCACTTCAGTACGCTTACGTGCCTTGAATGTGAAAGCAGTACGGCTTCCACCGGCGACACTTATCAAAGACTTCTGTACTGCTACATCGCTCTTATCTCTCTCCGCTTTCCCATCTCCGGCTTTTGGCTCTCCTCGCGACATTTTGCGGATCCTGTGTTTCGGCTTCGTTGGCGTCTTTGCGTGGTCGACCGCGCTTAGCCGGTATAGAAACTGGTGGTACATTCGACGTAGAAGCACTTTCCACCACGAGACACGGCGCGAATCACTTCGACAAGCACATTGGAGTATGCACTTCACGCCAGAATCAGCGTTCTCTGCGGCTGCGGTTCACCTGTTTTCTTCACGCGCTGTCACGTGCACCTCCGCCCCACTGGCTGCACCGTCACGGACCAAATGCCGCACGCACTATAGGCGCACCTTCAGTCAGCCAGAACAGTGGATCCGGGGAGGCGTCGGGGTAGCGTGCACGTTTCACACCACGGATTCGCGGGTTCGATCCCACCCACACTGAAATGCACGAAATTTTCTTTTCAAAGTCATTTATTTACTTCGTTTACAGGAACCTCCCTGAGAATTCGGACGTCAATCCAAGCTCTTCTTCGCTCCGTCGGGTCGTAAACGACGGGGGATTTTTCGACCCGTGGGGCATATAATGAATGATTTTGCATTCAAACAATGACTCAACAGCGGGAGCGTCGGCTGGAGGAAAACTAACACCACCGCACAATCGCGCCTTGTGCCAAAGTCACGTGTCCTCTTATCTCCGCCGCAGTATCATCGTTGGCTAGATTCCTGGCTCGCCTCCTCCGATGCGTGTACTTCCAGCTGCATGCTCGCTTCTCACAGCCGCTGTCGTCGTTTTCCGCTGAGCGATGATCACACGTCATTTCCGCGGGCACCTGATGAGCACAGCTGAGGGTCGCAGCTGACAACTCAGCAGTCAGCCAAGCGCAACTCGTGCTGCACGTCAAGCCCCCTTTGTCAGACCACAGCGACAGCAGAGATCAACACTGAGCCTTGGACTTTAGACTTTAGACTTAAATTTTAACCAAGTCTACTCTATATCTCTTGGGTACGACTCCGCAAAAAATTGGGATTAAAGACCGGTGAAAAGAGAACTCTGCCGAATTGCTGAGCGTGGGGAACAAATCAAGGCACATGAAGATGGCTGTCCGAAGAACGTACTGAGCTGCAAAGTGATATACCCAGCGTTTCCCTGCAGCGTTTTCTTCTATCGTTTTTTTTTTTTTTTTTTGGCAAAACATTTGTTAACTGGGAAATTTCTCACGGTAAGCTCCCTCATTTCAGCCATAAACTGACCTGGCCTTACAATACCCACCATGCTCGAATTGACACTCTCAAGTTTAGTCGGTTTTAACTAAAGTCGACCCGCATTTAGGGTAGAAGAATCACAAAGACAAATTATACACCGGGATTTTAGGACCTCAAGGGGGCTCCCTCAAATCACACCTACTGGCGTGGTGGTACAGCTCCTCCTTTTAAAACCTGCGTGCAGGGGCTCCGCTCTTCGAACTGGCAAGGCTGCAACTTTATTTTTAAACACCTGCGTCAGAATGTCTACACGCATGCACGCTGCGCGGAAATTTGAAGAAGGGGTCCGCTAAGGGCCCGAATTTATATATCATTAAGCGTTCCTAACGTTTCATGTAATATTTCAAGAAAGATTTCTCATACTACCGCAGAAGCACAAACCTTGACAATTTTATTGTTCTCCTTAATGCCCCAATTACAAAAAGGACTATTACTAAACTTTGACGATTACGGTCTGTCTGTTCATACAAAAAAACTGGTTCTGCGAATCGGTGCATAGGGTTGCTTATACTAAAAGGCGTCGATCGGGTCTCCCTGTGCGCGACCAGATTATCAGTGCGAGTTGGAACAAACGCAAGAGATAAAGCCGCTTCATTCTTACTCCAGATGCGTAAGCCGGGATGAAATCAGCCGACTACCTTGGACCCAGGCGCAGGTGCACTGTAGGGAAGCCTGTCGCCGCTACTGAAGGTAGCCGGCGTCTTTTGGCGGCGGACGTAAGAGCTGACGCCTGGTCCAAGGTCCAATGTAGAGAATGGATTTCGCGCCTGTTTTAGCCGAATGTTTCTATGTATGGTATTTGGGTTGTCTGTACTGAACCATAAAGTATCTTTGCGTTAATTTCCTACAATGTGCCTATGTGGGTTCTTTTTTAGTTCAGTTTGTGTGTATCGAAGTTCTCAGTCCTTTGTATATATATTATTCCTTGTGTCGGCTGTTTGCTCTTTTCATGCTTTTCATGCAACCTCCTTACTCAACGCCCGCGGGCCTGTAAGGTATTTTAAATAAATAAATAAATAAATAAATAAATAAATAATCACCCCCCCACCCCACACACACACACACGGAGTAGGGGGGGGTGGCATTAATATGGGGGGCCATATCTAGTACCTAAGTGAAATGGAGTGTCCATTTGTATGCTATAACTTCGAAACACTTCAAAGATATTCGTTTTCTAACAGTGATTCGCCTCTTTTCCGATTCGTTCCCCATAGTATTACTCACGTCGACATTCAAAAGTATCGATTATTCGCGCACCCACAGAAATTTGCACCTGTCCACCTAGGCTGACATTATGAGTACCCACAAGTTCGCGCACGGGACGTAACTGCTGCCTGAGGCCGCCACGACCTTCCAAAGAACAGCGGCCGACCAGCGGAAAGAGAGAGGCTTTAAGGATGCAGCCACGGCTAGACTGGACTCCTAGAGCGGATCATTTCCTCGAGCGTGAACATCTCAGGCACAACTGAAAACCACCGCACCGACCAGGCACAGACCGCTGAAAAGAGAAACCCACGACTTCTTCTCAGAGGCACAACAACGAAGTCTAGAAAATAAAGAGACGTCACAGCTCCTCTTCCCACGACGCAAAAAGCAGGATCGACGGGTTTCGCCTCGTGATAAAAAAAAAAAAAAAAAAAAAAAAAACCCTAGAAGTGCAAGCGCATTCAAGAGCAACGCCAGAGCTCTTCGCTCCCGTCAAGCGCAAAAAACAAAATAAAATTATCTTCTGAAAATAAGACGCAACGAAGAAAAAAGAGCGGATCACCAAAATGAAAGCTGCCGCGATACTTCCAGACACCGCGGCACAACTTTAAACGAAACTGCCATGCAACGTTTGCGTGTTCACGAGGCTCCCTCCACGATCCCTGGTGGCAAATGGCCTTGCCGAACAACCACACCAGCCGTGAGAATCAATGCTAACAGTAGTGCGTTTAAAACAACTCCTACAATGCGAGGAAAGGACTACGACAACGTGGGAAGTTACACAAAACAGAGCAACACTAACGGCTGGAGTCGCGCTAATAGAAAAAACCCGCCGCGGTGGCTCAGTGCCGAAGGCGTTGTGCTGCTGAGCACGAGGTCGCGGGTTCGATTCCCGGCCACGGCGGCCGCTTTTCTGATGGAGGCGAAAATCAAAAACGCCCGTGTGAACGAGATTTTGGCGCACGTTAAGGATCCCCAGGTGGTCAAAATTACTCTGGAGCCCTCCAGTACGGCGCGCCTCGTCGTTTGCGTTGCGTCGGCGCGTTAAACACTACAACCAATCAAGAATAAATAAATACACACACAAAAAAAGAAAATAAAATTCAGAAAATTTTATACCTTCGTCGCGCTGGAATTCCGGCTTAAGGCCTGTACAACTGCGAATGAAGCCCGCAGCTGAAAAACGACACCACACACTGGGGGAGACAACTTGCACACCGAAGCACTCATACCGGCCTCAAACTGAACCGCCCCAGAGTCATCGATTGAGCGTGGCGGGCCTGAGTCCCTTGAGAGCTTGTTCTTGACGTCACTCTTGTTTTCTTCTTGCTTTCTAAGTGAATATGCCTGCATACGTGTGCGCGTGTCCCTGTGTGTTCTTACGCGCCCATCAGTGCACCACCATCTCGGCAACAAAGCTGTTTACAGAGCGAAATACTTTCCGCTACATAGACGTGGCCCGATTTCACGTATACCCGTTGGGAGCCCCCTTCGATAGATGCAGTTAGGGTAACTGCAAGAACGGGACGGCGAAGAACGGGAACAACGGAATAGGGTAATCAGAATGTCGTCTTTCGACCCGCGAAAAGGCCCTGTTGTCGAGACAATGCTGATGAAGAGGGGGCACGCGCGCTTTCATTATATATACAGAAAAACAGCCATTGCATTCTGTGAGAGAAAGTGCTAGCTTCCACACCCCCCTTCGAAACAGTCAATTTGGCCTAATGTACACTTCTTTCATGTAAACCACACAGCTCCCGCAATTTTTTTCACAAACTTTCTAGACTTTAAAGTAGAATCCTGGAATACAAATGATTCGTCTCCACCATGCATATACAGCCTCCATTATCTCGACACTAATTATAACTGCAGCTGCAAAGGAGAAAGTTGGAACGCAACGGTTACGCGGAAAGCGACTGACTGAGCACTCATAGCAGCGTTGCGTTAGCAGCCAATGGGACGAGACTGTCGGTGGGTATGTTAACACATCAGCCTATGGGCCTTTTGGTGCCATAGTAGCCACGCTGGCAATGCCAACGCCGGATTTTCGCAGAACGGACCAGTGTAAAACCACGGATCAAAAAAATTTCTCGAGGTACTTAAGTCTGCTTAGGTGCTGTGAAGGCGAAAGCCTGAATATAATCATTAACAACTTGTTTACTGCTATCTCGTATTGGCATATCTTATTTCGCTTTAGTTTCCTTGTCTTTTGGCGCGAATTACTTCCAGCGGCCACTTTCTTGACCGGACGACTACAAAGACAATGACGACGACGCTTTCACGTAGAATGGGCCACTCGAAGGGACTCTGCAACCCTCCCGATAAACGTTTTCACTATTTCCTTCGCGTCTGGAAGCACGGCGAAAGCTATATATTTATCGCCAGTACGGAGTGGCACAGCGTGATTTGCTCGTCGCACCAGATACGGCTTCCGTTTCTGCTTTGCTTTCGTGGCTTTGTTTCTAAAGTGGCTATCGAATGCGTTCATTGCTGCAATTTAAGGAAAGCCGACCAATAGCCGCTACACCGCTGTATTGATGTAATTCCATCGGTCGAAGAAGGCCAAGACCGGGAAAGAGAAAATAATCTTTTGAGCAAGTTTCTAAGTTATCTAACGGGCACAGAGCAGTAATTCTTGGCTGAGGTACTTTGCGACCACCTAATCCATTACTGGATGTGTTGGTTGACTACGTTCTACAAGCACTGAAGATTTCGAAAAAAATTTGAAAGTGTTGCAGGGTCCCGTTAAGGCTTTTGCCTCAAAAAGCTGCCCTTTCACAAAAAAACTTAATTCCCCTAAGGCACTGTTTCTAAACACTCGAAGAAAACGTGTCTCGAACTTTGAGTTGGCGATTAATTCAGTCTTGTTCTAATAATGGCAAGAGAGAGAAAGCGTTAATAAAAATGAACAGTGAAGAGGTAAGTCCTACTAACGATAGGGCTACGAACGGCAAGCTTTCTGTTTGGCTCATTTGGAGAGCGACTACCCTGAATGACCAAGGTCGCCGGTTCGAATCCTGCATATGAAAAAAAAAAATTGCTTGGCAAATGCAGTTTCCTGTGATAGCTGCGGAGCTTTCCTGTGTGAATTTGCGTAGATGATAGCAATTCCCTTGAAGGAACTCACTCCATTTTGGAGGTTTTGCCTAGAAGGTTCAACGAATAACTAATTCCTTTTTTTTTCATTCGATTCAAAATATCCTACAGCCCAGTTCGTTCTCTAATCCACGACGCGTACTTTCCATTCCTAAGCGTGATATCTGATCGTCATTTTTTCGCGGCTCCTTACACTGGTTTAAGTTTACTTCCAACATGCTTCGCAAGACGTCCCACTGACCTGCATAAATAGCCCGAGGCTATTGTACTCGTCTACTCCTTCAAGCATTTGATTATCTACGCTAGAAAGACGTTTCTTAGCATGCCTGCATTACATCACTTTCGATTAGTCAATATTTATCTCAGAGTCCTTCACAATAGTTCATTTTTCGCGCGTCATCTGCAGATTCACTTAACAAGACGATGTCGTAAGTGAACCCCAAGCTGCATCTGTGTTTCTCATTATTGCCTACCCACAAAGTTTCCCAAATCCAGAGCCCAAGAATGCGCTGGAGGTATGGAAACATTAAAAAGGAACTTTGGTCGCTTAAGAGAGCGGGGGAAAAAGCGTCGCTAGCGAAAAAAAAAAGACCCCAGAAGTAGAGGGAACGACATTTTAATGTCAGCACGAAGGAGAGCCAGGAGCAAACGCGTTGCCGAAGACAGAAAGAGCGGCGTGAGAACGCTGGCGCTAGTCGGCTTTCTGGGCGGAGGAGGAGAAGGAAGGCGGGGAGGGAGAAAATGAACGAAATAAAGCCCGGCGTACACAAAGGGCGAACCAAGGACAAACGGAAATGAAAGAGCGAAGCAATGGGCGGAGGAAATTAGTCGACCCTTTTTGCTCTCCCCCCAAATGCCGCACATTCAATATATCACTCCGACGGACGAACAAACCCTGGCTCGACAAAGCCTGCAAATTACGACAATCAGCTCGGAGAGACGCAAAGAAAAGCGAAAGGAAACAAAACACAGCGGTAACAAAAAATGAAGGGATCGGGTGGAGGAGGAGGAAAGGGGGGGGGGGGGGGTGCAGATAGGAAGCAAAATAGTTGGCTTTAAAGACGATAAAAAAATTACCCCTTCAAAGCCTCTCCCACCGCCAGAGCGGAGTCGATAGATGAGCCCGCCAGCCTTCGGGGAGAGTTATGAAACCAGTCCCGGCAAATCGGAAAAAGAAGCGAGCCTCCCTTCTTTCTCTTTGCCCTCCCTCCATCCTCTCACACCACAGGTGCGCATGCTTTGTACGCATGAGCAGCACAATGAACCAACCAATCTGAGTGTATATATAGCATCGGAGAGAGTAATGGAAAACATGGACAAATGAATGACACAGTTGCGGATGGTTTCACAAGGACTGAGTAAGCTGCGGACGGATTAAAGAAAAAGCGTTTTTGCCAACTGCAGCAAGGCCTTAAAAAAGAAAGCAGACGTAATCAAGCTAGTCGAAGCCCACAGCTGCCTTACCCCAATATTGATTCCGAACACGCGCGCTAGTCACCAGATTGATATAGCCCACACGGTGCTGCTTTAACAGGAGGTCAAAAAGAAATGAGGGGGGGGGGGGGGGGCAGTTCGCGCTTCGCTAGGTATAGTACACGGTTCAAACTGTTGTCGCCACTGCCGTAACATCTATTGGCAATGACGTCATCTCGCGTCTCACCTAACCGAATTAGTTCAACGCTGTATCTTGCGTCTACAGCTTTCAGCACAGCATGAACACACAATAAGGGCGCAGTATGATTTTATAGAACACCAACCTCAACTGAGAACTGCTGAAGTCAGCTTAACGTTATGCCATCATTACACGATACCGAAAACGGAGGACTTCCGATCATCATTCTAATCATCATCGTCATAGACTGTCAAGATTAGGCGCATAATGTTTTTTGTGTGTGGTTGCGTGTCTCGGAGACCACCAGAAAACGGAATACACACACAGTAAAAGAGATACGCATCCTCAAAATTAGCCTTGATTAGTGTACCGCGTCATACTGTACCTGTTACGTTAGTTTCGAAACGTGACGTGGAATACGAATGTATTTAAGGGGGAACTTTGAAGACGAACATGTATAACCATGAGCCAAGTTCAAGGTTATTTCATCTGGAGTAGTTCTAGTTACAGCCTGTCTCCATTTTCTAGTACCGACACATGCCCTAGAACGAATGACTTAAAAGTTTATGAACTCTGATTAACTGTGCTGATATGGATTCTCATTATGTCGTTCTTATTGTGGCTGCAGCAAATGTAAGCAAACGCGAAAACGAGATGACCTCCCCTCAATACTCTTTAAAGGCTTGTTGCATGTAAAAAATGCGCGCCAATCCAACCTGTGAAGGCGGCTAGAAAGCGAAGCTGTAAACGACACCCACAACGATGACCCATGCGACGTCACTTGAATTCACACACGTGGCTCTACAAAGAGTGAAATCAAAGACAAGTGGAATGCAGTTAACCACACCCTTTAGTACTTCAAAGAGATAATCTTTGCTAAGGTTAAATCAATGCATTATTCGTGAACGGTGGTTGGTTGAGTTGTATTGGTGAAACACATGAGTGGAAACGTTTTTGTTTATAAAATTAAAGGAAGCTCAAACCCGCTGTTCGAGAACTCACTTCTCCTCCGTCTTTGCCGCCGCCGACGGAGCTGACGAGATCGGCGGCAGAAACGGAGAAGTCTGATGTCATGCATTTGTTTGAGCTTCCTTTAGTTTTTATAACTCCTTGCGCATGCGCAAGGCTCGAACACGGCCGCTACACGTGCCGTGCTACACGTGCTACACAGCGGCGCCAGAGGTCGCGTGACGCTGTCACGTGGCATTAAACGAGAACGCAAGGGATAAACCCGCAGATGTGCTCGGTGAGTGCACCGTCTGCCTCCCCCGTCTCCGCGTGGGCTCGTAGCTCAATAGGTACGAGCCCACGGGCTCTCGCTCTGTTTCTCTATTCGTTCCAGGTTCGATTTCTGGCGGTGCCAGTAACTTCTTTTATTTGTTCGCGGGGGTTTTCTGTTGACACCAATGGTCGCGACGGAACCCTTGGGGGGGGGGGGGGGGGTAGAGGTAAAAAACTTCGCTTTAAAAAATCACCCTGTATAATGCAGACGTTTTCTCACGAAACTTGAGCTAATCATAAATATAAAAGAATTTGAATTCGATCGGTAACAAGCCAATATTAAAGGCACACGAAAGTCAAGAAGTGTGCATGTTGGCTATATCGATAGATTGTCATGCCTATATTGCTTATACGTATAGTACCACACTTCGAGGAAATTGCCTTTTGACCAGCTGAAAAAAAAAAAAAAAAAAACGTGCGCCACTGCCGGTGATTTCCCTGCCTACAACTTGTGACATCACAAATGGTGAAAGTTGACGAGCGGAGTTCGGTTAAAGGAGCCATGAAGACAAAATACAAGTTGGGTTTAACAGAAAGAGTGCTTAGTCCCGATAACAATGATACCAATATCATCGCAATCTTCGAACAAATAACGGAGATATTAAAGAAAACGTGTGAAGCCGTGGCGACCCCCTAGCCAATTTCCCGCAACTTTTCTATGACGTCACGGAACCTTGTTTGTGCGATTGGCGGCCGCCTAACTGACCTGTCGCGACGACACATGACTGGACGTCTGTAATGGGGCCTCTAGTTCCATTTGACCGCATCACTTTAATGCTAATGTGCAGTTAACGCACTGAAAATTAAGTTTTATTGTTGGCCCGTGTGACGTCATTCTTGCTCATAACACGTCACTGTGGCGCAAAATTTGAAAGTTTCTAAATACTTCTTGCTTTTTTTTCGTTAAAAAAAATCTTTTGTGGCTCTAATGGAGCTGAGTGAGATACTGAATCCTAGTTCTTTCAAATTAAACGAAGTTGTATTTTCTCTTCATGGCTCCTTTAAATGCCAGTAGGCGTGCTTCACAAAAAAAAAAAAAAGAAGAAGAACAGATTCCGATAAAGAGATTAATTGGTTCCTACTAATTGAGAGACACCACAAAAAAACGCAAGGGACATTTCGACAGATAATGTCATTGCAATGTATTAATTGCTTACTCGGCAAAGAAAAGAAAAAAATGTTAAATCTTAAACTCGTCGACACAGGAAGGAAGGAAGGAAGGATAATACAGTGCATGAAAGTCAGGGAGGTTAACCAGGTTACAGTCCGGTTGGCTACCCTACACATGGGAAGTGGGGAAGGAGGGATTTAAAGAGAAAGAAAGAGTATTGAAAAGACAGGAATAGAGCTTGAGGAGCAAGAAAAGAAAAATTAAAGATAACTACAAAAACAAAACAATAGGCACAAATTTCAAAAAAGTATCTGGTGCAATGATTCCACAACAACAGAGCCATATTCCCAACGGAGATGAAACGCTACCTCATTTTGGATGGAAGGGATCTGAAAGGGATGGAAACGGAGCTCCGTCTCCATCCCTTGCGACATCCTTAACCTCGCTCAGCATAAAATGGCGCTGTATAGCTCAATCAATCTCCCCTTCACATCGGTCTCCAAACAGTGATATTTTTTCCACAGGAGCTCGCATTGTGTCTCCATCCAGTGGCGTAGCCAGGGGGGGGCTGACCGGGCTTCAGCCCCCCCCGAAATTTTTCCGGCCGTCGCCGTGCTGCCTGTATGCCTGGTACGTCGCCTGTGAACAAAGCTGCATATCCTTCGAAAGTGCCACTAATAGAAGCATTCGCGACTCAATGTCTGCCCTACCCAAGGGTGTTTACACAAAACCACGGCCAGACTCGACTCTTTTTCCGCGCTGCGGAAAGGGAGTCGAGTCCGGCCGTGACAAAACGATGCGCCTGAGGGGTGCGAACCGCTGAGGGATGATCGCGGAGGGGGCAGCCCCGAAAGCCACGACGCCTTCGGGTAAGCTCAGCGCACGGGACGCCAAAGGCATGCGTTGTGACCCTTTCTTTGTGCGAGACATGTGGCAACACAGAGAATAATTGGCCGGCTGAGTCGTTCTCAGCAGAGGAGATTGACGCCGGCCATTGATGGTTGAAGACTGGTAGGATGCAGGCCCGAAAGGGAACAGTCGATGTTTGTATGTTAAGCAGAACAACGTGAAAGCGGCGGTGGCTGACCACGGCTGCTCAATCTCCTAGAAAGGGGGAGATCAAGCTGCAGTGGGCACACATTCAAGACTCGTGCAAGGTAACTGAAGAATGCGATGGGGCTACGTAATGGATGAAACATGCAGTTTAGCTGGATGAATGTCGTGGTGCGCGGGCAGAGGGCCTTTGCGAATGAGACACAAAGCAAGGTATGCCCCTCTTCCTCGCGTCAGCCCTTCATTCTTCCTTTTTCAACTTTCTGTCGAGCCGGGGAGGGTATTGTTGGAGTGGGCTCAGATTGCGCGCACTGAGTGTCCCCTTCCGACGGCGATGTTGCGACAATCAATTTCACCCCTGCGATTAGGCAGCTTTGTTCGGCGGTATTCTCCCCTAACCTGGGAAAAACTGGAGAACAGCGGGTCGACAAAAAAGGCGCGCTGCGGCTCCCCGAGCCAGTCCCAGACTTTATCCTAAATGTGAAGGCACGACGGTCACCAGCCCGGCTACAGGCAGACGGCGTCGCGACAGTAACAACGATCAGATGGCATAGTGTACCTCGATCACAACTAAAGCCCCTCCATTGCGTCCCCGGCCGCTTTTTCCCTGGACGGCGGCTGCCCAGAGCAGTGTATATTCAGGGTCTGAAACACAACGGCAATATGCCGCGAGGATAGAAGCGCCCCTGGTTTTGAGAAGCTCATGTTCCAAGTGCCAACACCCAAAAAAGGCCTCGAATTGTAAGTCATTTTCTTCCAGTGATTAATCCTTGCATGATCACTGATGTCTTTTGGCGATGGAAGTTGCATTGTACGTTAAGTTGTGCAGTGAAGATCGTTATGCATTCTTTGATATTTCAATAATCATTTCCTTATATTTACACAATGCCACAGTACCTTGCGTCTGCGAGCTAGAAATGTGTATCTCGTTTTAATTCGAATGCAGTATTTGCGTTTGAATGGGTCGTTAAAAGCGCCCACGGTGGAGCGGATAGGTGATTTTTAATGAGGGAAGACGTATATTCAACCCCTGTAAACGCCTAAATATTTTATTATGCGCAAAGGTGGAGAGGGTTACTAAGAGTGTATCGGGACAGCGTTAGTATGAGTACATGAAGAGTGAAAAATATATTTGTTTTGGCTGCAGTTTTAATAGTTTGCTTTTACTAGGACGAAACTCCATGTGAGGTAGCCGCTGTCGCATTGTGTGCGCGTTATCGGGACTTTTGTTGCCGCGTTTCATATCAACGCGTGCATCCACTGCTACACCCAATTTTAAACCCATAGCAGCGTGCACAGCGCAAGTGAAGGACCCTCGTACTGGTGGCGAAGAAACGAACGTGCCTTTCTGGTAGAATTTTCCTTTAACTCTTCCTGGCCTTCTTTGAAGTTCTGTGGACGCAGGAGTATCGTTCTTTCAAGGCAAGACAACAGAATTTCCTAATTAAATAAACGGGCTACAGTCCGCAGGCCCTCTCAAGAGCATCAGCACACCTCCGCCCTCCTCCTCCTCCCCCCACCCCCTACATACGGGTGCGCGCTGTTGTCTTTCTTCCTGAAGCCACAACTGCTACGTATACATTCTAAAATGTTGCATGAAGGACATTTTGAGCAATCGTCAGCATTTCTTAAGTAACCGAAATGACCGAGGAATTATCACGGTAAACAACTTTGCAATTTTTTGCCAATCTATCCTGTCGTATAGCCTGAAACCACATGCTTCAGTTTCAACATCACGGTCGCTGTCAACCAAGGAAATAGTTTAACTGTGTCATTACTGTCCGCTTCATGCTGAAGCATGGTAGTCTTTGGGCTTTCTGTATGCGGGGCCTTGCCAATACGCATGTTTTCTTGGTGCACTCCGGAAAACAAAATGCTGACTTGTTTCGGGCATCGCACCATGCCTGAATGTCATGCTGGCTCTGCGCAGCTGCCCAACCCTCCGTTTTCTGGTGGTCCAAGGAGATTCCCAACATAATTTCCATTTCCCACGTCTCTAACGAAAACTGCAAAACTCCTGTGCGCCATATACATTCCAGAGCCGCCCATGCTCATGCACTGATAATTTTTTATCTTTTAGCTTTAAAACCGGCAGTGTGTAATCGGCTGAAAAATGGCAGTGCACGCGTCAGCTACAAAAGTATGTCATTTCATTAAAGTTTGAAACCAAAATGGTAGGACCGCATTATAACTCTTTCCTCAGATCTAACGACGAAATTCAAAACGCAGCAATATTTTGCTCAGCTTGCACAGAACATGCCTAACCACAAGAGTATGGTCAGACATCGCCGTATTTGCGTTATTATTTTTTCTTGCTAAATATAAAGTTAGATACAGCATTGAATGGCGAACTTTGCAGTGTATTGCTCTACCTCATCTGGGAGTGGTAACTAAATGGGGTGGCTGCTCCAGAAAAGTTACTGGATAGTACGCGCCTTCACGCAGACTATAGGGTATTTATGCACGAAGCATTGAAAAATTTACAGGTAATAATGCAACTATTTGAGAACACCAAACTCATTACAGCAGACTCTACATTTGGGCTGTGCCGAAATGTAAACAAGATCCATTATGTTACAAAGCACAAGCTTCTCATGTCCGCCCGGAGACCTGATAGAAGCTACGAAATGGACTGCGTTGAGACTCAAAATAGAAGCGCAAATTTAAACTGGCATGACTTAACAAATACCGATGGCTGAATTATTTCGCTTTGCGTGTGGACTAATCCTGCCATGTTCGTGTAATTTTCGCCCTTAACAGCGCTGTTATTGCGCGTGATGTCTGTGTATTTAGGGTTGATATTTATTAAAATTATTGCTAGATATATAACGCTTCTTGTATGCATAATTCATAGCCTCTCGTTTTTTTTAAAGATGAGACCTGCGCTACACATAACGCAAGCGCATAGATTCGATGCCCCAGTGGCCTTACACTGGCCGCTACTGTACGGGCGTTGAATGCAAAACATGTTATTTTGCATTGTTAACAAAAACAACTAAATAAAAAATCTAATTCTTACGGCCTACGTCATTTTATTGCGGATGTCACACTCATCATACTCCACACGTTGAAATAAAGCAAGTAATTGCATGAAACTATGGCCGTTTAATGCAATGCCTGCACAAGGTTCCCGTGCGTGCAATGTACGTCCCGTATCACGGGCAGAGATTTGTATCACGCGGTCTGCGGATTTCCGCCCAGTTTACAACTTCAGCTGGCACAAATACAATCACAATAAGCACCAATATTATGAGAGACCCTTAAAGGGCCTTTTAAAGACAAAATACAACCTTGTTCAAATGAATAGCAACTAGCCTTTGGTAACTCGCACAGCTCCATTCCAATCACAGGCGTTTTTTCAACCGAAGCAATGCAACAAATGTCAAAAATCTTCAAATTTAGCACTGCAGTGAAGTGATATCGGCAGGAGTGGTATATATATAGGCTTGCACTAAAACGTAGTTATAAGTGTGTTAACTGCACGTTAGAATTCAAAGGATAAGATCCATGGAGGCCCCTCTACAATCGCGCAATCATGTTCCTTGGCGGTGACCTAAGTCATTGGGCGCCAATCGTACAAACAAGATGCTGAACTGTCATAATGAAATCGCCGCCGGAAAGTGGGCGGGGATTCACCATTGCTTCAAACGTTTAATTTAATATATCGAATATTCCTTTGAAGTTTGCGATAAAACTGGTATCATTGTTGTCGGGAAAAGCAGACTTTTTAATGAACCAAACATGAATTTTATCTTCATAGCCTTTAAGGGTGCTTGCAAACTACCACGTTTTTTTTTTCTTGGGGGGGGGGGGGGGGGGGGCGGAGAACAACCTTAGCCCCCCCCGAACAAAAATCCTGGCTACGCGCCTGTCTCCATCCACCGGCATCTTCGTGAAGGTTTTAAATAGCGGCCAGAATGAAAGCTCTACCTACGGCATCTATCTGCCCCTCTCCCCTGCCATACCCCTGCGCGGTCATATGATCGTGATCTTCAGTTTTCTGCTGGCGGCCACCAGTTGCGTACAGCAACGCTTTCACCAGAGGGAACCCGAACAGCTAAAAATCGCGCAACGCACTGCTCTTTCCATTTCTATTGCGACCGCGCCTACATTTCCGCTACCATATAGCCTCGCTCAGCGCCGATCTTCCCCGCTGACAACAAAGGACCCTTGCTCCGCTGATCCATGTCGACATATGATCGACGCACGCGGCCGAATTCTGCACAGCGGCGGCCACCATTTCGAAAGAGCAGCCGCCCTTCACAAAATTCGGTGCATGATAATTCCCTTTATAGTTCGCTCACTAGCTATTCCACTCGAAGAAATTGCCGCAGGTGGACCACACCGCTCCCAATTGACCGATCAACATGACCGATTAATGTGCGAATTTGGCGAACGACGAGACCGAGCGTGCGATTAGAGTAAAAAAATACAATCTGCCCTGGGACAACAGCCCACATGCACGCGTTTCCCAATACGTTTCCCAATAGGACATGCCCAATGCTGCGTCAGTGCGCATTCTTGTTCGATTGCTCGCAGTAAGACAACGGCCTCCCGTTTAATTTCCCTGATTTCTGGTCGAAAAATAAAAGTCTGCGCCCTATAATTTAAAAGACGCCGGCTCGGATGAAAAGTGAAATGTTAAAAGAAGAGAACATCAACGTCAACTGGAATATTGCGAACGATGTTCTCATATTTCTCGGCTTCATATTGAGAGAAGTTGCCTACGTTGCTACGTAAACACGCAAACGCATTTAACTAGACGACTTGCGACACTGTCGTTTGCTCCTTAGCTTTGCGTAAATTCACCTGTTTCTTAATACTAATACTGTTTCTTAACAACTAATAGATGCGCTAAGTGCAAGTCGGAGCCTGACTCTAAGTGATGAAGCGATGCACACCGTTTTGACCTTTTTTTATTCGCGATACGCTTTTCTAAAAAAAAAGAAAGGGCTACCCAATTGCTTTCATTACGTGCTCCCGCATATTTGCGCGAGTCCCAAACTAGCGACATGCTAATACCTCCGCTCTCTCTCTCTCTCTCTTTTGCTATACCACGCGGGCGGCACACTCAAATTAATGGGGAGGCTCTCGGCAAAACGTAACATTTCCCTTTCAATGATAAAGGGTGTCTCGATTAGACAATAACGGCGCGTCAGATCATCGCAGGAATTATCTAGCGACATAAAAAGGCGATCCCAATTCTCGAAGAGCCCGAGGGCCCGAGCGATGGCGAAAGGAGGCCGGAATGGGTGGGTTTTTAAAACTCGGCGCCAATTACGCGGACCGGAGGGCTCGCAATTAGGGAGAAGGCCAATATTGATAGTACGGCCGCCCGCTGCCGCGGCACGCGAAAGAAAGGCAGAAATGAAGGGCGCTGTGTAAAGCCAATTCGAACAAAAAAGCCCGATAACAGATCCTGGCCGTATTAAAGCGGGAAGACGGGAAAATAGTAATATACAGCTCGAAACAATACATTAGATCAGGTGCAAATTAAGTCCGCATCCGCGGGGTCTAATAAGGCTTTACGTTACACGACTAAAGAAGGTTCGCCCGCCATGCGCGCTGTCCCCCTGAACGCATGCGCAGCGCCGTATCCACCCTCCGCTGTTCGTCGGGCCGAAAATTTTCCCGGCACACACGAAAAAAAAGGGGGACAAATAATCCGCTTTTCCCAAATGCGAACGCCTCGCCCTAATTGCTGCGCGGATCATCATCTCGATGAACCTTTCACTTTTCAACGATCCCATTTTTGTGTACAGAAATGGACTCGGCAGGGTCGGCAGTGCTGGAAGCGAAGCCGAAGACGGGGTTCGCGGCCGTACAAGGCGTAGACGGCTCGTGAATTTTCGTCCACATTACATGCCTAAAAGTTGCCACCGATACGAACGTTTGCAAGAATGATGCCGAGGAGCCACAGCCACAGTGAACAGTGTTCATAATTCACGGATGCATAATGATCCTCAGGGAAGCTTTATGTAGATGTGCCGCACTTCTTTGTCGCGGGCAAAGTTGCAGGAGAAAGTTTCGGCACACTTTCGCCATTTATACTTCCGCTTGAATTAGAGCTAATGCAAGAAAAAGCGGACTTCGAGGCCACGCACCGCCTGGCCACTCCTATAGGAAGAATTTCCAGCTGAGCCTGTTATCGTGACACGACGGAGAGCTGAAGTTTAGGCGAGCCACACCATGAGAATAAACGATCAGTGCAGTGTACTTCCGAGACACTCAACCGGGTTGTAACACAACGTAGGCGCATTCATTACGTGCCAAAGTATCGAGCGGCCCGTGTGAGCCGCGCCATAACGCAGCAGGTTCACCTGTCTCCGTAGGCGTCTACCAAAGGCAGATACGAATCAACTAGGTATATTCTGCTGCTCCTTTTCGCCTTTCTCCGTCAGCACCTGCGAGTGACTTTTATTGCAGTCTTTAAAGGGACCAAACCACGGCAGTGCGTGCCGCGGCCAAGAACACCAGAAATACAGCGCGCGCCAGCCAGGAAAGAAAGCCGGCGTGGCGATCAATAAAACGGTGCACTTCCTATGCGCCGCGCGAGTCCCTTCTACGTGAACTGCACCGTCGTTAGCCAAACAAGAGCGCGCACCTCCGGCCGAAGAACCAACGCAGCCTTGACGGCGCTGGAGTAGACGGCCACTGCGGATAGCAGTAACCCGACGGCGAGCCCCGCATACGAAAGCGCTTCGCCCTCAGCTGGTAGCGACGACAATCGCAAGGCGAGCCGATTTCCCTTCTGGCCTTGGAATGCATCACCCAATTACAAGACGCCTCTAAGCCAACTGCCCCCTTCTCTCTTCCTCCCTTGGGCACAGATTACATGCACACTATCCTGCCACCACGGCTTTTATCGAAGCCAAGCAAGAGTACGGGGGCTGCGTGCTATTAGTACTGGCGCAGTCTCCTCTACGTGTTCAGTTGCAGTCGCGACGCGCTTCACAAGCATGGCCCGTTCCTACCATCCAGAGGTGTATCCAGAGTGACCTCTTGGGGTGTGGCGTAGCGGGGCAGGTAGATACCACGGGCCAAACAGCCCAGAGGGAAGAGGTGAATGGAGGCGGAACCTAACGACACTCCTCTGCTCCCGTCCACAGCCGTCGGCGGTCGGAACACACTTTTAGCACAGACATCAGTTTAACACGAAACCGTTGCTAAGCTATCTGAGCGATTTTTCGCTGGAACTAGCCGTCCGGAGCAGCCGTGGTCGTCATCAGAGCTCATCACGCGTCCGCGGAAGGACGTCATCACGGCCAACCGGCAACGACGGCGCAGCAGCTAGAAGCGACCGACCGACTGAAGCCGGAATCGGACGCAGCGACCGCAGGAGTCTGAACAGGAAGAGGCGTGCAGGTAGGCTCGCTTACGATGATGAGCGGCGATAAAAGAAAGCATACGTGACTTATGCCGCCGCCGCGCCTGCGCAGTCAAGTTCGTTCTCCTGTCGTCGGTGTCACGTCGTGAGCCATTGCTTTCCGTCGCCGCTAGTGACAGATGCGGTGGGCACGGTGGTACCACCTTCGAAGTGGCTGGCATTCGGTCATCGGACGGCTCCGGCAATGCGAAACATATTAAAAAAGAGCCCCTTGGACATGAAGGCACAAAAATAAAATAAACACCTTGGAAATCTCAAGTGCTTGGAGAGCATGAATGGCGAATGCACGAGCTCCGTTACATAGCTTTCCCTCTTCGACAAAGTAACGCTGCCGCGTTTCAAATCTTCAGACATAGACGCAAATGTCACGTGCGAAGTACATTTTACGGTCCAACTGTAATATTACGAAAGCATTTTCTTTCTCCCGATTTTTGTGCATACGTCTCGCTTCACCAAAAACCGGTCGGTCACAGTCGCACAGCCAGCTTTCCGCCACAGCCGAGATGGGGCCTTGCGACCACCGCGAGTACATGAACAGCTGCGGGGCCAAACGGCGTTATCTCGTTAATTCAGGCGGGTGACTCCGGTCAGTGATTAGGGTACCCAGTCTATACATCACGGGCCAATTCCAAGCATGGATGGAAAGGAGGAGGGATGGTATCAGGAAAGTCACCCGGCCAGAAAACCCACGCCATACTCTGTTCTGGAGGCTGTTGCATGGTCCGGTTAAAATAATATAATCTAATATCAGTGACGCTAAACTGGCCATTTGCAACCATGGAGAATCGGTGGGACAAAAACATCGCCTCATCCAGAACAGGACCTGAACTCCCTGGTGTAGCATCCGGCCGAACCCTAGCTCCCAATGATGGGAGAGGCCTTCGTACTGCAGTCGATGGAAAAAGGGTGATGATGATTATGATGATGATAATAGTAATAACGGCGCTTAGTGGTAATGAATTCAAATTTAACATGCACTGCATACTTAGAGGAACAGGAACGGGGAAAAGGCAAACCACACGTTGGTGCGCAAACTAGCAACTGGTTTATTGAAAGTTTGATCGTAATTTATAAACATGAAATGGGGAGTGTACATTCATTATGAAATAGATTAAACAAGGTATCTTCTTGCGCGTGCGCTCATGAGCCATCGGATTTTATTTTCTTTATCGTCACTACCTCCTTATCAGTGACCGCTATTGTGGGCACGCTGATGCCTTTGTCCAGTGCCTTGGAGAGCACGCTGAAGGCTTCAATCACCTCCTGCACCCTCTGGTTTTTGGCCGTGACACTGGCACTTGGTGGTACTCTATATACGAATGCTGGCGCACTTATAAACAACGCGCATACAGCGTGATGATTTTTTTTAAGCGAACAGCTTTCTTTGCGCACTGTGGAAGTTCTCTTCATAAAGTCTGGGTGGTGCTGCGTCATCGACCGAGTGACGTCTCCAGCAGGCAAGGGAGAACGCCGAGAGGAAAGGATATCGATAACGAGGGAGGAGGGGGCGGGGCGAGTCAGGAAAGCGAGCGAGGCCGCATGGCGTAGCGGCGGGTGAGGGGGGGAGTGATTGTGCGACTTCTAGCGTCCGGTATGCGGCAATCGCTCGCGTCCGGAACGATAGTGTGACTCTTCGCGTCCGGTTTGCGTTATTGGCAGTATTCGCAACGTGTCAGGGAGGAGTGTTGCACTGGTGCCCACCACTCTGCACTCTTTGCTACAGTTGGGCTTCAACACAACGCTTCAGAACAACCAATCAGTGTGACCAAATGTGATGATGTGCGGCGTTGTCCCAGCGCAGACTCTATTAGACGATAGTCTTTCTTGGGCTACTTAAACCCAGAAATTTTGGTCTGTCTGTATGTCTGTCTGTCCGTCTGTCTGTCTGTGACTCGATTCAGCCACCCGGCCAAACCAAAACAAAGCCTGCGCAATAGTCTTACATAGTCACAGCTAAATCTACCCGTCTAAGTCCGGTGTAATGTTCATACCTGTCAACATTGTTGAAGAAGAACAAGACATTACGCAAATATAAGAGAACAAATTAATACAGAAGTGATGTTTGCAGTTTTCCTTTATAAAAAATCATACATGCTTGACTTTGGCTACACTAAATACCTCATCAACTCCAGAAAAAAAATTCACTTTGCCGTCGCCTGCTGTCGCCCGCGCCACTATAGCTTCTTGCGGCATTTTAAGGAATCAACCGGCAACAGTTACGAAAGGTTCCACTAGATATGTTCCACGTTCTGCTTGCAACGCACGTGGAGTAGGGAAACGCGGTTCTGTAAACGTTGAAGTACGGCGCCTCGATTCACGCGCGTCTTCGCCGTACGGCAGCGTTGGCATCGAGACACCCGGTTTGGAGCAGTGGAACGCGGGAAATTTAAAATGATTTAAGCAAACCTTTGGCGTCTTTACCTTGGGACTAGCCCGACGCAAGAGGAACAACATGAGAAATGAGCGGGAAAGCGAAGGGAGGTATTTACTTGGCAAAAGTCAATAAAGACTATCGTCTTTTGACGACATTTGCAACGAAAGACGCAGATACGCGGCCAATTTTTTTTTATTCTAATCGCATGCTTGGCCTCGTCATTCACCAAATTCGCACATATGGTCACTGCTGACTAATCTTTCTGGAGCGTTGTGGTGAAGCTCACCTAAGGCGATTTCTTAGAGTAGTAAATAGAGAGTAAATGAAGTTACCCACAACGCCTCCAAACCTCTAGTTCACCCAGCAAATATTAAGAGAACGTTGTCGTTCATGTGCAAAAAAAGCACGCGAATGTTACGCTGCGCAGAGTGCTGAACAAAGAGAACATCGACTACGTGAAATAAAGAACTGATACTGTTCACTGCCTCGCCCTATGCTTGTATAAAAATATTACACAACGATGTAATGCATGCATTCCCGCAGATCCTTAACGACACCGGATGAAATATATAAACGACATGGCTGATTCTCTCGCCAAACCCTTGCTTTTAACTTGTTATCATTTTTTCAAGCAGAATCCTTTGCATGAAATCCGCCTCACTGTCCTCCTGCCGCTGTATGCATCCGTGTGTCCTTAGTTTGTATTTACTAGTGATGCAAGCAGATCCTCGGATCAGGACCTCTCGGTACTCCATGAGGAATTTACCTACGGCCTTTAGTCCCAGCCCGCCTCCTCGTACCTCTGAGGAGATAAAATCTTTGCAATCGTTGAAATCCCAGCAGGAGCTGAGCAATCCCTAACCTTCGCGCCAATTCTAATTTATCGCCAAGGGCAGGAATTCACCCCACAGAACGTAGCGGGAGCCCCACACTGCCGATGCTTCCCTAGGAAATGCATTTACACAACGAAATTAATTGCAGACGTGTATTAAAGCGAAGCTTTCTTGGTCTCACTGATGGCTTCGTCGCAACCAAAACGCGCTGCACGAGAGCCAACTTTACACAATGGGATGGCAGATGATGATGATGGCAATGATGATGAAACAAAAAACGAAGCCGACGCCTATCCGATTACGGCGTCATCGCTTTCGGGTCACTCAGCATTTTGGACGAAGACGATGGGCGGTAGGGGTCACTTAGCTTTCTCACGAGGAATTCGTTTGCTGTGGTCTGAGTTTGGACTTGGGCTCGCAGGCAGTTTCCACTTTGATCGTTGACGCCTGGACTTTGATTGCAGCAGTTTTGAGTTTGGCACTTCGCCATTTGATTCGCGCACGCGAGGAAGCTTAGCGTTCCAACCATCGCCCTAGTTAGACGGAGGAGATTTGGGTTTCTCGACTTTCATTAAAATTTTTCATAATTCAGCTCAAAATTCCGCTTGTGAGCAGAGGCAGACTGAAGGTATGGTGTGATGAATACCTTGCAGCATGGCCAAGAGGGGAGGAGAGTGGCATGTGCTAGAGTAGAAAAAGACCTTTATTCGGCCGAAGCTACAGGCCGAGCATGTCGACCGCCTGGGCGACCAGTTTGCGCTGTTCTTCTTCTCCTTCAGAGCCAAGCCAGTCTGTCCAGGTGGTGATGGAAATGGATGGGGAGGGATACGAGTCGGATAGCTGAGCCACAGGGCAGTAGAATAGGCAATGAGGTAAATCAGCGTAGGCAGGAGGGGTCAGATCTATACGCCTCGAGCGCGGCTGTAGGGGCGCCACTGAAATCCCCCTAGCGGCCCGTTTCGAAAGCAGGCGCGGGAGTCCCCGGCCCGCTCCCCCCTGTCGCCGTTGCTTTTGGGGCTCGTTCAAGACAGCGATTTACCGTTTGTCCGCGTTCGAAATACCGAATAACGTGGAGCAGGCACTCTGTTTGCAAGCGTGGTGTGTTCACGGGAGTATAAACGTTTATGACGCGATCTTAGTGAGATGTATATGAGCGCCGGGCGTGTGTCACAGGCCGGCGTCCCGAAGCCAGCATTTGCATGCAGCTGATTGCAATTCCGCTGCCCTGAAATTTAGTGGCAGTGTCTCCGTAAGCAGTGTTTCCTCCGATGGTCATGTAGCGGTCATACACACTATGATGTAAATCGACTTTGTGCACTTAGAAAATCCAGCGGAGCACTCATACCTGACAGCACGCAAGTTACGCCTGCCAATATCACAAATCAGATATTGATCAGTACCATGAACAAGCCAATGCGGCATAAATTTCACAAACATTGTACCAAAGAAGTACGATGGATAATGCAAAATTACACTCCGGAGTCAGCACACGACGACAAATTTAATGCTGTGTCGTCTTGTCCCGAGGTGAGCGCTCGCAAAGATTCATCTGTTACATTTATCCTCCGCAGAAGCGCGAAGATGGGCTTGTAGAGTAATCCGCATCCGTGACCAAACTCTTCTTCGAAACATCGTCATATGACACAGGGAGACTGCAGAATCTAGCATAAACCGAAATCAGAGACTCTTATCAGATACGACACTCTTCCAACGAGCCCGTGTGTACGAGATTTCGGCGCACGTTAAGGATCTCCAGGTGGTCAAAATTAATCCGGAGCCCTCCACTACGGCGTGCCTCATCGCCTCCGTTTCGTCGGCGCGTTAAACCCTGCAATCAATCAATCAACTCTTCCAACGACACCTCGTATCGCTTGTGAACTGCCTACCCTGTATTCTTCAAAAAATCCGTCCGCCGAGTGATCAGCCGTTCGTTGAAGGCGAAAAACAAACGAACAGTGAACACGCAGCTTGTGTGTGTGATTACTAAAACGTTCATTCGTTGATTTCGTTCCGCATTTGTAAACAACGATAGTTGAGCGTCCTCCTCCTCACCCCCCCCCCCCCCCCCCCCCCCCCCCCCCCCGAATGTCTAGCGAAATAGTGCATTTCGCATCTAGTTGGTCTGGTGAATACTACCTTGCTCAAACAAACGTCTTTAGTATTTCACAGGCTGCACTGGGTTTTTTTTTATTCCCGTACGACTATTCTATTTATTCCTGACTTGCGGACCATTCATTTTCCCGTGGTTTCATTAACTTATATCTTGGTGCTTGCTATAAAGCTTCATTGGGTACATATTTGACAACGCACGGCCTTCGAGTGTACTTAACATTTTCGCGTGGCTTATACTCCCATAAAAGGCACAAGTTTTTGTCAGCTATTGGGTTATCACATCCCCGGAACATTTTTCTACGGCGTACATATTCGAAGCAAAGCCGCATTTGTTGTCTGCGCTGCAAAACGAATCAACCTCTTACAGTGCCAATATCAGGTCTAAACGAGGCGACAATAAATAGAATTCACTTGTGCTGACGTGTTCGAAGGTGACAGCGGTGATATGCTGCTGCCGTCGCCGACGCCCGCAAGAGCGCCCAAGAAGCGCGCAGAACCGCCTCCCCGGGCAGCTCTTGTTGGCATTAGAGCGCTCTACCAAGACGCAGCTGTTTTTTTTAAGTGCCCTAAACGTGCAGTTTGCTTACAGACGTCACCATAACAAGTTGTTTAGTGCGCGGAAAGGCAAAGATAAGCGAAAGAGAACCAAAACACTGCATGACCACCTATCAGCCACGCAGCGCTAATCCCGCAAACGCCGCGGAGAAGCGGCGGCAGGCGGCGCAGCGATCGCGAATCTCGAGGCGTATAGCGATAGAGGAATAGGCGGGAGGGAGTGATCAGGGCATTCATTTGGATGTGCCGGAGGAGTCGAGCCTCCGTTAGGGTGAGTGATGGGTGAGGAGGCGGGTAGAGGCGTTTGTCTAGACGGGGTTGAAGGTAGACCTCCATGATGGTACGGCGCCGGGAGAGCTTCCCACCGTCCTCCGAGGGCCCGGGCCAGGGGATCAACGGTGCCCGGTGAAGAGTTTCGCGGGCGAGTTGATGCGCGAAGTCATTGCCGTCAATCCAGGAATGTCAAGGGACCCAACGGAGGAAACCGATGGATGGCTGTAGAGCGGAGGCCGCTCGTTCGACCTCCTGTTGAAGGATAGAAGGTAGTGAGCGATTTTGTATGTGTATAATAGCGGCGTGAGAGTCAGAAAAGACTGTGTATTCGGGGACGGGGGGAAGAGAAGCACAGGACTGAAGGGCATGGGCAATGGCGAGAACCTCAAGAGACTAATTTCCCGGAAGCTTTAGGGGGTATGGCTAGCGCAGAGGAGAGACGAGCTGGTACAGGTGCTTCTGACAACTTCGCCTAAACTTGACCGGCGCCCAACGTCAAGAAGCGCTAACGCCCCGAGCGTTCCTTGGCTGCACGCGCTTCCTGGCAGCGGCAACAGCGCGAAGAGCAAACCTTGCTCCACATAAGTTCGGTCGGCCGCTTTTCTCCGTTCTCTTTCGTTTCTCCAGTCTCTCTTTCTCCCACGCGCCGGGCTCATTCCAACCTCACGCATTTCGAAATCAAAACTTGTTCCCGTAGGCGAAGCAACGGGAACGAAGTAACAGGAAAAAAAACTTTCAATAGATTGCTGCCGGCGAGTTAATCACACCGCGATTCGATAGATGATGCGAGCCACATATTTTACTTGTTCCTCTTTTATCCTCGCACCGGTACCGCAAGATCGTTCCTACGGAGCCTTGGTGGCGTCCGCGATAAGTCGAAGTTCAAACGACGTGCAAAGGCTAGCATAGTTAGTATAGTATAGCTTAAACTAGTATAGTCTAACCAGGGCCTGGCTTGCAGCAGCAAAAATGACTACTTTTTAACGCAGTTTGCTTGCCCCGGGAGAAATAACTCCGAAAAGAACCTGCGTGCCAAATGCGTCCTTCCTTTCCTTGTATACGCCTACGACTTTGTAGTGCTCCCCAGACGCACGGCGTCGCCGAATCGTGTCGCGCTCTTCCACCCTGTCAGCTTCACGCCAACTACCTGGCCTTGATCCAGACGAAATGCACTCGCCTCTCGTGCGTAGCCGAGTCATAGAAACCTCGTTTGCCACGCATGGAGTTCGAGAACCACCACACTAACCTCGCTGTGTACGCATTTCTGGTGATTTTTGGTTCGGACTATTTCGAGGACACACAGGATATCTCTCTCTCTCTCTCTCTCTCTCTCTCTCTCTCTCTCTCTCTCTCTCTCTCTCTCTATATATATATATATATATATATATATATATATATATATATATATATATATATATATATATATATATATATATATATATATATATATATATAGAGAGAGAGAGAGAGAGAGAGAGAGAGAAATACCGGTTCGGTGACGGTTCGGGTTCAGGTGAATTCATTTCGTTCCTGTTCGGTTCCGGTTCGACTAAATCCCGCACCGAACCGGTTCGCGAACAAGTTCAGGCGCTTTAACCGGTTCGCGAACCGGTTTGATGAGTTGAATTATCAGCGAAGCGAGAGAAAAATGTGTCGTAGTTTAGTGACCATAAAAACAAAATGCAAAGAAAAATTCAAATTACTGTTTTCTCACAATAACAGTGGTGCATCTTCAAAGACAAACTTTGAACAATTGGGCCACATAATAGGGAGAACCGATTAAGTAGTGACGACGATTAACCAGCCACCCTCTCACTCAGACCTTATGCCGTTTTAGGAACGAGTTTGGGGTGCTTTCGCAAGGGATGGTACAGGTGTGTCCGGTTGACAATTTTAATTCGGCGGTAAACAATATATAATTCCTCATGCGGAGGGAAAAAGATATCTGGAGTTAGTTTAGAGGGAAAGAACATTTCCCTTTGTAAAAAGAAATCGCAAAGGTGTCTCGGAACACAACCACGTTCGACGAATATGTCGCGCGAAATTTGAACCTCTTATCTCGTTAAAACAGTAACTCGTTCTTCTATAGCAGCCTATTTTTATGCTACCAAGACTTTGCATGCTTTTAAATAAGGTACTGTTTTATTTTTTAATTTGCCGAAAGGATTCCTTCCATCAAAAAATTACAAACACGATACATTTTCTAAAATTACCAAAATGTCGGGTCTTGTTTTTCCGCACTTAAACAAGCTATGGAGTTCAATGCTTCAGTATTTTGGGTCATCATTTGTTATTCTTCGTGCTGATTTGCTTACGCAGACAGAATGGTTCAATTTGAAAAATGAAGTCATTGCTGGTACATCGGGCATTTCGCTCTAATTTGGAAACAAATACAAAAATCCCGCTTGGATTAAAACTGACAAATCTATTAGTCAAGGTTGTTCTTCATCAACTGCTTTAAAAACACGTTGCATAATTTTTGTAGTTTTGTAGCTACAAAACCCGAAATGTGACCTTGTTAGCTGTATTGCGATGATATACAGAAGTGATTTGTAACAAACCTCTGACGTCAACGTAAGACGAGAAATGGCCGGTGCAAATTCGTCCCTCCTACACATCCTGAGCAACTAACGACTATAGCAAGCATCGCGACGTTCGCTGCCTTTGCGGTGATGACAACTAGTTTGCTTACGTGAAAGGTCGGACAAGTGAAAGTATGTCTAGAAAAAAATCTACCTCTTGGTTTTGTGTTTATTCGAAGGCTGAAGGCAGAAAAAAAAAAGCAGAAATTATTCGTATATGAGATCTGCGCGGAATAACTAAAAACCAAGTGATCCCGCGGAAACACACTTGTCAAACCAACGTTTATAGATATCTAAACGTTGTGTCAAACAACGTTGGCGCATCTGAGGCTCCGAAGCTATGCAAGTGCTTTGAGGGGCACCGTACATTACGGGGCGGCAGAAAAATTTTGACCATCCGGGACTCTCTAATGAGCATCGAAATATCGACAAATAGAGGTTTTCGTTTTTCGTCTACATCAGAAAAACGGAATTACTCATGTGGACGACACTTTTCAAGTATTTACACTTTTCACGTGTGCGACCTTTTTGATTAGGCAAATTCTAGACTGCAACATGAAGGCACGTTTCGGGCTTGGGCTTTTGCGGTTTCGCTGCGTAGCAGTCTTGCGGCTTGATTGCAACTGTATAGTAGCAGCGAAGACAGGGCAAAGCCAATGCTTCATACCGCCTGCAGGAGGCCGAAAGTGTGCCATTTCTTTCGCTCCGCCTTGCACAGTGCCCGCGCGAGCAGCAGAAACATACCCTTGCAACGTTGGTGCGAATACTATCACCCATGTTATGATCACGTATAGAACGGTGATATTTCAGTGATTGCCCTGACGGGGAAAAGTGTGTGAGAGGTTACGAAGTTGACCTTGCAAGAAAGGAAAAAGCCCCGAACGTCATTGGCTGCGCATTATCATCAACGGGTGGTCGAACCGCTTCGTCGTGAACCGGTAACCGTTATTTATTTTTTCAGTTCAGTTCCGGTTCGAGTTCAGCGGGCTTAAAAAATGAAGGTTCGGATTCGCATTCACTGCATGATTGCCCTGAACAGACTTTTTTTTAAGCAATCGCTACCTGGCCCCGACCAGCAGCCCCATTTTTCACCATTGATCATAGTGTGATGAGGCGCCAGTGGACGACGAAGAAGAGGACACCGAGCGAGCAGTTAGCGCGTGCAAGAAATCGAATTGCGCCGATCAGTGGACGCCTGTGACACGCTGGGCTTGAGAGCGCGGCCCCGAGATCGCTCTTAAGTAAAAACCTGGATCGCAACCCCTGCAGTTCCCGAGAGCCGTCCGCCGCTGATCCCGACAACCCGTGGGCTGACCCGTGCCTGCAGCTGATGAAGATGAAGCGCTGGGCAAAGAGCGCGGGCTCGTGTTTATCTGGAGGTGGAACCCCGGCTCACACTTGCTGCTGCGCCATCGAGTCGTTACATGTGGGCAGTCTCCGATACCTGCTCGATGTCCCGTGCCTGAATCCGACGTGGCGTAGAGCCGTTCATCGAGCAAGTCGCACCGTGACGTCCACGCGTCGACCTCGGACGGGTCGTGACGTCGACAGCCGAAAGACTGCGGACAAACTTCCGCACGACGCATCCATTTCTTCATTGCAAACATGCTCCGGCTAGCCTTTCGCCATATTTAACGCTCCTATTTTAGTCTAGTTTCTCGCCTGTGCCTGTTACCCATCTGCATTTTATTCTCGCCTGTCATGCATAAAGCAACCTTTACCCGCGCACGCACCGGTCACTGACTCGTGACTTTCAAGCCAATCCTGAGCCCATTCATTACACATAGTAACTTGTCGCGGCGCAGAGGACCTCCAGGTACTTCTTAGAGGGTAGACATCACTTTTCATTGTTTTGGCCCAATGGTGGCAATAAGGCGAGTACCTTCAAGCAAGCCTCTCGGTAAACGAGCACCTTCGGTACTGATTTCAATCCGTATAGCGCTATTGAGATGCACCTGCATGCATGTCGCGATGGCTCAGTGGCTAAGGCGTAAAAGGCAAGAGGTCGACGGGTTCACTTCCCTCACACAAAGGACGTATTTCTGGTTCAAGCGGGATGCAACAACAGCAGCCCTGCAAACGGCGCTTGCTACAAAGTAAAAGAACACCAGTTGGACTAATTATACCAGCGTCATCTACCACGGCGCGTTTCATGCACTTTAGAGCGCGGAAACTCAGATTGGCACTGCACTGCAGTATTGCAACAGTGTTCGCAATCACAGACCAGCATCGTCGCTTTTCATACAACCTCTATGAGGACAAGAGTTTTGCAAAGAAACTTTGTAGAAATTACTTAGCGTATATCAAAAAATAAAAAAAAAATAAAACAATGAGCCTCAAGCACATTTCAGCTGATCCCTGCACTATGCTTAAATGCGAAACTGGGATACTTTCAGGCTTCCAGCTCCAGGCGGATCTATAGGATGCGAAAAACTCGCTAAAATGTCATTCCGGCTGTACACGTGTACGCGAGAATTTGTACACGTGAAACAGCAAATAAGGCATTATTAAAGCTCGAAGCAATCAGTCCTTGTTGCTTTTTTTTTTCTGCTCGTATGCTCAGATATAGACGGTGTTGGTGGAGTGCCAGAGAAGCACGGGGGACTTCAAAGACCGTAAAAACGGATATATGTTTTTCTTTCGTGTTTCGGGAAGCGACAAGTGTAATCGTGACTGTATTCTTCGTTTGCACTGCGCCCAGAAAACGGAGAGACTAGCAATAAACGCAGCCCTATCTATACACAACAGACCATGCGCAAAACAGCCCAGAGTTTGAGCAAGCAGGCTCCGGTTATTAAAACGCAGCCGTAACCTCTTCCGGACGGACAGATGAGCATCAGTTGTCCTCGGAAGGGCACAACTAGTTCAGAGGAGGCATGGAGCCAACCTTCCCAAGCATTCACTGCCATCCAGCTGTCCCTCGTTGCCTGCACGCACTCTCACTGGTCTGCGAAGCGGACGCAAGACACAACAAAGCGGAAAGGATGTGGCACCGTAAACCACTGCCCATTTGGCATACATTTGCCTACGCAACTCGCCACCGCCGTATATCACTGCTTCTTGCATTACCACTTCGTTGCCCCGTTTGTTCTCTCCTGACTTAATGCTTTCTCCGCAAGCCTTATTCACCGTTTTTTTTCTCTACTTTTTCCACGGTGCTGCAGACCCAAATACGTGAGCAGATACGATCAGCGCTTGCGGGTGTATTATGCACGTTAAGGTGGATACGGGCGAAACTAGTTTGGGCTCTCTATCTCGGAAGCTGAGCACTGAGGTCACAGCCGAGAGGTAAGCACGACAAGTTCCCCACGTCACAGAATGCCGCTCCGGAAATCGAGTGGCGCTGGTGTCCCGTCGCTCGGGCAACCCTTGGATGCCCGACAACGGGAGCAGATGGGGCAGTCGATTGCCCAGAAGGCCTGCGCAAAGCGTCGGTAAGGCGAGCCGTCGGTTTCCGCACGTGCTATGGACGAAGGTTCAGAACGCCGGTGTTCTCCCATAGACATACATCTCCGCCGATCTGCTTGCAGAGGTGAATCTACCGAAATTGAGACCCCAACTTTCGACAAGCAAGTGAGAAAAGAATGTGCTTGCTTATAAATAGCTGCACGGGAAAAAAAAGTTCACACGATCATGGATTACTGCGTCCGGATAGACGTCGCTACTGTTCTAGACTTTCGGTCTGCATTACGAGATTATGTTTCGACAGCTCCGTGGGGAGGCAATGGGAAATAATAGCGAAAAATTAAAAATATATATTTTGTCAGCTGTACCTTGATGGCGAAACCACAATCAATCAATCAATCAATCAATCAATCAATCAATCAATCAATCAATCAATCAATCAATCAATCAATCAATCAATCAATCAATCAATCAATATAAATCGACCAACCAATCAATCAACCAATGTTTATAAAAGTGACCAGGAACAGCGGAAGCCTTTGTGTTGGCGCACTGAGAAACAAAAAAGGGAAAGCGGCACTGCAATGCATCGGCAGGTGACAGCAACATCAATCAATCAATCAATCAATCAATCAATCAATCAATCAATCAATCAATCAATCAATCAATCAATCAATCAATCAATCAATCAACCTTTTATTAAAGTGCCCAGGAACAGCCGAAGCCTTCGTGCTGGCGCACTGAGAAGGGAAACAAAGGTCGCATTGAAATACACCAGCGGCTGTCACATAAACAGCCAGTAAAAAAGGTGTGTGAGTAAAGAACAATAAAAAAACTCGAAATACCACAGTGAATAAAATTAAGAGTGGTATCCAACCTGCATTACACGAGTAACAGAGACTGTAAATTATGGTACATTGCAAAAACGAATCGTACAAGAACCGTAGCAATAGGATGAAGCATCAATTACACAAAAACGTATGAAACAAAACAAAGGAAATATTTGTAACTATTCACAGAAAATGAAAATTTGTAGAAACATTTGTTACTGTGGCCTGCCTGGGCCCCTTAAAAATGTGTATGAAGAGTTGACTACAGAAGCGTGTCATAGTACATACAACAATTACGCCCGGAGCATCAAAATCATACACGAAGAAATAAGAACAAACTCTGTGAAAACAACGCACACATGAGGTAATAATAATAATAATAATAATAATAATAATAATAATAATAATAATAATAATAATAATAATAATAATAATAATAATAATAATAATAATAATAATAATAATAATAATAATAATATTCAATCAATCAATCAATCAATCAACCTTTATTTTCGGTGCCCAGGAACAACCCTAGGGTCTTGGTACTGGTACACCATACAAAAAAAAACACTACAATTACGACAAGACAACATACAAAAACTATATGTATGACATAAACAATAAAGTAAAAATAGTTACAGAAATCTTAGAAAGCAAAAAAGGAAAAAAAAAAAAAAGAACAGAAAGTCAAAAAAGAAAAGGCAGGCTTAATGTTGCAAGCCATGCCACTCGGCCAGCGAAACGTTCAGTAGATGTGAAAAATAGGAACTATACAAGCAAATATTGAATCAACATGACATAGAGTATACGTATATAGCCAAGGTTTTCTAACAACATATTAGGAAGTTCCAAAAAAAAGGGGGAAAAGCTTCAGCATTACCAACACTGACACTAAAAACGTACAAATATTCAAGCAACACAAAACAAGAAAAAGTGAAAAGCAAGCAAGAACAGTTTGCACATAATACATAGGGTACATAAATTTGGAATGACATAAAGGACTTAAGCTACAACAGTTTTCAACTCATTAGAGAACAAAGTAAAGGAGCTCTGGAATATATCAAGCCGAACGGAATATTCATTATATGCACATTGTATTCGGCAGATGGACGAGCGTCGGCTATTTAAAGCAACTGGTCTGAAAGCTGGAAATTTTCTGAAAAGTTTATTTGGCAAATTGACATTGATAAGTGTAACCAAATCGTCACACAAAATATTACCATGAAGAAGTTTATAGAGAAAGATAATATCAGCTCGCATTCGTCGACACCGAAGGGAAGGAATGCTTTTCAGAAGAGACATGATGCCGTTTGCGTCGTCTTGCACATGACGGAAGCGGTGCTTAAAGATAGAAAGGAACTTATTTTGAACCCTTTCGATACGGTCACTATTGGACTTGCAAGTTCCATTCCAGACAACAGACCCGTATTCAAGAAGAGGTAAGCAGAGAGCCGAATACAACTTTAGGAAAGGAAGCGGACCTTTAAACTCTCTAGAATACCTGCAAACAGCACCCAGACAACGAAGAGACCGACGGGTAATTTGTGAAATGTGGGAAGAGAAAGTCAGAGGCGAATCAAAAAGTACTCCCAAGTCCCGAATTTCGGTCACCCTCGGCAGTGTGGTGCCTGCAATTTCATAAGGGTATTGCAGTTGTTGAGTTTTTCGACTATAGGAGACAACTTTAGTTTTTGGAGGGTTCAAAATAAGGTCGTTTTTGGTGCACCAACGATGGAATGACACAATATCAACCTGAAGAGAATTACAGTCCTGAACACTACGCACTTCTCTAAAGATTTTTATATCATCAGCGTACAACAAAAAAGAAGAATTTTGAATGGCAGAAGCAACATCGTTAATGAAAATGGAAAAAAGAAGGGGACCCAGAACGGAGCCTTGGGGTACACCACTGGTTGCTTTGTACCTAAATGATGTTTGACCGTTAACACTTACATAGCAATATCGCTCCTTGAGATAACAACGTATAAGACCCACCAAAGAAGCGTGTACATCTAACAGAGTGAGCTTTGCAAGCAATAACGAGTGGTTGACAACATCAAAGGCTTTGCTCATGTCACAGTAGACCACATCCAGTTGGCTTCTACCAACGATTGCTGGGACAGCCTTCTCCATGAAGCATACAAGATTCGTGGAAGTTGAACGACCACGCATAAATCCATGTTGATTAGGAATGAGGACATGTTTAAATGAGAAAGACAAGACCGTATGAAGAGATAACTCGAAAATTTTAGAGGCAGAACAAAGCAGCGAGACAGGCCTATAGTTTATAGCATCAGTTTTTAGGCCTGGCTTGAAAACAGGGAATACGCGAGAGATTTTCCATGAGCGAGGAAACGTTCCCGACCGGAGACAGTTATTAAATATTGAAGTGAACACAGGAACGAATATATTTGCATATGTTTTTAGGATTGCAGCAGGAATACCATCTGGCCCACAAGAAAGCGAGGGCTTGAGCCGCTTGATGCTGGTCCGAATGATGTTCTCGTCCAGTTGTAAACAACCGGAGTTCTCGCCCTGGTGACAAGGGGCGCTGCGGTTGTCACTACCACCGCTAATCCCCAAAAAAGAAGAAAATTGACGAGCAAAGCAGTCGGCCACCTTGACAACCTCATCGCCGTTGGAGTCTAGAAGACGAATAGAATCTTTAGTTGTACTAGATCTAGAATGAATGTATTTCCAGAAGGCTCCCGGTTGGTGAGTTGCTTTAGTTTCTACCAACGCCAGGTACGAAGTATGATCACGCTTGTGCAATATTTTGCATAGGGCACGTAGGCGCCGGAATTCCTGAGCAAACTGGTTGGCACCAGAGCGCTTCATCTTTCTGTGCGCACGTTCCTTGAGTTTCAGGGCATCCCGCAATTCAGAAGAAAACCAGTGTGGAAACTTGAATCTCCTCGGTAAATATTGCGGGATGTATTCCTTCATACCCGAAAGCACAATCTCTGTGAAACGGTCGACTTGTTCATTGACATCAGTGTGGTCAATGACGGTCGACCGAGGGGCAGCGGAAAAATAGCCATACAGCCCAGCATAATCTCCCCTGGCGAAAGCGTATTGAGGTTGCGTGTTGTTGGAATTTACGGAACGGTGGAGCAATGAAGGGAGGCAACAGGAAATAGAAAGAGGAGGATGAAATCTGTCCGGTATTACTAAAGAACAATCAGAGTGCAACACACTAACGCCATCAAAGTTCGAAAAGCACAGGTCCAGAATATTTCCACTGCAATTTTTATGCGATTACACTGTGCCATAGAAGTGAAAGCCAAAAAATCTAGCAACCTATTACCCTTCTGTTCAATGTGGTGGTTGTAGTGGGAACAAGTTAGCTGGCTCCACTCCACGCCAGGAGCATTAAAATCTCCAAGCAGGAGGACTTTGCGGTTGCCATGAGTGATAAGCACCTGTTCAATGGAGGAGATTAACTTATTGAACGCCTCAGGAGCTACATCAGGAGGAATGTAAAAAACACCAACTAGAAGTTTTTCAGTTTTAGAGAAATGAATTTCGACCCATAAAGACTCATCTACGTTATCAATATCGCTACGTAGCACACACGGGAGAGATTTGTCAACGGCGAGAAGGACCCCGCCCCCTTTTTGTTTGCATCCCGTTAAAGCACGATCATTACGATATACATGGTAATTTTGAGGAAAATAATCACTGGATAGGATATCAGGGCACAACCAAGTTTCAGATAATAATAATAATAATAATAATAATAATAATAATAATAATAATAATAATAATAATAATAATAATAATAATAATAATAATAATAATAATAATAATAATAATAATAATAATAATAATGCAACTCTGGTAAAAATAAGAATCCAGCGGTCGCATTCACAGAATTAGCCTTTAAGGATAGTTATCGCCCTGTCTTAAACAGCGATTACCTGTGGAGTCAGGCTTCGCGGTTGGGCGTCGCAGATGTGTCCCGAACAATTGCATTCACGCAATACTTTCCGTGATCAATTCATGTACAGCATATTCGTGCCACCAGCACATGGCTCGTGTCAAAGCTATTCTGTAACTTTGATTCTGCTATCTGTATACCAGTGCGCTTCTGGGAGAAGGACCGTATTTGCATACCCTTAATTCAGCAGAAATTAACGCATAACCATGTCTTCTTGCACGCCCCTAATCCACAACAAAGACGCATAATCACTGCGACGGGAGTATGAGAATGCGTGCCCGCATTTCCAGTGCGCTTTATTATCAATACAAAGGCACTAAACGCCTCACTGAGAAGAAAGGCCGCCGTCCGAAGTCGGCTCTACGTTTGTAGGAGTGAAACGGCTCCTAAAATGGCCGACGGGAAAGGCGAATAAAAGAATGCCTCAGGTTGAACATTCTTTACCTGGTTATTACTGGCGAAAGCAAAGACCAACCATGCACACAGTGTTTCGTGAAAGTTTGCCTTTGCTAGCGATTTCGCAGCCTCTTGTCTAGCCATGGACGACTGGATCCATCCTTTCACTTGCGCTAAAGGGCACGCTAGATCCCTAGAGAAGGCAAGCGTGGCAGGGGGCGGCAGAAAGTTAGATGGGCAGATTAGATCAAGAAGTTTGCGGGGATAGATTGGTCGCAGTTAACACAGGACCGGGATAATTGGAGATCCATGGGAGAGGCCTTTGCCCTGCAGTGGGCGTAGATAGGATGATGATGATGATGATGATGATGATGATGATGAAAGGGCACGCACAGACAGGCCAGCGGGCGCGCCATCCATGGTGAGACTGAGGGACCAAGAACCGAAGCAGCAGCCGTCAAACCCTTGCCTTGTCATGTGGTTCTCTTGCACTGAAGCGCACGCACGGCCGGCACTGAGCGATCAAGCGCAAGCCAAGCTGCCGCTTCACCTTCGCCTAGTCACGTGGTACCGCAGCGAGGCATCGCGCGAGCGAAGCGATAAGAAAGGCTCAGTTTGCGCGCCGGGTGCTGAAGGTCACTTGCCACGTGATGAACGACGTTGAAAGATGTAGCGTAGCAGATCTTTCCCTCTCAAATAAAGTCAGTCAGTTAAAAGAGAAAATCAGAAAAATTTGGAACTGGATGAGAACGTAACCGAGGGCCTCTGTAATGCGAGTTCAGAACCCATCTCCGACGCCGCTCCGGTTGATTAGCTCTAGCTGGCTAATTAATGCCTGTGCTCCACGACAACTTTCAATTGACAATTGAAGGCTTACTTACTAAGTGCGCCCAATGTATGTACATTGGGGCACTCCATAGGCAAGTGGTTCAAAGGCCTTCGGAAGGCGTTTGAAACGGCCGTGCAGCACAGGTATTAAGCGGCTTAATGCAGTGCGGCCTTCGACTTACTAAAAACGTCGACAACCGGTACGCGCAGCTCGACGTAGAATGAGTTTGACGCGGTTTGGCGGGCCGTTAGGCTCAACGTTAAAGTAACCACACGTCAAATGGGCCATGCAGACAAAGCACAAGTTTGGTTTATTCGAAAGATTGCCTCGTTAGAATCATACGGTGACACCGCTTTTAACGTGAACTTCGCTCAAATAAGCTAAGTGATTAAGAAAGAAACGGGTCGGCCATGCGACTCCCTCGTTCATTTCCCGCATTAGAACCTATGACGCAATGTGCACAGTTGTGCGATTGGCTGAGGCCGGCAAAAGCAAACGCAAGTTAGGCAGGGCTTATAGCTCGCAGAACGAGATATTTTCGCTTAAATGTAATGCATATTCATTTTATGGCAGTAAGAATGATCGGGCGAACAATAGAAGTTACGAAAGTACACGTATACACATAGAAGTACCAGAGCGTAATACTGTTGGTACTGCGCGCACTATGTTTGTTATAGCTGTTCAGCAGTCCGGCGCTTTGGGGGTTGTCTAACACGACACTGGCTGATTGGCGTAAGCGACATTGTCTCACGTGACCCTGTTCGTCGACCATACCCAATGTTTCCCGAAACAATTACTTCCAACCGTAACAAAAACAAGCCAGGTGAAAATACGGTCAGAATCAAAGTGAGGGCGGTCAGCGGTCTTGCGTAGTATGGTGGGGCCATCTAAGACTGACGGTAAACAAGACGTTCCAAGTCCGCTGCAGATTAAACGGCATACTAACGTTGGCTTGAAGGCCTATCCTCGTTACGTCGTCGCAAAACGTCACGAAACACAATTCGGCGGCAGAATCAAAATTTTAACTTAAATTGATTAATTTCTTAGTGAGTAAAGCATCGTTTGGTGCCGGACAAGCGCTGAGGGCAGTATAAAACAGCAAATGTTTCGAATAAAACACACTTGTATTTTGCCTGCATGGCCCCTTTAAGGCTCTGTAGGGCTGACAACATTGGTCGTGATTTGCCACTGGCTGGAACGGATTCCCAAATGCGTATATCGCATTGAATTCAACACTCATAAGAGGTGATTAGGTGGCTCCAGACAACGGATTTCACGCTGCTAGGCAACGCCTAGGCACGCGCATTTGATGTAACGAGTACTATAGCGCGTGTATAGAATCACCCATTGCTGCATTGCCCAAGGCCTTCATGCATGTTAACGTGCCCAGGGCCAACGACTGGACGTAAAACCAGAGACACTTCGCCTGAAAGCGCTCGCCACACTCCGTGACGAGTTCTGGACGTCTAACGTGTTTGCCTGTGAGCATGTTTTACCTCATCCCTTTTGAGTATTAGGAGAAAGCCGACCGTACGACTCTTAGTTAATGGAAGGTAAAACGTCGTTAGAGATGTACAGGGCTGAGAAATTGAACATCAAAAAGGAAAATGTCTACTATAATTCCCAGGGCAGTGCTTCGCTTTTTGAGGCTAGAGCAGGTTGCCTGCGAACTAAGAGTTTTGTGGGGAACTATTCACAAAATGATGGGGTATGCGTGGTCTGCGGAAAAGAAACAGAAACTATGCGGCACATAGTGTTAGAATGTGAGGGTATCCATCCAAATCTACATGAAGGGAATATTGGGCTTTCAGAAGCCCTAGGATTTAAGGGTATCACAGAGGAAGTTAACTTCGAGGCTGTCGAGGTACGAAAAGAAGATTAGAATGCTGGTGGACGAAAAGCAGAGAGGGGAATATTGCCTAGGACAGTTACCACCTGTAACAGGGAAAAAAAGTATTACGGGCCTAATAAGCTTTAGTGCCTGCCCTAAGCAGCGCTAGTATTAAACCAAGAGTGTAAAACATGATTATATTAGTCCTTTTTGGTAAGATGACATGTCATCACCCCGCTTCAAAGGGGAGACTAATAGCAATCATCATCATCATCATCGTTTGTTCCGGGTAAGTTTTAAGTAACCTTTTCTTCAGTGCGAACGGAGTACGTGGCCCGTTCTGTCAACAACGTCAGCGGCGTGATTACGATATGCTACCAAAAATTGTTGGTATACCAGAACAATTTGCTGCGGCCATTGGACATTGGCTGCGGCCGGGGATATGCACCGGCCGCAGCCAGACCCTATCGGCTACGATACGTCATGTAAGCGCAAATGCATGTATGCGGCGCCCTGATGTCCCCCTCGGGTATTTGCCAGGCCGATGTTGGGCCTAACGTTACGCTTTGAGGTCTAACGCTGTCAACCGCTAGCCGCAGCTTGACATACGATGCGAAAGTCGTCGCTTGGCACGTCGTTAGGCTCAACGTTAAGGCTGCATAACGTTATGAGCCTTGGATACATGGACTCGACGGGGGAGGGTCGAGTCGACTGGCGGGTTCACCTTACCTCGACCCCTCCGGAGTTTATATCAACTCCATCCACAGAATCGAGGTGAGGGCACCCGGAAAAAGAGCGATTCAGCTCGATCCTCACGGCACGCAGACTCGGCCCGACGAGCGAGTCAACCCAGCCCCTCTGTCTGCGGGTCGAACGGACTCGTCCAGACGACTTTTCAACTCACCCCGTCCGCTTATATATGGATAGGATAGGTCGACTCGAAAGAACCTGTTTGTCTCGACACAACTCTCCCTCATCGAGTCCATGCATACGGGACTACAGGCGCTGATTTCCCAGCCGCGCGGGAGCGACATTCAGAAGCACGTGTAGACCTATGTTATAAAACGACACGTGCAGCACCGATGAGCAGTCTGTTTCGTAGTCCGTCGCTCTCCAGCACTCCCAGGCAGTTCACAGGGATCAACGTACCGAAGTCTGCGAATGCCTCTGTCTGGACCTACATATCGAGAGGCGCAGCAAGCGTCGCAGCAGTGTCTTCTCCCGTGCCGAAGACATATGCAACCTAGTTGTAAGGGCTAGTTTGGGAAATTCTTACGTCCCGTTGTGTTGCTGTTTTTACACATAGAGTACAGCTATTGCAGCGTGTTATTCGTAACAGTGTATATACGTGAAAAAATTTGCATTTTTCTCTCAATTGTTGTATTTTTGTGACGTAGTCGGCGAGCACGTCAGTTATTTGGTGTTTTGCCCCGATTGCAATTCGGCAGTTTGCTTCCATATTTGCCTAGACAGTCATAACGATTGTCTTGTTGCCGATTCGAGACTTTCACTTCACCACAACGCTGCTACCGGCGAAAGGTGGGCGTCAAAGGCCGACCCCTCTGTCGTGGGATATCGGTGGAGGATTTGCGCTTCACATGACAAAAAACGCCGAAAAGTGGCAATGGCCATTTTAAACTTTCCATCAAGGCCTTCTCGTAAAATTTCAGGCCCCAGAAACTAAAATCAGCTTCACGGCTCGCCAGCTTCGCGCCGGTCTACGACACACGCCTGGTGGGTACACAGACTGCGATTATACCTTGCAGTCGCATCAGAAATTTTCAAATTCAAATTCTGCGGGTTTTACGCGCCAAAGCTACACCTCGGCTAAGAGGCGCGCCGTAGTGGAGTCCTCCGGATCAGTGTCGACCACCTGGGGATCTTTCACGTGCGCCGAAATCTCGACACACAGGCGTTTTCGTTTTTCGGGAACCTCCATCCGAAAAAAAAAAAAAACGCATCAGAATTGTTGGAATTCTCGTAAAGAAGACGTTCTTTGGGAACGCCGTCCCTGCCCCACATAAACAATAATCTCCAACACGTGCAAACGGGAAATTGCAGCCTGAAACGTGGCCGATAGTAACAGCGGCCGTGGAAAGCAGGTCGGAGCGACCCGCGGCCGCTTTCGAAATGTGAGAGTACCGCCCGCGTACAGGCAGCGCTCATGGCCTCCACTCCTCCACCGGCAGCTCACAAAAGCTTTCACAACCTGTGAAATAACTATTAATCAGAAATATGGATAACTCGACCCGGCTATAGGGGTCGCATGGTGGTAAATAATTAATTTTTTTAACTTACGTGCATTCGAACGCCAGCTGAAAGTTTCTTCACAAATTCGGGTTGCCATAATAGAGTCCACGTAACCTGCGCCTCAAAACAATCCTAAAGACCTCCTTACGGCATAAAGTGAAGTTACACCTAGGGTGTGTTTTCCCATACAAATACGTACAGTCATTATCCTATAGGGACAAAAAAAAAAACCCTCCTCACCCCCGCTTTCATAGTTTAGAGCGGGGTTGTATTAGCCTGTCTCTGTTATCTTTTTGATGTATGCACGCACGTCAAAACTACCCCTCCCCGTTTCTTTGAAGCGCGCGAAGAAACTACAGCACGCGCCTTGCCTTTCATGTACCCGCCTCTCATATATGCTTGCCTCCTCGATTCTATTCTTCCTTCCCATACTACCCTTTCCCCGCACTGCGTTGTACGCAATTGTACCTTGTGACTATGTACAATAACATCCGCAGTGCACCTTTCGAATCAAAAGGAAATAACCGAACCCGCCGCGGTAGCTCAGTGGCTAGGGCGTTGTACTGCTGAGCACGAGGACGCGGGTTCGATTCCCGGCCGTAGCGGCCGCTTTTCTGATGGAGGCGAAAAGCGAGAACGCCCGCGTGTACGAGATTACGGCGCACGTTTAAGATCCTAAGGTGGTCGAGATTAATCCGGAGCCCTCCACTACGGCGCGCCTCATCGCCTGCATTGCGTCGGCCCGTTAAACCCTGCAATTAAATCAGGCAATAAACAACGGCAGTGGCGAAAGGCAGCGAGCAGCGGCGCAACGTGTAGGAGACAGACCGATGTCATTCGAAGCGTAAGGCGGGAGAGCGTTGCGGCAAAAGGACGAATCCCTTCGAGAACGCGGGGCGGAAGTGAAGCGTCCCACGCGTTTAAGTGGCCCTCAGTGCTTTCGCATTCAGGAACTTTAAGAATTCCTCACACCGTAGGTTAGTGGCGATGACAATAGCCGTGTGGTCGTGGTCGGCGATTTCGATGTGGATGTGTCGTGGCCCAAAAGGGAGTGCTCCACGCGTTTCGTGTTGGAGACACTTGGCTGGCGATGTCACACCGACACCATCACCATCGACCACCCAGCGGCGTACCGTGCATCGACTTGACATTATCCAAGAATGTGTCTGCAGTTACGAGTACCATCGAAAGTTGGGTGAGTTGGTAAATCGTCGTGGGAAACAACACAGCTCGCAAAAGAACGGGACGACAGGCGGAGGGAGCAGGCACTCGTGTCGTTCCTCCCTCTGTCTGCCATCCCGTTCCTTTGCGCGCGGTGTTACGAGTACGCCGATAAGCCTATATAATAGCGACAACAGATTTATTGGGACCGTCGTTACTGAGTGGCAGTGGTTTTATGGCTCCACTGGTCATCCACATTCGCAGGGCGGAATGGCCTTGATTTTTTCCATTTGTGTATCACAGCCCAGGCGCAATTTGTGAAGCTTAGCTAATCGCACGTTTATTACCGAGAGAAAATAATTTCAGTGCTGAGTAAAACACCAGCCCATTTCTGTAGGCTGCAGGCTTTCATACCGCAGATCCAAGCGTATAGGCCTAATAACGTTGTCGCAAGGTCTACCCAGCAGAAAAAAAAGGCTTTTTTTGAGCGTAACCACAAATAACTGAATTACGATCGTTTTCAAATCGCCAATAAGGACAAATATAAGTTAATTTGGCCAATATTAATTTGTTATGGTTTTATTTTTGTAGAGAAAGATCGTTTGATATGTTTCAGCAATTTAACAGCCGTTTGCCAAAACCCTGCGAGGCTGCGGGAAATGCTTGGGAAGCGGCGACGGCGTCATGCCATGTCATACGATTTTTTTTTGTAAGGTATGCGGAAGTAGGCTAAGGCAGTAACTTTGATCAACCTCAGCAAGGCCAGAGAGTCGTCTAAGCCGATGAACGTGGCGTCGAAGTGTTTGAAGACAGGTGTTAGTAGGGCGCATGTTACAGCCGCTTTTTGCTGGATAATACTCGTCCCGTAGAATCCAAAGCCGAACGAGGGAGAGCACGCATTTTTACAACTCCACTGCGACCTCACTAGAAGGACGTTCTACGCGCGCGGTACGGTTGTAGCGCCGCTTTAGGCGACAAACACGGAGCAATTTGTCTTACGGCGCGTATATTAGAACGCATGAAAGTTACAGATGTTTTCTGGAATCATATATTCTGCTCGCGTAAGCGCTTGTTTGAAAACTGCGGAGGCTAATTATCCATGCTAATGATTCAGGTGAAGCTTGCAACGGCCGCCTTAGCGGACAAATGGGGTATCATTAACAAGTAGCCTGTCCACCTTCGATCAGCCCTACAGAGCTTCTGAAACGCCTGGATCAGTATGGCTGAATCAGTACGTCTGCAGCCTTGTTATCCTGTTTCATTTTTTCTTCTCGTCTGACCACGCACAACAACCAGCCGGGCGTTGGATGCGCTTGCTCGGTGGTTAACTGAGCGAGGACGAAATAGCTTTTTTTTTTTTTTAAGTCTACAATTCCGAGAAGCGCAAGATGGTTTCGTGATTGCTACACGGAATTATCCAACGCATCTCATCTAACGCATGGATGGGCTCATTAAGAAAACTGAAAATTCCAGGTCCACTTTCAAGAGCACGCAGACCTTCAATCATTCATTTAAAACAATAGGTCGAATTACACGGTTCGCTATTTCGAAAATTTAACCTGCCGTAAGACTTAAAAAAAAAAACACGTCTGAAAGCCCGAAAGGTGAAAAATAAAAGGTAGAAGAATTATGACATGCGTTTTTCTTTTGTTTGCGCTTTCTGCATTCAGTAAGGGTAAAGACAACAGCACGTCATGACAACGTAACAAGCAGTGCCTCGAGGACAGTATACCACCCCATAAAAAGCGGCAAATCGAGGCGTCTATCAGCAAATCCTTATCACGAAATACACCGTGTTTTTGCTGCTCGAAACGTACCGCTTAAGTAGCCAGGACAAGAATACTAACCTGACCTTTGTCATGATTGGACTAAAATTGAATTCAGGTCTTAAGACCCCCCCATCCGCCATAATCGCTTTGATTACTTCGACCGTAAGAAGAGGAGGCAAGGGTGCGAGCCCGGTGGTCAAGCGAGGACTCGGTCTCCGTCTCAATGCATGACAGAGTGTTGCAATAACTCATTAGCGAAAGAAGATGCGCCAGAATGGCAGTGCCGACCGTTATTCTGATTAATGCAGACTTGAAGAGGTCACATTAGAAGCTGTCAGCCTAATGGCTGTTGCGAAAGCCCGGGCAGAAACGACCTGTATTCGCTCTTTGATGTGTTTTGTTCGTTTTTTTAAAGCGCAATACCGCCCGAAAGTTAGGAAGAGCTACCTTCAAGGATTGCTCAAGGGATGTGAAGCATATTAAATCAGTCTGGGTAAAGAGGGATCCCTCACTTGTCTCAAATAAAGTGAGCCTATGGTACGACCAAATGTGCAATCAACTCCCGTCAGTTTCAGTTCGGTTAAATCTACTTTTTGCTTTATTAGGCTTTATACTATGCATTGCTACGGAAGAAAACCCAACTGCTTCGGACACGGACTGAGCACACGGCGTCTGTTAATTTGTCTCCTCCATGGCCGACTGGTCCCGCGCGTTCCAAGTAAGGCACCGTGACACCGTACGCACTAAAAGCAATCATCTGGTGAACATAGCGGATTCAACGGTGGCGCAACCACTTCGCTTGACGTGCTTGGCGTAAAACGGTTTAATTTGAGCTCCTGCAGCAGCCGGCTGCGAAGTCCGCGGGGCTTTACAGGCTCGTTTCAGTGCGACGTCGACACCGGGATTCAAACATGTATACGCCGACGCCTTCCAGAACGTGTTGCGTAGGGTACGATTGGGTACCAAGAAGCAAATAAATATAACAGACCATTTCCAGCAGTATTAGGGATTTGAAGTCTTTCGTTTTGTGCACTTTGTTCCTTTGAACTTCCAGATGATGTTGCGGTCACGCAAGGGTGTAGTCAACCGAGTCGGACGGCAATGTAACTCCCCGACCAGTCCTCGCAGAAACTTATCTATGAGCATGTCCAGAACACATCAGCGTTCATTATAGACAAGATCGCCGTTTTCGAACTTCGTTCAAAGGCATTTATAATCATTTAACGAAATTTCGAATGCTTACGGAATGTTTCTGACGGCAAGCTGTGATGCAGTATATTTTATTAGTAGTAGTCGCAGTATAGCTAAAGTTACGACTATTAATCGCAATTATACGCACCATTAGTACCCTATCCGCGTTTTTTGTGTTTCTTTTCGGGCTGCGATGCCGCAGACGATAGAAGCGTCATTGAAAAGTGGGCGACCGTTTCGCTTCTGCTTCAAATAAATGGGGAGGCTTTATTTCTTTTTCTCCTTCTTTAAAGCGAACACAACAGATTTTTGAAATTAACTGGCATTCGATCACCTGTATTATTTACATAATTATACACGGCGTCTCGCCTCAAGCGTGTTTAAAGTGACAGGCAACATATTTTTGAAGAGTCCATGTCCTTTAGCTCACATAAAAGCCAGCGGTTTATACAGAGGACAAACCACGAAAAATTTCTAAATAAATTGGTGCAAATAATTTTAATTTGGCAGTAAACTTTCCAAAATCTGAAGGCTGCTCCATGTAACGTCTAATCGCGACACTACCGTACGAATTAAAAACAACTGCATAAGGTTTGATGCGCAATAAAAAAAAACCACATAAAGGAACAAGACTGCTTATTATTATTGTTTTAGCTGGGGACAAGTTGTTAAATGCCTCTTTTGATTTCAGGCACACCTAAAAGTATGTTTCCGCGCGGCTCACTGTCATGGCTGCCAGAAATCTTTTGGTAGCATAAGTAGGGCTGGTATATCTCCAAATTCCTATTTCAAACGTTCTAAATCCCTGTCAGCAAAACCGCCTCGCTTCAAAGTGTTTCAAGTGATGCCCTTCCACTGGGGTAGAGGTCGTGTACTCCACAAAAAGCGGTTGTCTGACACTTCGAGGCTTACTTTGCAATTAAAAATGTGGACATCGTTAGTACGAAGTGTTTCATTCATGTTTTTGATGTAGAAGACGATTTGGTAAGGCTGTTGCAATCTTTTCCTTCCTAGGCATCTCAATCGCTGTAGTTTCAAAGCGAAGCTTTGTACCTCTACCCCCCACGGGTTTTGTCGCGACCGTTGGTGTCAGCAGAAAAATCCCGCGAACAAATAAAAGAAGTCACTGGTGCCAGGAATCGAATCTCGAACGAATAGAGAAACAGAGCGAGAGCCCGTTGTCTCACCGATTTGGCTACGAGCCCACGCGGAGAGACGGGGAGACAGACGGTGCACTCACCGAGCACATCTCCGGGTTAATACCCTGCGTTCTCGCTTAATGCCACGTGATGGCGTCACGCGACCTCTCGCGCCGCTGTGCGCTCCGCCCACGGCACGTGTAGCGGTCGTGTGCGCGCCATACGCATGCCCTAGGAGTTATAAAAGTTAAATGAAGCTCACACCAACGCTTAGAATCTCACTTCTTTCCCGCATACAACGGTATGCATTTTTTTCTTTCACTTCACCCACGATCATCATCATCGTCAGAGAAAGTTTGCTTTCCTGCGGAGCGTTTTCGGCGCGACGTATACGCCCCCAGTGAGACATAGAAAGCTTCGCTTTAAAGGAACACTGAAGTGATTTGTAAACATTGCGGGATTATACTTGCCCAAATTGTAGTCTAGAGACTTCAGGCCATGTTTCCGCCGCTCTCTCTGCGTTTACGCGACTTTATTTAGTAGAAAAATCGATTTGAAAGAACTCCTCTCTGCATCCTTCTTGCCGATTTCCGATGACGGTTCGTACGACGCTCAATCGAGATGGCTTGGCTTGACTGCGCTACCGCAGGCTCGCCGACCCTCCGACAGAATCAGCCCGCCGGCGGGCTGTCGCAATATGTTCGCTCAGTTGAAACTAAGCCACGACACGATTTGTGCCTGGAATAATGTGCCTTTCGTTAGTTTGTAGACTGTATAAAGCTCTAAGTCCAAGTAGCTCCACACAAGCGCACATGCGAGTCTTCGCTGACTGGTGCGCTAGTAGAAAAAGCTAAGGCCAATTAAAGGCGGGAGAAGAGTCAGAGAAGATAATATAGCTACTAACGAAATAAAATCAACCGGAACTTTTATTGTACAGCGTAAAACCAAGGCTGGGGAAGCACTTTTTGTGCTGGGTGAAATAGAACAGCGGTCAGCAGCACGACAGCAACACGGCAGCAGAGATGAAATATTTGTGAGATTTCGGGGGACGCTTACTCCACAAGCGTTATTCAACAAATAGTCATCTAAGCTGCCTGGGATGCTAAAACTAAATAAAAATGTAAACGGGCTATACAATATATATTTTATATTTCGTTTCTAACAGCGCTGGCTAATGGCCGAGTGGTCTAAAGCATTAGGTGCATTGTTTTGCAATTCGCCAATTCGAATCCCCGATAAGGTATTTAAGTTGATTTATTTGTTTTTGGGTAATGTTTTCTATACTGAATTCATAATTTTTGCGCTGTAAGGTTCATTGCTCCACGAGCGAGTTCCCAGAACGCGTGCAGGCTGACACTGACGCGCTGGCGAATTCTCGTTGGCGTGGTGTTGCCATAAGCCCCGACCGTATGCGGGTACAGTGCCGAATCAGCCGACCCTTGGCCTTGTGCGAACACGCCTCTTACGACACAAGCACGGGCCAAGCAAGCTCCAAAAGTGGAAGAAAAGCGCATCGTATTTGACCGTCTCCGGTTACGCGGAGGGCGTTCATCCACTGTACGACTCGGCTAGTTATCCTTACGACTACAAGCTGTGAAGGCAGGCTTATCTGACGCATTTTAGACGCGACAACATGGTAGAAAGCGCGGTATGCCGATTTCTGAGATATCGAGAATGCCCAGCCGACGATAACGTCGGATGCCAAGCATGTTGTTGCACAGAACCGAAACCGAAACTGGTTTGAATTCTAATCTTGCACATCACCCAATCAACATTGCATCTTGCATGCGCGTGACTGCTGTTAGTTGTTGCAGCCGCCGCAAATGTCGCATGGTATTATTTCTTTCAGGCTTTATACGCTACATACCGCCATATCGATCGGATAAACGATGAAAAGTGTGTTCATTTGAGCCAATCTATGCAATGCAAACAAAAACAGAAGTTGGCAAATTCACCTAAGTGTCCCGTTAATACAACGGCGAACTCTTCCACGTACAATTCCGGGTGGGGGGCTGCCTCGAAGGCCGTAGCACGCGGTCGGCGCCAACGGAAGGATAACGGCCGCGAAGCAACAAGTGGCGCGCAGGGCCCCCTTCGGAAAGTGCGAGCAGGAAGGCGCCACCGGCGGAGAAGTGGCCGGGCGTGTGCTGCTATCTGGCGAAGCAGGCCGCTGGAACGCCGACAAAGGGCGCTGGGAGCAGCGCAGAAGGCACGCGCCAGCCTGCACGCCGGACTCTGCCCGCGATTCAAGTTCAGCGGCGCGCTGCATCCGAACGGGAATCGAGGCGGCCATCGCGCGCCAACTCCGCGCGCGTAGCGGGAGCCCGCGATGAATGGCGGCGCCCTTCGGCGCGTGCCGCCGCGCACGGCTCATTGGACGCACGAGCCGGTCCCTGAGGCGACCGCGGGGGGCCCAGACGGCGTGGCGACTAATCGACGCCATCGACGGGGGTACACCCGTCGGCCGAGCAGGGAACGCGGCTAATAAGCGACCCAATGCCCACGCGCGGCCGCTCGACGTCCGCGATTGCCCCCCAGAGGGAATGCCGCCACACCGCGAGTTAACCGAGAGAAGCTCCCGACGTCGGACAGGCTCACGGGACGGCAGCGAAGCGAGGTCGTGATCCATTCCGCCAAACTACCACTACCACTACAAAGAACGTTGTCAGGACAATCACGCGACGCCAGTTGTTCTCTACTGAGACCGACCCGACGATGTTACGAATGATTTAAAAAAGAAATTGGCGCAGCTTGCACTAGCGGTGCACGGCTGGGGAAACTGCAGAGCTGAGGGTCGACCTATCTTCACAGCGGAACTCAGGAAAGGGGGAGCAGCCGGACCTCAGCAGTGCAAAGCCGTTTTGTACGGAACTGCAAAGCAAAGGCCATTAAAGTATGTATACAGTGTTTTTTCTTTAATTCAGTAGCAATCGCCGTCATGCCTTTCGTCGTTGCCATCCGACGGTACAACCGCGCAGGGTCCTCTCGACGAATGAGGCACGCTGTAGTGGACTGCTCTGCATTAATTTTTACCACCTTCAGATCTTTAGAGTGCGCCGAAATCTCGACACACGGGCGTATTTGTTCGTCGCCTTCATCAGAAAAACGACCGCCGCGGATCAGTTTTGACGATACTACCATTAAAATGAGTTTAAATGACTTCAGGGTATTATTACTAATAGTATTTTCAGCACGCAGTGACTGACACGTTCCCGTCGTCGCGCGAGTGGTGCAAGCGCGCACCGACACACGGACGGGCCGGTTCCTGACAACGTCCTCGACAAACCGGCACAGGGCGCTTCGGTGCCAGATCGAGGCACCCTCAACTGGCAGCGAGAGCAGCGCCCGCTGGGTGCCGCACCGTGCGGGGGCGAGCCCGACTTTGATCGAGGGCACACCCAACTGCACTACGCCAGAGGGCCGTCTCTCGATGCCGTTACCGCAATATCTCGTCAAAATTCATGAATGTTCAAGAAGGACAGCGCAGTGTGACATCCCCGCAGGAGACCTAGGCCCTCACGCATGTTCGACATTACTCATCTAAAAACTGCTTGTCTGATCTAGTGAGCGGTACGGGCCGCCTACATGCTAACACAATTATGACCAGCATTTCCGATTAAAAAAAAAAAACGAAATACTTCTATGATATTTAGCGAGAAATTTTGTGGTTCCCAGTACCTCCGCATGTAGCACCGCGTTGCGTGCAGTCGCTACGCGGTATCGAAGTGGAGACAATGTAGGCTAAAGCCCGGGTAGCGCCACTGCTACAAGATGGCAGTGCGCAGGAAAAAAACGATGTAGCTCACTTCGATGATATTTCCAAGCATAGCTATTTTTCCGACGTCTGGGCGTGCTACAAAGCATTGGGCCTAACTGAACGCCAACCAGCACCAACTCCTGGAAACACCATACATCAGGAGAGAGTTGGGGTAAGCTGCCCCACCACTGGACCCTCAGCCCATTCCCACTGACCTCGCAGTGTTAAGCACATGAAAAATGGCGCCCACCAATCGACGAACGGACAACAAACATACCCCGTACCAGGGCTGCCTACTACAACAAAAAGTAGCCAGCGATTCCCGGGGGTGACATATCTTCACAGACACTACTCTCCAAGTCTAAACGGCTAAAATGGGAAAATAGCCTATACGGAAAACAAAAAAAAAAAAAAACACGCACACACACACGCACGCGCACAAGCACGCGCACGCACACGCACACGCACACGGACACGCACACGCACACACACCTGAACACTCCCTCATCAGGAACATTTAGGTCCAATAGACCGACACCGCAAACCCCACCAATTGGGTAACTGTAATACGCCCGCTACAGTATCCGTCTCGAATACCTCCGAACCGAATGTCAGTTGACTCAAATGCGAATTTTATGTTGCTCCACTGGATTTTTCAAAGGCATTTGGTTCAAACGTGCCTCGAGCTCATTCGAGCCGAATGCCCTCCGCGGACGACATTCGAAACCCCTAAATGCCTTCGAGGCGCACATGTTCGTGCCCTCGCCCCAGTCCCTTCACACAAATTTCGGAAAACTGCTATTGAAAACAGAATAATGAGTTGACACCAACATTTTTTAACTGCAGTTGTTGCGTCGTGCAATTGATTTTTCCTTAACTTAAAATACTACTTCAAACATTACTGACACTACTATAATACCTGCAAGCGGAGAGCAGACGCTTTGAAAGTGGTTCGCAATTTGTTAAAGAAAAACGCTGTCTAATTGCATTCACAAGTAATTTGAAATACGGATTGAGATGTTCTTATTGCGAAAAATTACCAATGGTTGCAAATGTAGCTACACAGTATGAAAGCAGAACTTGAAGGCCACTGCGCAGTAGCGAGTCAAAGCTTCCCACTGCCATCGAAATTGTAGTGGAGCACGGCGGGTTCCTAATGGCATTCGAGGCTCCTCAGAATGCGATTAAAACGCCAGTGTAGCAGTGTATAATATTAACAGACTGCACTGGCTCATAGTTAAAGACTCCACCCATCGGCGACACTACTCACCGCCAATGTCAAGAGACCTGCCACATGTAACCGGATACCTGGACATACTATAATGACAGGAAACGAACGAGTTAGCCAGCTTGCCCGAGAAGCGCTCCTCCGGGCCATTGGTCATCCAGACCAGGCATACATGACGATCCTCAGCTCCCTTCTTGAGAAACCTCGACTCCACCCAAACCACGTAAGCACGGCTAAACGTTACAACGCCAAGCCCAAACACACATCTTATTAGCACCAGTCAGGTTTCACTACTTGCCTACTTCCGGGACAGACATGACGATCCATTCCCTCTATGCTCCCTCTGTAAAATAGAGCCCAGCCACCTCTTATCGAAATGCCCGGATACAGCGCTTAGTAAAACAAGCGACACAAAGAAGTGGCTGGCCGCCAAGGTGAGCCTTAAAGAACAACGGGAGCTGCCGACCCGCATCAAGATTGCCACCAGTAGCTTCCAGTATCGAGGCGGCTAGTAACAACCCCGACAACCCCTTTCCTTCTATCCCCGCTTCTGGGGGATTTCTGTCGCTCGTCCACAGGCAACGCCACTCCCCACTCCTACAGGCTTCACAGGTAATTCGCCCATTTCGGGTTTCCTTCGGTAGCCCATCGCAGACACCCTCCGGTCTTCGAGTTCCAGGGCGCACGCTTCGCGGTCGCCCCACATCGAAAATAAGGGTGCTCCTTACATCCACGCGAAAGAAGCCGACAGCTGCAGCAACAGGTCCACTTCTTTGGCTTTCAACGTTTCTTTAGAGCTCTTAAGCTGCGGGAGTTATGGTGTCGGCGTCCATTTGAGGGCTCACGGATTGGAGTCCTATTAGCAGCCCTCGCTGCAATGACAACTAGAAATGGCTCGAGAGCGAGATGTCCTCGCACGCTGAGGGACCCGACTGTTTTAGAGGCAGATTCAAAGCCTTTCGCAGCTTGACGTCGAATTTAAACTTTCACACCAACGATCACCATGGTTACCAGCTACAGACGAACCCCGTTTATTCGAACTCGCTTAATTCGAACGTCTGGTTCATTCGAACTGAGGCTACGGTCCGGGCAAAGGTATCTGTATTTAAATAGCTTCCGTTAATTCGAACTTCTCTTAATTCGAACAAATTTTGGGGCCCCTTCGAGTTCGAATTAACGAGGTTCGACTATATTTACAAAGCTCTGCGGGTCTTTCGTGGTTTAAGTGCGTACCGAAAATGGTACTAGATTGTAAGCCCTTTTAACTGTCACCATGGTAAAATGCCAATCAAATTGAAGACGCTATTACAATTGCTGATGAGCGCAGTTAACGCACAACTAATTAGTTGCGCGGTACCTCCGATTTGTAGTGCCTTTATGCGCTTCCATGGGCGTAACGGTTTTCTGCGAACATTACATTGACTACCTTCTCTAACCTTTCAAAGATGTGGCGGTCCATATGAAGCAGCTGATGCTTTAGTAGCTTCCGCGACATTCGGGCTACGGTGCGACGTCTTCTCCGCTTGTCATTGTCTCACAGCTCTCGCTTTCGTATACTTAGTGGCACAATACAGACATAGCGCTCTCAATTTTTTGTAGCTGTTAAATACCCGATATGAAAGTTTTCCATCTGTCTTTTTTTATTTCTCTCAAATTCTGCCAGTAGCAGATGGACATCTTTGAATGGTTAGGTGTTAGACGAATGGACTGTGAAGATGTTCCGTCGCTAATTGGTGCCCTAATCCATTAATCCTCGGGCAAGATCGATTAACTTGCACACCCGGATGCCCATGCATGTCTGTCGCAGGAGGGGGACGAGGCGCGGCAGAGACGCGGTGAAGTGATGCGGCGCACGCGTCGCACCGATGCCACGTGCGCCGTCTCGAGCTTCCTTGGGCGCAATCTGCATTCGAATGCGGCTCCCGCGTGGCAACGATCGCGGCAGGATGCCGGCACCTGATCCAGAACGACAGGCAGCAGCGAGCGGCCACCTCGGCGCGGCGGCCACAATGGCGGCATCCGGAAGCGCAGCCACGCTTCCGGTCGCCTCCGATCACAATGACAAACTCCAATGACAATGACAGCGACGACGAGTCAGCAACGCTTCGCGAGGTTCGCGTGTCTGCATGCGCGCCGGCAACAATGGAAAAGCGTGCACAATGCTCGCGCTATGCTGTGCCAACGGTGCTCCGACCTTCGCTAGAGAGCATCCATCCCACGGCGACCTACCATTCACCGTTGGGGGGGGGGGGGGCACACAAACCGACGTGGTTCTGCGCGCATCGCGAATAACCTGCGCAAGCCGGAAATATCGATACATTTGGTACAAGGGTCGGAAACTGCCCGAAGGAAAAAAGAAAAAGCGGAAACGCAATGCCCCCAACACGTTCCGCAACATAGAAGTTGTTATCAGCAAAAAATCTGTTCTCGCAGGGGCCATGGGAACACTGCCAACATTACAGCAACCCCGCAGCGTTGTGCCACTGTGCCCTGGACTTATATGCACGTCAAAGTTCAACAGGCGCGTGCTTTGTATGCGTCAGCGCATCAAGTACAAGTTCTTCCGCGAAGGATTTTGCAGAACAGGTGCCGATTCCCGAGGGTGAGGACACTGGCAAGTGGCTCTTACTTTGTTACCAGCGTTCAGCATAAACCCGCTGTACTTGTTTTACACAGCCAGTATATAGTTGTCTGTGATCACACGCTCGTGTATCCGGTGTAAGCACGCAGTTTTATGCCGAACACTAAAATAAAAGAGACTGCCAAATGTTCTGGACTTGGTGAATCAACACCTCTTCACCAAAATCCTTCGCGGGGAGCTTGTAGTCCATGCGCTGGCACGTCCAAAGCACGCGCCTAAGAAATGCACTCCTGAATTTCAGTTCCGGGCGGCCGAAGCCGAACATCATGCAGGACTGCTAAATCGACGATGTCCATTGCTGCAATCGGAGAGAACCGGACCGGTGGAAGCGAAGGCCGGACCCAAACAGACCAGCATGTACTAGAAGCAGGGTCGGCCGCTGCCTGGGGATGGCTCCGAAAAATCGAGGCGAAAGGCACCAGACCCGCGGTGATGCGTGCGTGCGTGTGCCGCGACCCGTCGCGGTGGTGCAACGACTAGCTGTGCGCGCGCACACACGCACGCACGTACACACGCACGCACGCACGCACGCCAACACACACGCACACGCACGCACGCACACGCACACACGCACGCACACGCACACCCACGCACACACACGAGCGCACACGCACGCACACGCACACACGCACGCACACGCACGCGCGCGCACACACACACACACACACACAAACACACACACACACACACACACACACGCACACACACACACACACACACACACACACACACACACACACACACACACACACACACACACACACACACACACACACACACACACACACACACACACGGCACCAGATTCAATTCCCGGCCGCTGCAGTTGAATGGAACAAATCCCGCGCGCCAGAAACTTCAATACCAGTTATGCTGATGCCATTGCCCGAATTATAAGCTGCAGCATCATAGAGAAATAAAAAAATTCTCTATGGCAGCATTCCGATACGGCGCTCATCATACCACCCGTGCGGCTTTCGGAGCGTAACCTCCCCCCCCCCTCCCCTTCCCCCCGACTTCTCCTCATCTTTGTTTCTGTTGAAGCGAAGCGTATTTGCTGTTTGCGTCCCTAATGCCCCTTGCATTACCTTAAGCCACAAGTTTGATATTACACAGTGGAGTCATTTCACGGCGCAAAAGGCATTCGACGTCAACTGGCTGTCCGTACCGGTTGCCAGAAGCGCTACCATGTACAGCCCACTAAGAAAATTTACAAAACGTGGATAGCAGATACCTAATTCCGCAGGTGATCCAACTAGATTAGAGGACAATGAATGGAATTTGTAGAAGCATTATTTGGGGCCGAAACATATGTCGTTTCATTAGAGCATTTTTCCCCCTATGCGGTGGTAATGTTGTTTTTAACGGTAAAAAAGGAAACTGGGGCAGCTTTGCACTAGTGACGCGAAGACTGGGCAAACAACGAAGCTTGCGGCCCCACCCAGCTTATTCTTGGTCCTGCTAAGTTTATGCGGGGTTATGCTTGGAGAATCTGCCAAGTTTTCTGCGTGCACGATTATGATTCGAGACTCGGTCAAGTTTGCTGCGCGGTGTCGTCGTTAGCCCCCCAAATAGCAGTGAACACTTGGTCACAAAAGTGCGTACAATGTACCCGAGCTCGTAACTCCGGAATTTCGGCAACTCGCTGACGTTTCGCCGCCGCTTCCCCGGCGCGATATTCGGGATTGGACCGAAGTCGTCGCATCCGTTCTCGAGTAGCGGCGCGGCGGCTTTCGCGCCGCGCTTCCTCTTCGGGAGTGGCGCTCCTCTTCTGTCGCCCCATCTCTCCCTTCTTTGGAGACCCGGCTGTTGCACCTCACACGGATGTCCGAACTCGCCGCCGAAAGTTCTCCATGACGGGCAGGCCCGGATCGTCTTGTTCGCACGCTTTCACATCTCGGCAAAAGTGGAACGCGTTAGCACGCGCTAGAACCGGCGGCATTCGGCTTCGCAAACTCGGCGTCTGTAGCGCGAGCTTTTCTGTGCTTCCCAGTTGAGGCGCGAATGCACGCGAACTGGCGAGGATAAGCCTCGAGCACACGAGAGATCACGCGCCACTGACGCTGGGCAGAGTGTACTCGAAGGTCGAGCGGTGCCGGCGCGCGCGATGACGTCATCGCCCGGCGAGGTTTTCCTGCGCACGTTCCCTGGCCCAACACCAGCTTAAACAGCAGCACTGCTAAAACAAATACACCAGCCGCCCATTGCGATCACTTCAGCAAATACCACGATGGCGGAACATTGGTTTACATTTTTGTTTGCGCCATCTCGGTATACGCAATTTCACTGTTAACCTATCGAACGGCTATTACTGACTCAGTCTTCGCTAACGCGCAACTTGGATTGGCGATCGGACGGTTAAATACCACCTTGCGAACTTGCGTGTGTGTTGTCGCAGCCGACGTGACCAAATTAATGCAAGGTCGGTGGTGAAAGAGATACACTGCCATTTCGAACACTCTTTTCCCACTGGTAAAGCATGCATGAAATTGAACGGAACAAGCATAGGTTTCCAATATTCAACTATAACCTTATAAAGTGACTAGACAATGCTTACAACTGCCCTCAGTTTCCCTTCGGACAGGTGATTCCTAAACTTTAGGCTCACCTAAGGCACACTTAGAGACATGAAGTGTCTACACATACGAACGAAAAGTCAGAGGACCCAATTCCGAAAAAAAATCAGCACAAAATATCGTATCGACCACGTAAAAATAAAACAAACTATAATTAACACATTGTTGAAAAACATTGATTCAAGACAGTTTTTAAGTAGTTTTTGCATGAACAATATTGGACACATGCGCAAATCCAAATTCTTTCCTAAACCAACTAACTGGTCACATAATTTATACAAAACGTAATAAGTTATCTGAACGAGTGATGACGAAAAAATATGGCGCATGCGCCGTTATCCGCCATGATGTAAAGTTAAAAATCCTGGCTTCATGTGACTGTTGTGATCAACAGTAAAAAAATAAGCATCGTTGTCTTAGAATCGGGGGCAAGGCACGGAAACGGGTTTTTAAAAAAGTGTGGACGCGGCATTTAGGTATGGCTTTTGGCCATGGAAAGAAAATGATAGCTTTCATGTTTTGGGGGATCTGTGAAACGAAACCCCGAGCAAAACAACTTGACGCCTATCGTGTCGTGGCAAACAGCTGATATCAGACGGAACGGGAGAGGGTTTTCAGTGCCTGGATGCTGATGATAGGGCTCTAGATTTCAAAGAGAATTAGTTTTCCTTCTGCTGTGACAGTTCCATAAGAAATGTAATGAGAGAAAAAATGTGTGATGATGTGTGATGTTCTGCAATCGTGGCACAACGTGCAGTTGTGTGACGTAATGAAAGTGATACTCACCATCTGTGTACGTGTGTTATTTGTGTTACGCTGAAAAAAAAATGGATTGTATCAAACAAAGTTATCTGCTATATTTGCAAAAAAGGTAGGCACACCACCAATGAGCGATACCGCAATCGCAATCGCAATAATCATATCATTCGACAAATCCATGTTTCTAAAATTGAACCGGGAGCAAAATACCCCCGCCATCGTTCGTCGTATTGTAAAACAGTCATTTTATAAAGACGCCTTTCAAAAGGCACGAACTGACACTCCGAACTGATCCTGTGAAAATCGGGGTTGGCAGTTTAAAAAATCCACGAAAGGACCAGCGACACACGACGGCACCAAATGCATTTGCCCAAGCGACCGGTCAGGCAGCTATCAGATTCCGAAGGACCTTCCCCTGACGCACAATTGTTTCCAACTGCCTCGTCGCATGCCTAGGTACAGACGCCGCCACCTTCGGCTCACTGGGATTCCTGGGATAGCTCACTGGGACCCTCATACTGCGCGGTAAAAACGTGACGCAACTGGATCCCAAACGACCCAGAAAACAGTCCGAAACAGTGTTTTCTTAACTTATGTGTATCATTCCTAACCGTTACAGATAAGTGGGTCTGACAGCTGTCAAACTGACGCACAAAATGGCAGGTGCCGTCCATATGAGTCCACAGATTCGGTCAGGGGCGTGCGTGTGTAGCGTGCGTATAGACAGCCTCGTGATTTCATTACGCGCAGGAACGCGCCGTTTCGAGTGGCTGTCCTTTCGAGCACGGCTGCCTGAGCAAGGATGCCCGCCGGAGGCGAAAATTTTCGCCCCGAAATGAGGAAGCAGCCCGCGGCGGCGGCTCCCGGGGAGGCGCAGGTCGGAGCAGCTCCGGCCGCGCACACCTCCGACAGCCTTCCGTCGTTCTCAATCCATCCCGGTTCAACGAGAACAAAAAGCAAGCCAGGGCAAACAAGCACAACGAGCGCACGTCCACATTCGCAACGCATAAATTTTTCCGCGAGCGCGCCATTAAAGATACACAGGCACGCACGCGAACGCCCCAGAAGACGGAATGCCAGCAGCCCTTCACCCCCGCCACCCCCTCACCCTCTCCGCCGGGGCTAGGCGCTTGAAAATTCGGATCGAAGATATCTTTTCAAATTTATGGCTCCCTGCGAATCCATTTCGTTTTCGCCCTCCCCACCACCATCCCCCGTTTCCCCTCCTCCTCCTCCTCCTCATCCTCGCCGTCTTCTCCTCGCGGCCGTTGCCCTGGCAACCGAAGAGAAATGTATGCGAGGGATTCTGATAGAAGTGTAATTGCATTGCGTCAATCCCTTTCGCTCGCCTTCCGTCGGAAACCTCCTCGCCCAGCTATTACGCGACCACCTCCTCGCTCACCTACTTGGGAACAACCTCACTGCCTCGCCCCGGCGCGTCCCACTTCGCCTCCCCTCGCAAGAGGGCGCCACGAGACAGCCGCACGCCCCCTCCCCCGCCACTACACTGGGCGAGCACATTGTTCCCTTTGCCGCAGGCCCCCCCTCACCCCCCCGCGCTTTGGGACAGCGCGGATGATGTAGAAAGGCCGACATCGTTCGCGGCGAGAACATTGCACAAGAGCAAGCACTCCAATTGCTTTCGACTTGCATGCCTGCAGTGCAGTTGGAGCCGCACTCCGGCAAATGGCTGCATTGTTCTAGGGCGCTTGCCCAGACTACGTTTCCCTTCTCGGGGGAAAAAAAAAATGTCCACATTGCGGTGCAGAGAAGCATCCGCTAGCCGGCTTTTACTCGAATGAACGCGAAAACGCACACTGTGCTTCAAATGAATTTCCTCTACACAGTAACTTATACGATTTGATACTTACGTTAAACTCTCAAATTAATACATTTTCAGGATGACCTGGCGAAGAGAGAGCATATGCTACCATCATTAGTTTCTTTTTCTTTCCGTAAGCAGAGAGGGCGAGATCCACGCAATGGCAAATGTTATGTCAGTTCACTCCTCGCTGCATCAAACGAGCGAATATTTCAACCAAATGACCCGTAGGCAAACAGCGGACTCATGAGAACGATGAAATGATGCGAAAATACGCGTTGTTTCTCGAATGATCGTCGCTTCGAATGGGCATTGATCACACTACGCAGAAACCAACGCCAAGGTAAAAAAAAAAATAATAGAAAGGCCAACGTGAAAGCTCCAGCAACGCCCGCCGTACGCAAAGACGACGGCCGGGCGAACTGGTTCTTCGCGTTCTCTTTTTGCACGGTACCATGGCTGCATAAACACAGAGAAAAAAAGGGGCCCCCATGCCCCCCCCATCATCATTCAAGCGGGCTAACACTGCCATGCGTATTAGACCGTTTGTCTCCGGCTGGGACACGTTCATATAGCTGCTGCTCGTCTCCTTTTCTTTTTGAGTATCATATCTTTGCCGCGAAAAATTATGAACGACCAGTATACTGGTGGTTTTTATTTGGCCTTGTTTCCCCGATCGAAGGGAGATACGTCACGATTAGTTTTATGTCCAGCAAATGTACTTTCTTTCACAACGTCGCCCTTCATAGACCTTCTGCCTCTCTCTTTTTTTTTTCTTTTCTTAAACTGCGCGGTTCGCTATCTCAACGGTATTTTATAGCTTGCGGACCTTTATCTTTGCACATTCTTTAGAACTATCAAGCGAAAGGATAAAGATGCCGCAAGCTCGCAGAGAGTGCAGACGGGCAACAGGAGCCACTGATTTGTGGCATCGACACATGCCCCGAATTTCCGATCCGAGACTATAGCCAGACAGGCCACGGCAATGCAATGCGGTCAGCCATCGGAATGTTTTCAGCAGGTCCTGATTGTGCGACACGTAGAGCAGGAAATAGCGCGGATGCTTTTTTTAGAGAATCGCAAGGCTGCAGAATAATGATAACCGGGCAAGTTGCAATGGTATGGATTCATCTTACGACGAACAGCGCTAACACACAGAGATGAATAAGGCGCCTGTACTGGGCCTTCTTCATATCTGTGTTTCGTCGGTTTAGCGCGGTTTGTAGTAATATTCGTTATTCTATAGCGTATTAATACACTTATACATTACCAGTAAGAGGCACAGATAGCATAGAGCAAACTCGATACGACGCATAGCGAAAAATGCACACGAAGCACCCGTATTTGAGCTCTAAACCTATAAGAAAACACCATCAGTATACGCGCAGCGATAGGACCTACATGTCTCCCTCCGTCATTGCGCGTGACCAAAGCTCGCGTCCAGAAAGTTAACGATGGTGTCGGCAATGTCTTGCGTGATTCCCATTACCTTGGCAGCGCAATGCTGGAAACATGTCCGAGCGTTACGTCCAACAAACCCAAACACCGCCGCTCCCCTGCACGTGTACAGTAAAGCTACGCTCGTACGAATCCACGGGGGCATTCTACGCAATACCAAAGTGGATCGAGGGCAGGAACAGCAAAACGTTGAATGGGGAAGTTTTGCGCGCTCCTCAAGCGGTTCGTGGGAATTTAGGCTTAGGAAAGTCGGATGAGATAACACGCGCGTTATAACAGTTCCCATGGAGCGCATGTAAGTTAGAGTGCGCCAGCTGTGCCCAGAGGTAATAAGCCGTGGCGCAGAGCTGGCCTTGGTTTGCAAAATGCGAGACTTTAATCTCGCTCTCTCGCTCTTTTCCTCTCCCTCTCTTCCTCGCCCATCGCTGGTGCCAGCGTGTCTTAGTTAATGAACCATTCAATAGCGGTAGCTGTAGAAAGGTTAAGCGATGCTGTTGGTGTTGGCGCGCGGTTTGGTAAAGACGCCCGGAACACGCGCATTTGATAACACTTGGAAGAGCGAAATCAGCGCACCCGATCGCGCTTCAAAGTAGCTCACAGTTACGCTATATCGCCAGGCGCCAAGGGCCAGCGGAACCTTGCGCGATCTCAGCCGCTTATCGGAGCAGCAGATCGCCCTCCCTTCGTCCCACGGTAACGCCGAGTGGAACGACACCCCAGAAGGTCGCTGCCAACGCGGCTCGCGCTGTGACAGGTCAAACGCTTCTATCGCTCGAATCCAGTTGGTAGCCCCAGGGGAAATTTCGCGTCCAAATAACTATGCTGAAAAACGAATATCGACAGACAGTTTGGCTGCGCCGACCACAGAATATCACGCCAAAACAGCACACACTCCTGCTCCTAAGCATTAGCGAGTTTTAGCTGACCGTTTTTCACGGTCCGCTGCGCTCCGATAGTAAGCGGGAGCCCCACTGCGCATGCGTGGCGGGCTTGGCCGCGAACGGCATTGGCTCCGGTTGCGCTGAGCCTGCCGCCGATACCGAAGCGGACATCCGAGACAATACGACAGGCTTCCCGAAACAGGTTCACAAGCGGAAGGCTAATAGCGCTTTTGCACTAAAATAGGCAATGCGAACGTCAAAAAAATCATAAATAAATAAAACACTGGGTAAATCAGTAAGTGAATATGCTCCTCGATTAAACGTTCACTGTATTGAAAAAAAGTCGCTCCATAACTCTGCAACATGCGGAGCCTGGGTGTGTGTGTGTGTGTGGGGGGGGGGGGGGGGGGGGGGGGAGGTAATTAAAGAACTAAGATAGCCAATGGCCGCAGAGACGAGCCATCCTTCAGCACTCGCTGCCATGATATATTTCAGGAGCAAGTCCTTCTGAGGTAAAGCTAACCGACAGGTTAGCTTTACCTCACTGGAAAAGTTCGCAGCAAGCAAAGTGTGTTAATTAAAAGGCGATATGCGCCATTGGAGGCAGTCTCCCCTCTAGTCGGGACTCTGATCTTACCGAAAGGCCCGTTGCTTGCCGGCGCGCCTGCCAAATATTTCGCGGACTACTGCACGACTCTCCCCATTTTCGGGGGTCCGAGGGCCACCAATGCAGATCCACGAGATCTTCATCCTTTGTGGTTCAAGCCAGCGAACAGCTTGATAGGGCGGTCTGGAGGGTGGTATATGTTTCTCACGTCCCTTCACGGCCGGTTCGTAAATTGCGAATCACCCGCCGCGGTGGCTCAGTGGCTAAGGCGTTGCGCTGCTGAGCACAAGGTCGCGGGTTCGTTTCCCGGCCGCGGCGGCCGTTTTTCTGATGGAGGCGAAAAGCAAAAACGCCCGTGTGTACGAGATTTCGGCGGACGTTAAAGATCCCCAGGTGGTCAAAATTAATCCGGAGCCCTCCACTACGGCGCGCCTCATCGCCTGCGTTGCGTCGGCGCGTTAAACCCTACAATCAATCAATAAATTGCGAATCCGTCAAGTGCATTTTCCTGTCACGCACATCCATTACGATAGCATCCAGCTCCGCGTATAATGATGATGATGGTTGGAGTTTTTTGGGGCAAGGCTCCGCGTATAATTCATGCTGACGACGTACTACTCGCTCCGAGCTGGTTCGATGTTTCATTGCGGCCGACCTCCGCTACGTCCATGTGCGTAGAACATGCAGCGTTAGCTCGCATAACGAAGTTACGAAGTGCACCGCCTGGTCTTGTAATTTCACGTGAAATAGAAATTGGGACTTAACACGTCGACCATCACCTATCAGGCACATCGCCGTGAATGCTTCCGCGGATTAATGTGGAGCACTGGGATTTGCGTAGACTGACACCCGCATGCACACGTGTGGTCTCACGCTCTGACTCCCACCGAAAGCCAGCATTCGTGGCCAGTATTCTGGCACACAACCTCGAAACCGATGATTCTCGGTCACGGTTTGATGCGGGAGTCTTGCGATCACACGTAGTGATTCGTTCAGCAAGATTTACAGGTTCCCCTATAGTCTGCTAAAATTGATGTGAATGAGGTGGAGCTGTACATCACACAACATATCAGGATGACTTTGTACAACGGTCTTAATGCTTTGTTGTGACGTTCATTCACAGTGATGGCCGATTAGCTGGCACCCACCACCACTTTCTCGTAAGTGGTGTCTAAGCCACGAGGTTATTTCCCGACTCTGTCAATTTGAGGAGCTCGGTATGTTCTCCGTGACAACCTAGTAAATCCGCTGAAGATGTAGGCTGTATCTGCTGCTGCGAGTTTGCACAGCACGATGGCAAGCATACAATTTAACTCAAAATTTCGGACCGTGCTGTGGCATAACGCAATTCAAACACGACGTCCTGCACAGCGCCACAGCGCAGATGCCATTTTTGAGTGAAATGGTAAACGCGTTGCTCTCATTCCCTGAATTTGCTTTACTGGCTGCATGGATTGGTCAATCGAGTGCAGTGTGGTGAAGCTGAACCATGGGATTACCACGATTCTAGTGTCACATGATGCACTGTGCGGCCGCATGCTGATGCAATTTGTTACCTTGCGCGTACACATTCTACAGCCATCTGTTCTCCATGCACCTAAATGTTAATACCAGCGGTTCTTCCATGCGTAAAAATATGTCACTCATTCCGGCCTGCGCTAACCGCTCGTTATACCATTGTTATCCTGACGTCAACATGCTAATTTCGTCGTTTTAACTGCGCGTCCACATCATGACAACACATGTCTCCCCGTGTGTCGCCATGACCCTGACGTCCACACGCTAATGTCACTTCAATTGAGCGTCCTTGTGGCGAAGCCACCTGTTCCCCTGTACGCCACACGATGCTGCCATTCGCTTCACAGCGAGAGAACAGGAAAATGGCATTTCTTCCCTCGCGGTTCACCAAGTCACTGTCAAATGGTCCCCTGTGCGTGCCCATATGATGTCATCCGCTCCTATTCACCCACATGCTGTCATCTGTTCTCCAGCGCATCCACGCGACAATATTATCTGTCCTCATGCGCACATACACCCTAAAGTCGTCTGCTTGCCTGCAGTGCCCCCGCATGGTAATTAATGTCATCCGTTCAAACATGATGTTTCCCTGTGGGTCCCCATGCTAATGTAATATCCTCTGTGCGTGTAGAACCTAATGTCATCCGTTCCTCGTGCGTCCAAATGCGATTGTCATCTGTTCCTTCTCCATCCACGAGCTGTAACCTGCTCGAATGTGCGCCCACGAGCTGAGGTCGTCAGACCCCTTATACGAACCGATGCCGACTTCGCTATTTTAACGGTGCGTCCATATGTTGACGTTATCTGAGCCCCGTTAAATCTACCCACTAGTGTCCTACGTTATTTTGCCTGTCCACACGCTGATTTTGGCAAAAGCAAGATTGGCGTTCTCTACGCTGCTGCCATCTATCTTGTAATTAGAGAAGCTTGTTTTTCCTTTTCGTGAAGATGGATGATGATGATGATGGTTGGGTTTTTATGGCGCGAGGCCGACGAAGGGCAAAGAGCGCCAGAGAAAAGTTTATTTAATGAAGTGAAGTGGTTACCACAAAAAGGTAGCGAAAAAAAAAACCGTGTCAACCGAACATAGTAAAATCAGTTAAAGATAATGGTGATTGCTGGTGTATAGGGCCAGATTTGATTATGCGTGATAGGAAATGAGGTTTAAAAACTTAACGTCTGAAAAATAATCAAACACACGTTTCACAGAAACACTGGCATCGTCACCTAGAAACAGCGATGGATGTAGTGGGATATGTTGTCTGTAGAGTTCTCTGAAGTGTTTGTGTCGTGTTGTGTGAAGTGCCTTGCATGTGATTAGTATGTGCACTACGGATAGGGCCTCTCCGCACCTGCTCGTGAAGATGGAGCCCCGTAACGAAGGAGTATACTCCCATCGGCATACCATAATGACGAAACCGGCTGAGAGGTTTCAACGCGGTTTCGCCTCATGTTCGACGGCATTCGCTAGCGCCAAAGCGCCCTGGGAATATGTAAAGAAGCATTACATGCTTAAAAAGCAAAAGGAATAACTTCTCCCCCCCCCCACACGTTCGTGTAGGCTGCACTTTACTGGTTAACATTCTTTACGGAACAAAAAATTCGGCAGAGACACTTAAGTCTGATTACGTGCAGGTATGCAAAAGCTTGTATTCCTGCAGGTGAAATGTTTTGAAGTAATGTTTCTACATCTGCACAGATGTAGAAACGTTACTGCGGTGAAGCGGGTAATCACTGTGTTTTAGCGGGAGCGCTTCGCAAATGGCACATCTAGCGCTGTGGCGCAACAACCGGTCTAGCTACGAAGCCAACCTAACCGGAACCGGATCATACCCGTTTAACAAGAGGCGTTATCAGGAGCAGCCGCATCCGAACAGCGTACTTTCCCTCAGCAGACGAGACTGGCCGGCCGGCCGCCGCCGCCGCGCCACCGCGCAGTTTTGCACAGGTCCAGGCGTTGCTTAGCAACAAACTCGCGCGCTCCCCGTCTTCGTGTTCCATTTTTCAGGCCCAGCGCGTATTGGATTAAATATTTTAACACGAAAGTGTTTTATTCCTGGATACACCAAGATTTCCCTTACGTCATATATGTCACAGAATTGACGCCAGTACAACAAAGCAAGCGGCCTATAAAGGGTGCACCCCTGCACACCGGGTCTTCTTGCAGGGAAGCAACCTTTAGTACTAAAGAGTACGTTATACTTAGGGTTCGTTTTCGGGTTTTATATTTTAACACGAAAGTGTTTTATGCCGCGACACACCAAGATTTCACTGACGTCATATCCGTCACCGAAATGACGCCAGTACACCTTTGCCGAAGCGACGCGCCAGCAGAACGTCCATCGCCAGGCACACCCACAAGACAGCCGCCGAAACGCAAATCATGCTCAGCTTCAGATTTCGCTGCACATTCCGCTTTCGTGTTTTACCGATTCCTATGACAGAGGTATCAATCACACTTTTATTACCCTTTTTCGATCAAGGACGCCGCTGCCGTCTTTTCTTTTGTAAGATATGAAGGCCATAGCCTCGATCAAGCTGCGGTGCACTGGCGCTGTAAATGACGCAGAAGCTCCCCTCGAAAGACGTGCGCGGTAAATACAGGTCTCGAAATGGCTGCCAAGTCGTTCCCGCACTGCAGCCTCCCAATCAATCTGGTAACGGAGGCGTTGGATAAAACAAGCAAAAATAACAAGAAGAAAAAAACAGCTCGTTCATGTTTCGATTACGCACAAGGAACTGCTTGGGGGCAGATATTTACAAAGAAGCGAACAGACAGACGACGGCTCGAGACAGTACACAGCGAACGAAGAGCTCCAATTGCGCGTCGATAGAAGAGAAGAGCAAGGAGCACACTGGCGAAAAAAAAAAGAGTTTTGATTGTGGCTGGGTTGACTGACACAACTGTCTAGCCGACAGCAGAACACATTAGAAAAGGAGTTCGGAGTAACGCGAGAGATTAAAGCGGCAACTGGAGCGTTTCTTTCGAATCCGGGCTAACTGCGAGGTACAAGGTAAAATGCTATGCGGACGCAAGGAAAGGAAAGAGAACGAACGAAAAGGAGCAAATAATTGAGTAAGAGGTAAGAAGATAATAAAATAGGGGGGAGGGGGTTACTCTGGGTAATATAAAACAACCCCTGCAGAGAGAGACTTCCCAGTATAAATTCGCTTGTCGCATTCCTCCAGTGCGTTTTGAGTTTCCCCGTCTTCAGTCTCCGTTACACATTTCATAGTTAATTTTGGCTCCACATTTTTGTTATAAATGAGGCCAACTCATGTACCTTTTCACGAAATGACGCAAGCCGTCTTGGCTACAGCACAGATAACTTAAATAAGTACAACGGTTAAAGAAAGTTATTGTCGAACAGCTCCCAATTATAGCAGTCGCAGCCATATCCCAATACGACCATATTTCAGAAAATAAATAATGTACAGCTGGACGCTTGAATTCTTCGCAAACGATACGAAACTCCAATACTTTTAACTTACGACGCCTTCTCACGGAAACGAGATCGAACAAATGATGTTTTTTTTCGGTAGATGTTTTTATATCAGAGAGAGAGAGAGAGAGAGAGAGAGAGAGAGAGAGAGAGAGAGAGAGAGAGAGAGAGAGAGAGAGAGAGAGAGAGAGAGAGAGAGAGAGAGAGAGAGAGAGAGAGAGAGAGAGAGAGAGAGTACTTTATTGAAGGCCAGATTAAGACATATAGGTAATCCTCCGCAACGAGGCATGACCAGTTCGTTGGTCGGCGAGGGCCACCGACGAAAACCAGACCCTCCAGTTGTGAGAAGGAGGGTTAAGGGGGACAGTACAGAGGAAGTGTTCAACATTTGCATATGGAGAGGGGCAGTTGGGACCGGACAATACCACCCAGATCGGAGGGGTCTGAGCGGTAACGGTACAAGCAAAAAGAACGTGCAGCAGTAAAGAGGCCGTTCTGATAGAGGTGTGCACGGGCCAGAAATTTAAGCTGGGGGAAGGCCCGGGCCTGAGGCTTATCGCAGTATAGGCTCGGCCCGGCCAGACATATAATACCAACTGGCCGGCCAGGTCCGGGCCCGGTGCTTACGGCAGTAGGCCCGGCCCACCCGGCATAGAAAGCCCAACTAAAGTCGAACCGCGTCAGCAGCAGGTTGAACCGGCAGGGCGCGCAATTGTGAATAGGGAACTGCTACAGAAAATAGACGGAGAGGAAGGTTTCGTTGCAGTGCCTGCTGTTCTAAGTGGTCCGTCTTGGGAATTTCTTTCTCGCTATCTTATAGTCGGAAACAAGTCCCGCTGAGTTGGCGTTTATTCTACTTCCCGAGGCACTGAATTGCTCAGTTCCATGTGTTACTCAGTCCACCCCATGAATTTCGGTTGCAAATTGCGCTCAGCATATAGTTTTCTTTCTATAGGCATGCTGTAGAGTTACCGGCCTCAGCAGTATACATGAGGGAATATGTGTAGCAAGGCCTGTCGGTAAGCCCCGTGGAATGTAAAAAAAATCTGGTCTGTGTTTAGGCCTCGTAGTCAACGTGTAAAGGAACAGGTTTTGTTAAAACCTAAGCGTGGCTACACTTTTCCAGGACCGACCCCGGCCTTCAGAACGGCCCGGCTCGACCAAAGCGCAACGATTTCTGCCCGAATCCGGCCCGGGCCAGGATGCAAAGTTAGCCGACCGACCCGCGCTTTCAGGTAGGCCCGAGCCCGTGCACACCTCTAAGCTGGACATCCCGGCGGGTGTATATTTGTGCAGGGGAGAGGGAAGTGGGGGGTGGCGGAAACGTCTTCAGCGTGAGAAGGAGGTCTCTGTAGTGATTTTGGAGTCCTAATGTAGAAATATTGCCCGTCCACCTTGGACGCCGAAGGCCAAGTGGTCTCCGGCGCCCGGCTAGCAATCTCGCGGGCTAGCTAATGAGCCAGCTGATAGCCGGTACACATTCCAACGCACTTTTTGCAATGCCCGGAGGTCTCCCAAGCTCTCATTTTACAGTTTACTACATCTGCAGACTTTGAACTAATCCCTGCTAACGCCGTTAAAGTGTTTGTTTTTGTCGAAAGGAGTGACGCGCACAGCCACCGCCAACTCCGGTAAATGTTTCCCGTCGCTGACATATCGTGGACATAGCGGAAGCTTTTCTCCAAAGAAACGTGCGACAACAAAATTTATGCGCGGCTACCAGGTCTTGACTAAAATTTTAAGCAGCGCGCACTCGTTCGGCTGTTATTTAAGAATTAAACATAGACTGACTGCATTTTCATCCGGCAGCAAGGAGGAAAATGTTTTACGCGAAACTTGTCGGGTTCATCAGGAAAAAATGCGCTCATGTTTACACCTTATTGGTTGAGCTGTGAATCAGCCAGTGCGAAAACCTAACAAACCTTCTGTTTTACTTTATTTTTTGTGCCAGAGGTCTGCCTTCGAGGGCGAACACAGGCGTTTCCGACGACGAAAAAGACGAAATCACCATCATAATCGCTTGAGTGACGCTCCACTTTTCCTGGACACTGTAGGGCGCAGATTTTTTTCATACCTCTTCGCCGCTTGCAGACTCCTGGTTGCCAACAATTTTTTTTTATCGGTGCTGCTTCGCGCCGCCACTTATTCATTTATTGCGGGCAACAAAGCATACACGGCAGGCAGCTTTCCACGTTAAAAGTGCGCCGTGCAGTCCGACAGCCTTGCGGGTTAGGTTTCCGCGGTGCAAGGCTAGGTGCAACATTACGAAAAATTTATATTGTACTAAGTACACAAAAAATTTGAAAAGAGCAACTTTACCAATTTATAAAAGTATGCTGAGATTATATTGAGCTTCATTCAAACGTGAGATAGTCGTGATAATCCTATGTATTGTTTGAATTGACAAATAAAAGAAAAGAAATGAAATGAAATGAAATGAAATGATCTGCAGGTGCCTACGGCTGAGTCGCTGCGCTCTTCCGGCCCCGACAGGCGAACCCGTGAGAAAAGCCCGCCGCGTGGAAAGAGATTCCCCGTCGACGTTTGTCCGTGAGGTGGACGCGCTACGGGAGCAGCGTATTTATGAAAAGGCCTTTTAGGTTCCTGCTATGAGCAGCGCAAAAGGACTGCACGACACAAATTATGTCAAGGCTAATCAATCGCAAGAAAATAATCAGCCACGCGGCTGTATAACTTCCAAAAATTGGCGGCAGTTTCCAGCGCAATCTACGCAAGCCGACTAAACAATAATGAACAACAGCTCAAGAGAAATTAGTGCTTTGGTACGACAACAACATACAAGTCAGACGCGCACGCAAACAAGGGGAAACCAGCAATCAAGAACGCCATGCAGGACACGAGGTTTGCACGTTTTTCTCCACTTCTTTCCTAACATTTTGAATTTCATATTTTCGCACGAAACAGCGACAAGCTACTTCTCCGATGCCCTCCACGGCGTTCTTGACGGCCGGCCTTCCTTACCGAGTTCATTCAACGAGCCTCTCATCGCAATAATATATACTGCAATGAATATTTCACAATGAATGTATATATAGCAAAAAATAGTAGCCTCGAATAAGCGGGCGAAAACGGCCCTACAGAAGGTGTAAGAAGATTCGCGCAAGCCAGGCCGCCCTCTCATGTCTCGCTGCAACGGACGTTGCCATACATGTAGCGATAAAAGTCTAGCGTCTATTCCTCAGCCCTCGAGGGACGCAGGGAGGAGAGCTGGGCAAACAAAATGCCACCACAGCGGCAGGCAAACGCAGCCCAAAAGAAAACAGGTCCGGTGCGCGCACCTTCGCACTTGCCCCGCCTCCCTGTTCGCGACTCTTTCAAACGTTAATGCGTTCGCCTTGTTCGACGCCCTCCCCGGCCCGGCTGCCCTCCTCGTCGGCCTCACACACAGCTTGGAATTTATTTGTTCGCATATGTCGTTATTCCGAACCTTTCCGTCATTCCCTCGCTGCCGCCGCCGCCGCGCCTGTTTCGCCTAGCCGAGCGTCACATCCTTTGCCTTCGCTATTTTGCCTTTTGTATGTACCGCTAGTTCAGTGCCACCATTTCCGTTCGCAAACAGCCGAATTTACGATTCAGCCAGCCTCCCCCTCTTCGCACCCCGGCGCCGGGCGCGGTAACAAAGTGCGCCCTGCCCCCTCCACCGCTGGCGGCGCGAAGAGAACGGGCCCGCTCTTGGACGTGCTGAATACGTAAGAGCGCCTCTCTCAGGCACGACGAATCAACAACGCCAAGTGGCGGAGGGGGAGAAGTGATCGACAGAAGCGGGTGGAAGAAGAGCCAAGAACGCGGAGGCAAGGACGATGGGAGCCCGTCAAGCGAAACAACTGAAACAACGTGTAAACCTGTGGACGAATGGCGCGGGGGATATTTCAAATTCTGCCTAAGTTGGAGAAGGGAAAAAAAAAAAAAAAGAACAACCCGAGCATTCCCTAGAGGATTTCTTAGCTGACTAGACGAGTACGGTGAACTACAAGCAGCCGTAAGCGTCTTCGCCTTTCTTTTATTCATTTCCTAAAGCACATGAAATTCTGGTCCGTCGAATAGCACGCACGGTTGCCTCACCAGTATTCCAGAAGTTCCAATACGACGCATTTCAGCGCCCGTCGTGTTTTCAGCACTCTCATTTTGAAACCCGGCACACGCAGGACGCCGTCAGGTAGAAGCTACACCTCTTGTTTTGGCACAGCGCACCGTTAAGAGTAGAACGCGAAATTACGCAGAGTGGGCGTAAATACACCAGATGGAAAAACAAGTCAGGACAGCTTCCTCCTAGGGTTTCTCTACGTACAGGTGCCGTCAAAAGTAATTGGAAGACGGTCTCACAAAACTTGGAGGAATTTCTTCATCCGGAAACTGCCTGGCTGCATTGGTGTGCGTTTAAAGCAGTCCTCCCTAATCGAAAAAAAAAAACTTCCTGTAAACCGGTAATGGCAGTCATAAAGCCAGCAAGACAACTATTTTGTGATATTTACAAATTCTTGTTCCAATGACTTATGGCGGCTCCTGTACATATTAGATCAATGACAAAACAGCATTAGTTGCCAGTGATCGCCTAATGCTCTGCACCAACGCCCTGCATGCGTATGCGAAGGACTCGGACGTTTACAGCCACGCAGCTGTTCCAAACAAACAAGCAAGAAAGAAAGCGGTCTGTTACAAATCGTACATAAATAATGAGAGCTGGTTTCCGGGAAAGGTGTACAAAATACGCGCATTGCGAGCAGTAACGCCGGCGGCCAAAAATGTCGCGCAGCCGCTGTGCTAGTAATCTTCGGCTTTCGCCGCTAGTTGTCGCATACACATGGACCTCGGCAGCCAAAATTTGAAGGGGCGTTCACGTAATGGGGCTCAAGTTTCCGCTTCAGGTGTATGGTTACGGGTGCTGCGGAAGAAAGAACGCGGCGGAAGGATGTTCCAACAACCAGGCTTCACTCAGGCCTCGTTTTCGCCACGTTCCAGAGGAAAGCAAGGAAAGCGGCGTTGACATTACGCGAACGCCCTTTTATGTGCGGACAAGGGTGCACTCACCCACACAACCTAAACGATAAGACGACCCAATAAAACATCTCGTCTCTCCCCTCCTCCGATGCCACGATGGACACGTGTAGCTAAGTGCGTCCGATTAACGAGTCACATCTCAGCCTGCACCCACGTGATTCCATGAGAGCCACGTGCTTGTTGTGTACGGGGTGTGTCCCACTCCGATATTTACACTCGTCAAACACTACTGGGCGCCAGTAATCATGTGCCTTCTCCTTGGATTGTGTAATTTCATCCGGAAAACGCCATCTCAGAAGTGGTGGTGATAACAGCTGACGCGGTAAAATCTTACGCTTCCTCTAGAATGCAGCAAAAGTTGTGTACTGCTGCTGACTGTGCACGCCTCGGCGAATACAACATCGACAATATCATAATCGCTTCGCGAGCAATTTCTTGCATCGAATAGGACAACATAGTCGGTGACATTTCAGGTGGACAACGTGGCTATTCGCTTCCATATTGAACACAGTCGACCCCATGGTCATGGATTGATGAACCTTTGATAATGCGAGTGCCGCTCTCCCGTTGGCTGCTCATTTACGTTGTGCATGGAGCAAGTTAAGCGCTTACCAGGATAAGAAACGAAAATGACACTGCCTGACACAAGGCGCAAAATTCTGCCAGGCATCGTTACGCTTTTCTCGCGAATTTTATCGAAACAAATAATGATTAGCTGCTGTTTCGGGATGCGCGCTCGCTTTATTCAGGAAAACATCGTCGCCGAGGCCATCGCTTGCCATGTGGGACTCGTTAATACGCGCTTTTGTTTTGACACTTCCCAGTTTTCTCACCGATGAGTGTTATCATCCGCCGCCTTGGGAACAGCAAAGGCACGCGCCTTCTTGAAAGTGACGTGGTTGAGTTTGCAGGAAAAAAAAGTACGCGTGTACGTAAAAACGGGCAGGAAACTTGATAAGGCCAGTGCACACTCCTATACAGTCAAACCCGATTATAACGAATCCAGATAGAGCGAATTACGCTATATATCGAACAAAAGCAAATCTGTTACTAAAATGCATGTGAAGCATATTCCTTATAACGAAGTTCACATCGGATATATCGAACTCGGCGCGCCTATAATTGCCACCAAATTGCGCGGTCTAGGAGCGGCGATTGAGGTGCTGATTGGCCATGATTAAGATGTTGAGCCTCCCATAGACCGACGTGACAACCGACACCTTAAAGGAGCACTGACACCAATTTTCGGCGTTAATATTATTGCACAGTTCGCTTCCTTCACTCAGCAGAATACCCTGGCTGAAATATGAGCGGCCTGCGACGCGAAGAACATTGTTCAATTGGATCTCATTTATCGCACCTAGGGAGCTTACATGCGCCGCGCCTAAGGCGCGGCACATGGAGGCTCCCTAATCACAGCCAACGGAGCCAACGGAGCAGCGCGAGGAGCGCCACTCAGCAAATGGACAACAGCGTGACATCACCCCATGAAGCCAAAAGAAGTGACGCGACAGCGCTCGTCAAAAACTCGTGACGTCACTTCACGGGCGCGTTCCCACGAGCGGCGAGCGGGCGCAACACCCTCTCAAGCGGGCGCCGGTGACGTCCGCACAAAGCGGTGAGGTCAGGCTGGGATTCTGTCATATGCGCCGTTCGGGATGAAAGCGCGGGAATTTGAAACAAACGATTTTCAGGCCGTTCAATGTAATTAACTATCGCGCGCTGAAGTATTTGAAGTGCTGTTTCAGGTTCGCCAGACCATTAAGCATCGATAAAAGCAATATAAGTGTAACATAAAATTTTCGTGTCAGTGCTCCTTTAAGCATGTTTCCGACGCACAGGATTCAGGACGGAGCCCATCCAGCCAGGGAGTCCGCACCAAGACGGCCGGCGAACTGCTTGAAGAGCTCGCCAACGTTCGGGATGCTGTGCCGAAAGAAGTGTCCTCCGAGGATTTCCTGAGTGTTGACGACGGCGTTGCCGTAACTGTGAGCCCCTCGAGCGCACACACCGTCGCCTATGTCATGGAAGCTGCGGGTGCTGCTGAAAGCACTGAAGAGACTGAGGATGTCACAACGTAAAGCCGTCCGACGCTTTATGAAGCGCTTTTGCCAGCCGCTGTTCTCCGTCAATATTGCTTCGGTATTGAAGGACACGGACTTGAACTGGTGCAAACGATGTCTCATATAGAGAATGCGGCACTAGTTGGTGCCGCCAAAACAAAAGTGAACACAAAAATCACCCCTTTCTGCGAAGTAGGCAGTTAAGGCGAAAAGTAGCGTTATTGCATGCACTAAATGCGCTGTTTTGTGTACGATAATGGGATACTTTCTGTTCGTTTCGTTATGTCCGCCACAGGCACCCGTGCGCTAAGCAACGTATGTCTCCGCGGCTCTCACTCAGTGCAGGCGCAGCGCTAGCTGTCATCACTCGTCCTTCTTTGAAATATCGCTCGTTCTCCCCCAATTGGCGCTGCCTCACGGAGGCTTCGAACACGCGGATTTTTACCATTTAGGCCTCCAATGCGTACCCACAGAAATGAACTGCAAGGCTGGCGGACAAAAGCTCAAGTACGAAGTGACGGGGGGTGCTACCAGTTCACTATTACAAGACTCTGGGAAAACTAGGACTTGGAGTGAAGAGTTGGATGTACGAGTTTGCGCAGTTTACTTAAACAAGTACAGCAATTAAAAGAACAATTAGCACCGAGAGTTATGACAGAGAGTTCGTGGAGAAGGAAAAAAAGCCCCAACTCCAGGCAGTCGAAATACCCTCCGTAGGAGGCGTCAGGGTACAGGTTGTCCGCGCGAGGGCGGGGTGATATGCAAGTTATAAATCACCTCATTTCATCATATTTTTTGCGTTGTTTTGGCTCCCACGTCGGAACCTGTTTTTCTAGATGTGAAAACTGTTAGCGGTTCTCCGAACGAAGCCGCGGCTAGATATGCACGTTATTAACGACGCTATTTCATGGAACTTGTTCTTGTCTTTACGTTGCTTAATCTCTCAAGTTGTTTTTAAATTACCCTTACTCACAGGTGCATGGTATTATTGTTTTATTATGATGCACATCAGTCTCATCATTAAAGCATGTAACGTCGCAAATGAGTGCAGGCGTTGGATTAATGTTCAAGTGTGGCAAATTATTGTTTGTTTCTCCTCGTTCAATTTTTTGTGTGTGCATTTGGAAACAAAGAAATATTGAATTCGGGGTCTTTTTTAGCCGAATATTTCCATGTGTGGTATTTCTATGTATGGTAATTGGGTTGCCTGTACTGAACCATGAAGTATCTTTGCGTTAATTTCCTAAAATGTGCCTACCCGCCGCGGTGGCTCAGTGGCTAAGGCATTGTGCTGCTGAGCACGAGGTCGCCGGTTCGCCTCCCGGCCGCGGCGGCCACTTTTCCGATGGAGGCGAAAAGCAAAAACGCCCGTGTGTACGAGATTTCGGCGCACGCTAAAGATCCCCAGTTGGTCAAAATTAATCCAGAGCCCTCCACTACGGCGCGCCTCATCGCCTGCGTTGCGTCGGCGCGTTAAACCCCACAATCAATCAATCCTACAATGTGCCTCTGTGAATTTTCTTAGTTCAGTTTTTGTGTATCGAAGTTCTGAGTCCTTTGTATATCTGTTATTCCTTGTGTCGGCTGCTTGCCCTTTTTATGCTTATCATGTCACACCCATACTATATGCCCTCGGGCATGTGAGGTATTTTAAATAAATAAATAAATAAATAAACAAATAATGAACCCCTCCCCCTCACCTCCCCCTCCCCCCCTCCCGTCCCCCCCCCCCCCCCGCACACACACTGAGTAAGGGGGAAGGTCGTCTAGATATGACAGCATCTGCTATCGGTATTAATGGACATGTGAAAGGATGGAGTCCATAACAGCTGAAATTAGTTCTTTTCTATTAAAACTTAGTAATCAAACATTTTTCTTGATAAACTCTCGCTTTCACAGTTTGGAGATATAAGCATATTGTTGCATTCTGAACCATTTTCTAACAGCGCCAGCTCGCTGTAAGAGCCTTTATATTGTTCTAGTATGTTAAACACAAAGGCTCATTCTTATCAGTTAAATCTGCGTCGGCCCGCTGTCCAGTGGGCAGGGTTCCTTTTTGTTTGTGTTCTTTACGGCTAATCTTGTGAAAAAAGGGTTCCCTTTCGCCTTTACGAAATCATGAAGCGTATCAGGTATGTATACATATGTAGAGACAGCCACAAAAGCTTTCCAAACTTTTAGATGCGAAGCATCTCATGGTCGGGACATGTCCCTCCCTTGTCGTTGTCGTTGTTGCGCCATCCACACGCCCCCTGCGCATGCTCGGCTTGCTGAACGCCCGGTGGTGTCTTACCCTTCTATGGCTCCTGGAGCGACAGTGTTGCCGGTGTCTTCCTATATAAGCCGGCACGAGACGAGCACGCTTCACGCGCCTCCGACGTTTCATCGTCGTCGGCGAGTCTCGGCGGGCCGTGATTACAAGCAGCCCACAACCATCCGGGGAACGTGCATCGACCTCATATTCAGCTACTGTAGGGTTCATCCACTACAACAGCCCTTGACCTTACATTTCACAGACCATAAGGCGGTCATAATCAAAGCGGAACGCCAACCGCAGCTCGACGTCACATACGTTGAACATGATGATGATAATGCTTAAATAAAGACAAACTCATACCACGTACAACGTCTCTCTCTCTCTCTCTCTCTCTCTCTCTCTCTCTCTCTCTCTCTCTCTCTCTCTCTCTCTCTCTCTCTCTCTCTCTCTCTCTCTCTCTCTCTCTCTTTAAGGCCTCTCCACTCTAACACCCCCCCCCCTCCAATAAAATTACACCATCTTCCCGTAGGGGTAGCCTGTGTAGGATGCGAAACAGCCCGGGTCAACGCAATTTCCCATTTCGTAGTCCCGATAAGTGAAAAGTGTGGTAGTTACCAGGGAAACCAAACGGTAAATATAACGGTAGCTACGTACCTCAACCTCACGGTAACGACGAACTGAAAACTAATGGGCACTTGAATCGACCCCATGCCTGCTTCGCATACTACTCAGGGTTCCCCTGCGGGAAGATGGTGTAATTTTTTTCTTTTGGTGCGAAGGCGCAGTTCGGGCTCTCTGTTGGCGCTGACAGCTTGTCGTTGCATTTGCCGGTACCTCGCATGCCCCCATTTAGTTCAACACGGCGAAGCCCGGGGCGGACGAAGTAAGGCTCTAATTGCCTGGCACTGACCTTTCCTAGCAAATGTACATAAAGCGGAACCCGTTGTTGCTGACCTTACTTAAATTGTCAGCGGGCCCAAACACCTACCCCTCTCTTTTCCCGCGGGATTGTTCGTACGAATAGTCTTGCACAAATGGTAACAAAAATCTACTTATTTTTTGCCCAAATGGTAAAAAAAAATCTACTTATGAGAGCTATCGTGAATGCAAAGTTATTAACCAATATTGACCCACAAAATCAAACAGCTTTGGTGCACTATGATTTTCTATAAGGTTGGAATTTAGAGAGTCCACTCTTACTTTTACTTTACATAAACGACGTTGAATGCGCGCTTCATGTCTTATGTATGCGGATGAAGGAAACGGATTTTTCCATGGGAAGCATATACATATACGTACTTGAAAGATATAAACTAACCCATGGCTCGAAGGCACCACTCAGGCATTCCGGAACCAGGGTGTAGACGAGCATTATGTAAAAATACTACAGGATATTTACAGTGGGCCCACAGCTATCATCATCCTCCATAAGGAAAGCAGTAAAATGCGAAGGGCGTCAAAGAGACACGATCTCTCCGATGTTATTCACAGCATGTTTACAAGAAGTATTCAGAACATTGGATTGGGAACAGGTGGGAGTAAGGGTTAATGGAGAATACCTCAGTAACCTCAGATTTGCTGATGACGTTGCCTTGCTAAGTAACTCGGGGGACGAATTGCAAAGCATGCTTACCGCACTGGACACACAGAGTATCACCGTGGGCCTGAAAATTAATATGCAGAAAACTAAAGTAATGACCAATAACCTCGGGACAGCACACCGGCTTGAGATAGGTGGCGAGGCCATGGAAGTGGTAAGCGAATATATCTACTTAGGCCAAGTTGTGACCCCGGATCCCAACCATCAGGCAGAGATAACTAGAAGGATAAGAATGTGGTGGAGTGCATCCGGCAGGCATTCACAGATAATGAATGGTAGCCTACCATTGTCCCTGAAGAAGAAAGTGTATGACAGCAGTATCTTACCGGTACTCACTTACGGGGCAGAAACTTGGAGGCTCACTAAGAGGGTTCAACTTAAATTGAGGACGACTCAGCGGGCAATGGAGCGAAAGATGATAGGCGTAACATTAAGGCGGAAGAAGAGCGCGGAGTGCATCTGGGAACAAACGCTTGTTAAGGACATATTAGTAGAAATTAAGAAGAAGAAATGGGTATGGGCAGGGCATGTAATGCGAAGGCAAGATAACCGTTGGTCATTGAAGGTAACAGAGTGGATCCCTAGAGAAGGCAAGCGTGGCAGGGGGCGGCAGAAAGTTAGATGGGCAGATGAGATTGAAAAGTTTTCGGGAATAAATTGGTCGCAGTTAGCACAGGACCGGGGCAATTGGAGATCTATGGGAGAGGCCTTGGCCCTGCAGTGGGTGTAGATAGGCTGACGATGATATACCGATTTCGGACAGTCGCCGTTGATAATTGTGCGACATATTACTGCGACATATAATTACTTTGTAATTTTTGCGGTCGTGCATGACAGTTTCAGACGCATATTTGGCTGGAACTACGCGATTGTGAGTATGCGCCCGCGGCCGGCGTCTTTGTTGTCTCGTTCTCACGTCAACGCGTCCAACAACGTATTTTGTCGAGATAACTGCATCCTTAAAAATCGCGAAGGCTTAAAAAACGGCGTTTAAAGTGAACCTGAAGCTTTAGAGAAGACGCAAAAATCGTTGAACTGAATTTTAGCGGACCAGCCGAGCAAAAAAAAAACGGAATATTTTCCTACAGCATGCGCCTTGTTTGCAAACGCACGTGAGCATGACGCCTCCTGCGACCGAGTGGGTTTGTCGTTTATTTGTTCTTGTACAACCTCTTCTAAAAGAACTATGGTTGATTCATCTGTCATAGGAATCAGCAAAACACGAAAGTAAAATGTGCAGCGAAATCTGCAGCTGAGCATAATTTGCGGGTCGGCGGCTGTCTTGTTTGTGTGCTTGGCGAGCGACATCCTGCTGGCGGGTCGCTTCGGCAAAGGTGTACTGGCGTCATTTCGGTGACGGATATAACGTCAGTGAAATCGTAGGGTATTGCGGCATAAAACACTTGCGTGTTAATATATAGAACCCGAAAGCGAACAAGCCTATGTATAAAGTACTCATTAGTACTAAAGGTTGCTTTCCCACAAGAAGACCCCGCGTGCAGGGGTGCGCCCTTTACAGGCCGCTTGCTTCGTTGTACAGGCGTCATTTCCGTGACGGATATGACGTCAGCGAAATCTTCGTGTAGCAAGGAATAAAACACTTTCGTGTTAAAAAGCGCATATACGCTTTCCAAACACCAATGCTTATATAATTTTATTTAAAAATAAATAATATATTACATATTTTATTATGCATAAGCAGGTCAGCTATAGGGCTTATGTAGGTCAGATAGGGCTAATGTATCGTGACTTTCGATGCGAATAAAATACTAATGCTCATTTTATCTGCCTAACTTTCTGGACCTTGTTACGAATCAGCCCGCTGCCGGGCTTTGTTCAACACTCCTCGGCTGTGTGGCGAAGCCTCCACTACGTGCACCTTTCAAGCAGGCCCTTTCTGTCGGTGACTAACACTTGCAGCCGACCGATTCAAACAAACTACTACACGTCTGGATCGCAGGCGCCTCGCTATCGGCGTGACCAAACTTCGGTGGCTGCCGACGCAACACGCAGGGACTTGTCCGAAGGACGCGTAAGCCGCTGCGGAGACCTCCTTTTTCCCCTCTCTCGGAATCAGCGTGCGCCGCTACTACCGACTGCTCACGAACTCTGGAAAGAGTGTTGTGTGTGTCTGTGCCGTTTGTGTCGCGTGCCCAATCTAGATGGAACGCTTGTTTTGACCGTTAGCGCTTTGGGTATGAATAAGACCCCCCAAGCGCTGTAGTTCATTCCTGTTAAAACAGTGAATCAAGGCTGTCACTCTGCTCGAGTCCTGTACCGTAACCTCGCCCGTCGGGGCATTGTTCTTCTCTGGCTTCGGCCATCTCTCGCCATGAAGTAAAGGAGTTACGTTTGCCTTCGGCTTCTGGTCTTCATCGAGTCAGCAACATTGGCTGGCCGCTCGCTTCACCACGCTACCACACGCATGTCGGAGGCGACGGAGCTCGGCTCGGGTACGCCTTCGCGTATGCAGCAACGGGTTGTCAGCGGTGGGATGACATCGTCGCAACAACCTGTTCTTTTCACTGTTGCGCAACACTCCAAGGAAAGTATTACCAGTTTTCGTCAACGTTTGGCTCTTCGCATTGTACGCCTTCTCTTCGCGCTGAGCCTGGAACGTCGGCCGTTTGAACGCTGAAACTACATCGCATTATCGAAGAACAGACCTGAGATAAAAAAAGAACACAAGTTTATCCGTGTCTTTTATAACCTCAAATATCGAAAGTAATTAGTAACCCGAAATTTAGTCAGAAACAAAAAGCACTGCGTAGTTATGCGAGAACTAGTTACGTCATTATTTAATTGGAAAATTTCGGAGGTCAATTTTACAGACTGCAACTGGGCAAGTACATTGGCTATTCTCATGGTTTGTAACTGAGCGCTGTTTAATTTCCTAATCTACGTTTTGAAAGACTGCAATCAAATATAGTTTTCTATACCAACAAGATTTGAAAAGCAACGAAAAATCAAAAGTATTACGGCCGTAACAGAAAATTTGGGTTTACTATAAGGTAAGCGTCTAAAAGCTTTGCTTGCAACCGTAACCTCTCTAGTCAGGCTGCCTAAATCTAATTGGACGTGAAATGTTCGGTGTACTGGAAGTGTATACAGTTTCATTTGTAGTTTTTTTGTTACAATCAAAGCTTTAAATGACTGATACGACAGCATTACCGATCCCACCTGCCTCCAATGTCGCTAAAATCGACTGAAGCACATAAGAGAGTGCCATAGTAATACTTGTCTCTATATCTGTCTGTGGGCCGATTAAAGAAACATTATGTTGACTCAATAACGCAATAATGTATGACTACCTCCTGTGGTTAAGCTGGGGGGCGTTCAGTGCTGTTTCTTTTTCCAAGCGCCACCAAAATGCCAGCATTGAACTGCTGTTTTGTGTCACGTTAACAAGGGAAGCGACTGACCCTGCTTGCATCAAATGACTTCCTCGATATTGGAAAGGGGGAGGTATTAGGGAGGGATGATGTATTATGCATTTTTATTTATTGCTCGAAGTCATACTCAAAAAGAAAAAAAAAGAACACGGCACACTTCAAAATGTGCTCGCCGTTATTTTGGCCGTTCAGTGATTCCCTGCGGACTGCTGCTTTTCCAGCAAGCTTTTTCCCGCTTCCATGCAGTACACCGAAAATTGAGGAACCGAACAATAGTATGCAACTACTGTCTACGCCTTCAATGCTCGCATGACCTGCAAAACAGACACGACGTGCACCCGCTACGTGCATTCTCACACTCCTCCTTCAGTAGAGCATCCACACTTGGCCGATCTGGCGGCGAATAACCGCGTGTTGCGACCGGGCGGGGGCACCCGATCCGAGCTCCGTGGCCTCCGACATACGAGTGGTAGCGTGTATGATGCGAGCGGCCAGCCGCTGTTGCAGCCGTGAAGAAGTCCAGAAGCTGTAGGCTAACGCAACTGTTTACTTCATAGCGAGAGGTGAGCCGAAGCCAAAGAACAATGCCCCGACGGGCGAGGTTACAATACAGGACTCGAGCAGAGCGACAACATCGATTCGCTGCTCTAACAGGAATGGTTTACAACGCTTGGGCAGCTCTATTTATACCCAAACGCGATAACGGTCAAACGAAACAAGCGGGAACACGCCATGAACGTCACAGACACACACAACACTCTTTCCAGAGTTCGTAAGCCGTTCATAGCCTCGGGCACGTTGAAAGAGGGGAGAAAGGAGGACTCCGTTGCGATCGACGGGGCCCCTGCGTCCTTGAAGAGCGTGGAGACGAGCCTCGCAGGCAGCCGCCGAAGTTTTGAAATGCGCCGAGAGCAAAGCGTCTGACGCGGCTTTGTCGCAACTTGTTGCCGAGATGGTGGCGGGACAGTACGGCGGCGCTGGCCGATTCGTAACACGCGGTAAAAAGCTCTCGCGTTCACCGCATACATAATTTGACTGCGCTTGTACAGCAAAGAACTGAGCTTGCCGCCTGTGCGTGGTAGGGAGCAACTTTCTTTATGATGTATCTTTTTATAGTTAGAGCTAGGTCTTGTGAAAACATATGTTCAGTAGGAGTTACCCATAGGCGTCGACAGGATTTTGTCTTAAGGGGGGCAAACCCATCGCGCTGCGGTAGGAGAAGCAGGGGAATTAAAATAGTATTTATTTATTTATTTATTTGTTTATTTATTTATTTATTTATTTATTTACTTATTTATACTGCCCGAATTGGCACCACACTCCTCACCCGCCCCCACATAGGCCGAGTCGCCATCCTTGTGTCAATAAAGTTTCATTCATTCATTCATTTATACTGCAGCCCAATTCTTTGGCCCTGGCAGGAGGGGCATTACATAAAGGATGATAAACAGTATTAATCCAACAAAGGATCACAGTGGACTACACTAGCACAATGGGCAGACATAATGCCAAAACAGAAACAGTAATAGAGAATCATCGTCAACACTGAGAAACATAAGAAGCATAAAATAAATTCCCCCGCATCCAAGTGCTAGCACGGAGAAGTATGTAGAAAAGTGTTAATTTCCTAAGGGTTACAATCTTCAAAATAATAAAGCTCATACATCACAACAGCTGGGAAATTACTCCGTTACACAACGGAAACGTAATAGATGGTTATAGCAGAGCGAAGCACTGGTCCGGGTACAGTACGCGGTACCACTGCGCATGCGCAGAAGGGGCGAAACCGGTTGTGCCTATGCGCAGGTGCGCCGACCGTGTACCGGGCGCCGTACCGGGACCGGTTCTCCACTTTGCACTAACGCTATTATTAGACAGAACGACCGAAAGCACTGGTTTTCGAAACAATTGTCTTTCGCCGACCAAATGACCATGTAAAGTTTAATGATGTTTCCAAGCGAAGTTTGGAAACATTTCTACAGTTAAAATTCGATCTAACGAAGTCACCGGGAACCACGAATAATTTCGTTAAATCGAGAATTTCGCAAAATCTGGATTGTCATTTTACAAGAAGTTGATTCCATCTATTCGATATCGAAAGGGAGGTGCATCCCAGCAGCTACCGCAACATCGTAATTGCGGCGGTCGCGGCGCTCGCCTGCCGCGACCGCCGCAATTGCGAATTCACGAATTGCCGCAACCGCCAAATTTGCAATGCGCCCAAAGTCCGCGGAGAAAATAATAAGCCAGCCGGGGCTTGCCCTGAACCCCAGCAGACGCGCGAAACAGAGCGCTTTTTCTTGTACCACTTCCCCGCCAAGCGGAACGTTCTTGGATCTCATATCCTTGAGCCACGCAAAAAGGGCCTCCTCCAACTTCTCGTGCGGGTGGTGTTGGGGTTCTTTTTCTTCAACGAAATTCTAGGCGAAGTGGCATGGTTTATAGCGTCCTCTTCTTTCAATATTGTGGAAAGCGTTGGCCGGGGTAGTGCTGAGTTTATGTCGTAGAGCGCCTTAAAAACGCAACTAGATGCCTCGTTTTTTTTCTGACTCGGCGCAATATCTTCGTGGCGTTTGGACTAAACACATTCAACATCACTCCTTTTACAATCGTCTGTTTCTCGAAATACTTCGTTACATGGGGAATGGCGCTAAATCTGTTTCGTTAGGCCGAGTTCATAAAAACATTGAGCCGTATAGGCACTTGCGGGGGAATACGATATTTGTTCGTTATATCGGGAAATAATTCGTAAGGTCGGGTTTCGTAAGATCGAGTTTTGGCTGTATTTGCTTCGTGCGTACCCATTCTGAAAATTACTCACCCTTAAAAGCAGCATGCCTCTACAGGTGCAACCATCGCAAAGTGGTTGGTTATCTCTGTGAACACCCTTTGCCTTTCCTTTTCATTTTTTTTCACGATGCAACAAAAGCATACCGAATCCAGACAGACGGTCGTATGACATCGTTGAACGAAGCCACGTTTTCAAGCTCGATCATGACAACACGTCGTCGCGGGGATATATACTATGGCCGTTGGCTAAGCACGGCATATATATGATAGTGCTATATCCCGTCAACGAATGCCAGATGATCTATCCAGTATCCAATCCGTCGCGGTGGCTCAGCCGTTCAGGTGTTGTGCAGATGAGCCCATGGACGCGGGTTCGAACCCGGCCATTGTTGCTGCTTTTCTGGTGGAGGCGAAAAGCTAAAACGCCCGTGTGTCGAGATCTCGTGACAGATCCCCAAGTAGTCAAAATTAATCTGGAGCCCTCCAATGCGGCGCGCCTCATACCCCAGCTGTGTACCTTCAGCGCGTGACCCCCTCCCCACCCTCGGGTGTGTATCCATTGAAGTCCGTGTTCACCCTCGATCAACGCCCAAGTTAAGCAGATTTGCAGTGAAAGTTATCGGAGTGGTTGTATTTCTTAACTGACTCGCAAAGCTGCTTCTTGAAATTTTGCGCCTTCCCTCGACAAATTTGGGGGATGCGATGAGAGAAAAGCACATGCGGGGGCGCCTCCAATTTTTTTAGATGCGACGCTGAGAGGAGCATCTCTTGCCGGCGGCCCTGTCCTGCGTCCGTCGTCGTCGGCGTCCGCGTCCGCACAGCTGCGTCTCTCCTCCGCTCATCCCCTCTCCTCTCTCCGATAGCGAACACTCTCGCCCAACATCTGCAGGCGCGTGGCGCAGCGCACTCTCCGCCGGTGGGCGGCGCTGCGCGCGGCGCAAGCGCGCTGTGCGCATGTGCAGCGCCCTCTCTCTCCGCGGTCTCCTCTCCTTCGGGCTCTCTCAGTCGACGATCGTCCGCGCTACACTTGCTCTTTCTCTCTCTCTCTCTCTCTCGCATTACCCGACGATTGCTCACGCAATTCGAGTAATCGACCCAACGGAAACGCACAATGGAACCCCCTTCAGCGTCGCATCACACCAGGGTTCCCGCGAGGGGAGGTGGGCGTAATTTTTTTTCCGTGCGGGTAACAGAGCCCAAGTAAGGTATGAAGACCCTACGAGTATTGTTCCGGAGTTTCAGAGAGCTCACGTTATGCAGTTGGTGTGCAACCATTTGCTGCACACTGACTTGTGTACCGATGTAGTTGTCCCGCTGTCTCTTCGGTCTCTGATTAAAGGTTAAATTTGTAAGGAATTCTTCCACTTTTATCCTATGCTCGCAAATTATGTCTCTCAGGAAACGCACTGTGTGCTGCTGCACCTTTAAACTGTCCATCTGCCTACTTAAAACGTCTATTTTCTGACAAACTGCGCGTATAACATAACGAAGGGTTATGGTGAATTCTGAATTTTTCCATTGACGCATGCTTAAACACCTAACTTTCTAGTGTTAACAAGACAAGTCCACCCATTACTCAAGATTAAAGCTAAAAAAGACAGCTTTCTATAGAGCTATTAACTAAATCCCGTTTACTAAATGAAGCGTCTGAACAAGCCTACTAAAAATTGTCCCGATAAGCATGCATATTGCTGGTTAACGGGCAACTGAAAAGTCAGTGTTAAAGCCGGTACCACACAATACAAGTTTGTCTCTAAAGAATAGGGCGAAGAAATAAAAAACGAGGTCGGTTATGAACCATGCAGCTTCGATTTGATTTCTGAACTGGAAAGTGGGTGTTCTTAGATTTTTTTTTTTCACGCCGAAGATTGGAGGCAGACTATTGGGTGGGATGAAGCTTACCTGCAAGGATTGATTTTGAGAGCTAAGAGGGTCCCCTTATGGCGGAGGTCGCTCAGGTGCAGCGGTGGTAGTAGACATTCCTTCTGATTCGCCATTTGTTTACCAGATCGGAAAGCAGTCTCTTCCCCATTAAACAACCCGACACATTAGAATCAGTTGTAATCAGTTAGAATCAGAATCAGTTAGAATCAGGCGTTTCCTGTAAAGAAGCTTATCGTGTTGATTTTAGCTTTGCAGGGGCAGCACGCTTGTCTAAAAAATTCCCCCGCATTTCCCCGAGGGGGAGAATGTGAAAGTGCGAATGCACGGTTGTCGGCCCGCTTGCGGCGCTTGCGCTCGGCCCCCGCAGCCCACCGCCTCGCCGCCTTCTCTTCCATCTCTTCCATCGGGTTTGTAGTATCACGTGTACACCACGCAGTTATCAAGCCGCGATAACGCCGCTGAGTCGCCAACGCACGCCGCTGACGACGTAGTTTGAATGCGTTAAAGATATAAGGCGCGTCACTAACACTGATATCAGCGTCGTGTCCGTGGCTTGGTCGGTAGCAACGTTAACGTTGGTCGGTAGAGCGTCGCGCTGCGGCCGCAAAGGCCTCGGATCGAAACCTGGCGCCGGATGCTGTTTCTTTTTTAAATATAGAGGAGCACTGCGGACGCCGCCGCCGCCGGCGGTGGATGGTTTGGGGTCGCTTATAAAGTGCATTCGCACTTAAAATAGGTCTGCGATGCTCTAGCGAGCTTACTCTGGCGCAAGGAGGCCGCGAGGTGCACCGCGCCCTGGCTGGACTTTTCCCGTTTCGTTCTGTTTAGACTACGAAGTACAAATTGTGGGCACTGTTTAGGTGAGAAGTCCACCGTTTACGTGAGAACACCACCTGAACACTGGTGCTTCCACATTTAAAGCCATCGATTTTACCTGCCGCTGCCACCTAGCAGCAGAGAAAAAAAGGTGTGTGTTGGGGGGGGGGGGGTGGGGGGGGATAAATTATTCACCTTTTTGCACGGAGGACGCAAGTGCGACTTCACGTGCCTTGGAGAACTCGCCAGTCTACTTACGAAGGAAAAGTGGTAGCGAAAGGTGGCAAGCGGGACCATAAGAGCTTACGTAGCAGCCAGCGAATATTTTTTCGAGGACATACACAGAAGCACCTTGCCCGTATAGTTACAAAAGGAAGGGGGTGCATCTGAGCACCCTCGACTTATTTTGTTGGCGCTGATGGTCCTTCTGCCCTTTTATGCTAAACACGGCGGGAGCCTGTGGGGTCGGAACAGATTTTCACATTCACCGGATACAACCTCTTTCCTTGCTGTGGAGACCTTGCAGCTTTAGCAATTGAAGCTCAGCGGAGAAACAGTAAATGCACGTTCCGACGTCAAACAGCAGCTATTTTAGAGGAGCGAAGCGAGCACATGCCAGCATTTCGGGCTCATTTAACACGGCCCCCGAGTAGCTCAGCACCTTCAGTTAGCAAATAACCCACGCATAGCAGGGATGTCCGAAGCGAAAACTTGCTTTTTCAGGAAAAATGCCATGGGCAGTGAACATTCTGAAAAGCTTCTGATGGCGAATTGCAGCGGAAAAATAAGCAAGCACGATTCGAGGAGTGTGGTCGACAAAATAATGGGGAATGGGGAGGGGCGCAAATGCTGGTGCGGCTTGGGGGAGGGGGGCAAGTGCCTCATTTTCATTCCCCTGCCGACGTCCATGGAATTACCCCATATATTTACTTTGCATTTGCGTGTGTCCATCTTATCTTTCTTTTCAAGCGAAACTTTTTACCTCTACACCTCAAGGGTTCTGTCGCGACAGTTTGTGTCAACAGAAAACTTCCGCGAACAAATAAAAGAAGTGACTGGCACCGCCAGGAATCGAACTTGGAACGATTAGAGAAACGAAGCGAAAGTCCATTGTCTTACCGATTGAGCTACGAGCACACTTTTTTTTTTCTTTAATGCATGGAAATTTTAGAAAACCTTAGAGAAACTCAGACAAGACACTTAACACACAATATAAACACTAACAGACAGCAAAGGGCAAGGACATCAGTCGAACAAAGATCGGCACCATTTCAAAACTCAGGCAAGCAAACGCACGCATCCAAAAGAGGCAGCCACTCCGGTGGATCGCAGCATAAACGCTCCGCACCAACGCCGCCTGTTCCCGAAAAATGCACTTGGTCGGCCTAGGGGGTTCCGCATGCCGATCAGTCATGCGGCACTTCCACAAGCTAAACAATCCTAGGAGAACAAAAACGTAATATGGCACCCGATTAACATCTTCAAATGGCAGGAAGCGAATGGTGTACGGGGTGATGTCAATGTCCTTTTTTTTTAGTGTCCGCTGCAAAACGTCCCAGAAGAACACAGCGTCCCGGCACAACACAAAACAATGATCAATTGTCTCTGGTTGATTACATAGGCGACAATTGTCCGACCAAAGAATAGACATTCCCTTTTCGCTCAGCCGTGTCTTAAATGAGAGCGTGGAAGAATGAAGCTTGAAGAAAAACGTTTTTGCATTTGGCGGAATACACTACTCATTACGCGTTTTAAAACATTGCTTTTCTGGTGGCCTAAGTAAGGCTGGCGATAAATAGGCACAGGGAATAGAGTTTCAATAAGAGTGCTCGTCATAGTTTTCCTTCACATGCTGAACAGATATTCCAAGGAAAACCGCGCGGTAAGAAGGTTAAACGCCTCCATGACCTCCTTAAGAAATCCCCATGCAGGCTTAGTCTTAACTTCGCCAGTACAAATAAGCAAAAAAGGCAAATGGAAACTTATGCGCTGCTGAAGTACAGTTAGTAAAAGTGATTGATCAACCAATTTGTAGAAGAAAAAAGCGAGACACAAGTTGGTGCACAAACAAATGCATAAGCCCAACACCCCCTGCCTTTAAAGGGAAGAAACAAGTTGTACCTGCGCATAGGTTCCCATTGAGAACCCCACGCAAATGTTGCAGAAACTCTATGTAGGGCCTGAACTTCCGATCGCGCACAGTGAAGCACTTGAAGCACATAAAGGAGCATTGTAGCAAGGAAGACATTACACACTCTTGCACGTGCAAATACAGAGAGGTCTCGCCCATTCCATGCCTCCAATGCGCGCTTAACTTGAGTGAGTACTGACGACCAATGAGGCCCTGTGTTCCGTATTTGATGTAACGGCACGCCGAGGTACTGAAGTGGGGCGCTATCCAAAATGATACCTGCGAATCTGGATGGTTTCGTTCCCCATTGTCCGATCCAAAATCCCTTAGTTTTTTCCATATAAACATCCGCTCCATACTCATCACAGAACTGCTTAGTCCCTGTAAGGGCTTACTGGACACTCCTTTTGACAGCGCAAAAATACGCTATATCATCTGCATAAGCAAGCACCTTAACTTCGCACGACTGTAAGCAAAAAATTTTCACTCCTTGACTGAATGCTGAGACAAAGAGGCTCGATGTACAATGCGAACAGCAACGGTGACAGGGGGCAGCCTTGTCTGACAGACGACTTGATCGCAGTCGGCTTCGGCAGAATACGATTGACGAAAAGCTGCGTAGTGCACCGATTATAGCACAGCTTGATGCCCTTATATAACACATCACCTATGTTGACTGCTGCTATGAGCCCACGCGGAGACGGGGGAGATAGACGGTGCACCCATCGACCACATCTGCGGGTTCACCCCGTGCGTTCTCGCTGAATGCCACATGATTACGTCACGCGACCTCTTGCGCCACTGTGCGCTTCGCCCACGGCGCGTGCAGCGGCCATGTGCGCGCCTTGCGCATGTGCTAGGAGTCAGTAAAAATTAAAGAAAGCTCACACCAGCACATGGCATCTCACTTCTCTTATGTATCTGCTGCTGCCGCCGACGGAGCCGACAAGATCGGCGGCAGAGACGGAGGAGAAGTGAGATCGCCTAACACCGGGTTTGAGCTTCCTCTCATTTTAAATAAAAAAAAAAGTTTCCACAAATCTGCTTTACCAATACAACTCAACCAACCAGCATTCATGGATCATGCATTGATTTGACCTTAGCAAAGAATATATCTTTGAAGTAATAAAGGGTGTGGTTAAGTGTATTTCACTTGTCTCTAGTTTCACTCTTTGTAGAGCCACGTGTGTGAATTCAAGTGACCTCGTATGGGTAATCGTTGCGAGTATCGTTTACAGCTTTGTTTTCCAACCACCTTCACAGGGTGTATTGGTTTCTTTTCTATACCGGGAGAACACTCTGACAAGCGCCACCGAGCTTGTTTTATCTTTCACGATTCGAAGCCTCACAAATCATAGTGCAGGTAATGTATGGGACGGCAATACCTGTTTTCGCGCTTTGGAATTCTCTGCATTATTAAAGCATGTGCCCCGGGCACGCGACCGCAGCATACATTTTGTTATTGACGGCCCAGTAACCGTTATATGAAACCTTGGTTTTACACCTAAGTCTTTACTTAAGCCACGGCACACTGACGTCTCTTGAAGTTAGCAATCCAACTGTGGTTATGACCAGGAACCATGGGCATCGGCAGGGGGGTACAAAAAAGGGCCCATCTCCCCGCGAAGGGGACTCGAGTAAATGCGTCGCATAGGGGGTGGGTGTATTGCGTTAACGTTTAGTGTTTGGGGAGTTGGTGGTAGTGAATGCGTTGTATCAGCAGCTTCTTGACGTAGTTTGAATGAGTCAAGGATATAAGGCGCGGTCGCAGCACTGGTTGAAGGTCTTGATTCCATCCCGTACAACGCTGAATCCGACGACAGCATCTGAAGAGAGCGCAGGCGATGACTGGATAGGAGCCCCGCACATACCCAATTTTATCTGGTTCGAAATAAATTGACAGCGAGAGCGAACGCCGAGAACCGCCCCATCACGGCACGACCGCGCCACGACCACGTCACGACTACGTCACGATCACGCCACAACTGTTGTTGCTCCCGCGCCAAACTACGACGCATGCGCGCCCCACCTGTTGCTGAACGCGATCCGAGCACGCAGAGAACACGCGAGGAGCAGCGGAGAGCAGGCGAGGAGGAGTGGGGGAGAGGGTGCACCTGGAACGGCTGTTGCGGACGCCGAGGCACGCCGACAACGCCGGGTGACATCGTGAGTTAAAGAAATGCTCTGCATTTAAAAGGCACTTGCCCCCCTCCCGCAAGCCACACCAGAACATGCCCGTCACCCCCCATCTCCCTCTCCCTCAGTGATGCCCCTCTGAAGACAAAATCCTGCCGACGCCCATGCCAGGAACTGAGGTATTCAAGTGCAGTCTGTCGGAGGCCAAACGAGAATAGATATATTGCATTCTAAAACGTAAGCAAAGGTGAAAGAAAAAGCAAGGCAGAAGAATTCTTACAATGTGACCATGCGCCTTTGCGGACACCGGCGAATAATGCGCCCAATCGAAGTGAAAGACAGTATTAAATGTTTACAACGGTGATTAAGAACTCAATCGACGGAACTGAGCGAACCATTGACACTGGGAGTGGTCGTGCGAATCCTACAGCGGAGATAAAGATGACTTCAAACGTAGTCTGTCGCCTTCTGGAGGTCTGAGGCGGAGGGAGGAAAAGCGTCGAAACAGAAGGAGGAGGAACAATAATCACAGAAATGTGAGAACCAGGCGCAAACTTCCTAGACGAATCGCGTAGCCCGTGCTTATTCTCAAAGTTGGAAGAGAGCTGTACAGAACCAATTAAGGCGACACGCAAAGAACACTTGAGACAACCAGGCCCAGAAAGTAACCACCACTAGTCATAGGTAGATAGGAAATTGGCCGCAATTAGCTCACCAGTAGGCGCTGCACGTGGGGCATTTTTTGTTAAATTCCTTCAGCTAAAGAAGAGCAGGGCAGAACAGAGGCCTCGATAGCGACACTTAATAGCCGAGAATGGGAGGAAACGAGCGCCAGCCAGCGAGTCCCCGCCGTTCGAAGGCTCTGCGGCGAGGACGGCAGACGCGCAGGACAAGCGGTGCGCGCGAAACGTGCTCTGCTGGCGGGAGCCCTTCGAGCACCGGCGGGACGTGCCCTTTCATCGCAAGCTATTATTACGACCATTATCCCGCGTCACTGTCACGATCCTTATAGGACAAAGCAGGCAAAGTAAGGCGATTTGAAGCAATTAAAATGGGAAATCGCGAAAAGGGGTGCGACTGTGGGGAAATAAGGGAAAGGGGGGGGGGTGGAGTGGAAAAATGAAGCAGCACCGAGATGAGAAGAAGAAGAAGAAAAAAGACCCGCCACAAAACGTTCGCGCGCAGCCAGCAGAAAGAGAAAGGACCTGTTCCTTCCGACCCCTCAATCGACACCACTACTAAAGGCGGTCGGTGGACAGCCAGTTGAAAGGGCCACGCGACAAGGCGCCCTGCGTGCGCAACACTTGACAGGGGCGTCGTCCCCGCTCGCGCGATTCCACGCGGAAAAACGGGCCGTCAAGCGAGACGCCCAGGAGGAAAGGGGAGACTGCGGCCGCTCCGACACGACGATTATGATTCCTCACAATTACCGGCTCTCCCCCTCTCTCCGCGCGCGACATTCTTGTTTGTTCATCTCTGCCGTCTCCTCGCGACACCCAGTGTTTGATTAGGGGACAGGCCCGCGGAAATGCATACGTGCACTATAAAGGACGCCGAGCAGACAAAGGCCGGAGACACGTACACACAGTGATTCGACCCACTCTTGCGAACCCCGGGCGCTGATACGGCCTCCCCTTCCCGAAGGGATGCTCCCTCCCTCGGTGGCGCAACGCAACCCGCCGCGACAGTCGATAAAACAGCAAAATTTTAGTGCCACTAGAGCGACAATGCGGACTCTGTCGGATGAGACAGCTCCCCGCGGCCGACGCTGCGCTGTGATTCTTCGGTGCCAGCATACTCCACATAGCCCTCCGCTGCGGGCCCTCCTCTCGGCGAGGGAGCCTATTACATTTGCGACCATGTTTCGGGGCAGACGGTGAGTGCGACAAAGCGAACAAAAAGCAGAAAAGGGCGCTAAACGCGGAGAGCGGGAAAAGAGAGAAAGAGCCAGAGTAATGCGAGACCGGGCCGAAACGGGATCTCGCCCGGTCCCTGCGCGAAAATAAAGTTTGAAAGAGAGGCCTCCACGCACAAAAGTTGGATAAAAATGTCGATTCTCCCACCATCACGTTCGGATCGAACGGAGAATGACTCACCGTAAATATACGAGTAGCGCAAAACGAGACGAAAATAAGAACGCCGCAGCACACAGCGCGTCACCGGAGAGAGGTGCGGCTTAGCCAGAGGGGAGACTGATAAGGGGGTCCCCGGAATAAATAGAAATGACAGCTCGCATTGTTACGATGCGGGCGAAGAATTTACAACGCCAGCACGCGTTTCGAGAAGGAAAGGAAGCGAGTACGGGGAACGCCCCCGGTAATAGGAGGACATGTCGCAGGCCCCACGTCGTTCCCTAGGCAAGGTGTCGCCAGGAGCACAGGCAGCCGATCCAGTGGCGACTCGACTCGCCCGACGCAAGTCGCCAACGAGCAGTGCCCACAGAGTGCCGAAGTTGACGTAAGCCAATGGAGGGCCTCTGATTGATTGATTGTTGGGTTTAACGCGCCGACGCAACGCAGGCGATGAGGCGCGCTGTAGTGGAGGGCTCCGGATTAATTTTGAACACCTGTGGATCTTTAACGAGCACCGAAATCTCGTACACAGGGCGTTTTCGCTTTTCGCCTCCATCAGAAAAGCGGCCGCCGCGGCCGCGAATCGAACCCTCGACCTCGTGCTCAGCAGCACAACGCCTTAGCCACTGAGCCGCCGCGGCCGGTATTCCCAGAGATTCTACCGAAAAGTGCGAGAGTAGAAAAGTGTTCTTTGTATTTCTGGACAAAGATGTAGGAAAAAGAAGATGTTGGAAAAACTAATTTCGTTTTTATTGAGTATTATACATGCAAAGGTACGCTTAAATTTTTTACCAATCTTCTGTCTTTTTTCTGGTCGTGCACGCTATTTAATGGTAGAAAAGAAACTAAGAAACACGAAACGGCTTCCCAAAAATTTGTATTTATTACACCTTTTTCCAGGAACGGCAACGAGTTGAGTGAAATGAATCACCAGTAACACACAGTAAGCACTGCTGCTCTTAACCAAAACTGATGTCCCATCAACAAACGCGCTATATATTTATTTACAAAACGCCGTTAGTACTGCCTGGTTATCTTTCGTGGTTCCTGCAGTTTAAGTACGAACGAAACAGTGGTGATGCCGATGATTTTGGAGGAAGGATGGTGTATCGTGTCCACTGCTGACACATCACCTTCCAGCGGAAGCAAGCCTTGAAAAGAAAACCGGGACCGATTCAATAAGTCGGCGGGCGTTAACTCAGTTCTGCGTGCTGGCAATTTAAGGAGAGGACGCTTGGTTCATTGTGCAAATGTATAAAGAGAAATGTCTCACCTTCAGCGATAGAGTGTCTCTGCGCAGCGCTGTCCTATCACTGCGAATGTATTGCGCTCATCTTGGAAGTGTGAACCGCAATAACTATAAAGCTTCCAAAGATCCGCACCAGATAATTTCTCGTTTGTGCCTTCGAAGTCTGCTGAAACGCACTTTTCCACTTTATCAGCATTGCATAACTGACGAAACTGACATTCTGTATGCAGCCTTAGTCGTTCGCTGCGGCGGTATCTATGTGGGTTGCGTTAAGCTGCGCACACAGGTTGCCGGGAAGAAACATGACAAGGGTTCTAAAGACGTTGGTTTGGTTTGTTGGATCGAGTTGTACTCGTAGCTACGAAGGAGAAAAAGAAACTCAGAAGAAGGACCAGCGGGGAAGCGATTAGCCAGAGAAATTAAAAAAAATTGAGAAGGTCCCCTCAATTTCGTGTTCAGGCTAATCCAAGCTTTAAAACGAAAGATAAGATGTACGCGACGTGGATGAATAAAAAAATGATTCGATTCGATAGTAAATTCGTTTTATATGCTGGGTTTTCTCCCAGGCGGACAACAAGCGCAAGAATAATGGTATTCGCACCCCTGCTAGTTGACCCTTTGGTGGATACAACAAGGGAACAAATGTTATCTTGTTGAAAATATTCTAGGTTAGCTATCGATAACTTCTTGTTTATAACAAAACAAATCCAACAGCTAAGAAGTGTTTCATTTCTCAGAAAAAAAGTGGGACCCATATAGTTGGGTCACCTTGCTCAAGTGGGGCCCTTTTGTCCCATTGCCTACTTGGTGCAGATACGTCTTCTGGTGAAATTGTGCGAATACGCGCTCACACAGGGGGTTCATTGCATAGATTCTAGCAGGGACTTCTTTTTTGCTGGTTGAGCACTAGCAGCACCACCACGAGGTGAAGCTCTGAGCCATGGACGCAGGCATGCTAAATGTCAATGTATCCCAGTGATGTTCTTCCACTGAAGGTGATCTTCAGCCGGGAGATATTTCTGCTTACCTTCACACAAAAATAACGTTGGTGCGGTATGAACAGCCCCGCTCCGTAGCGAAGCGAATCGCACTTCTTTTCGTAAAAATAATTTCGTTTACTACAAACACTCAGAAATCACAAAATATAGCTATTGGTTGTTTGTAAGTAGTCACTCTAGTGCAAGAAAGACAATAATTGTTTACGAGAAGTTGTTTTTTTCTAGCTCGATAGTAGACCAAATGAAAAAAATTGAGACGTGGACATGAAAAAGTCAAGGATTCTGCTTGACTTGCAGCGTACTTCCCTTCAGCGGCAACCTTACGAAAGGTCATGTGGAATGTTCTGCTAAAGTCGCTAGGTGAAGTAAGTGACCCGTAAGCAATGGTGCGAGATTTGTCAGGGAGCAACAGTGCCGAGAACGTTAACTAGAAAGTGGGACGTATGTGATCCGCTGTCCAACAAAGGGTTAACAGGTGCATGGTTATGCCGCCGTCACCTGCAGCTTTCCCTCTTTTCACGCCCTTAATGGCCTTTTCTACTTCCTCTATAATTACTTGTGGGACATCGCTAGTTAAGCTTGTATGCTCAGTAGTTTCCTCTATAGTCTAACGTCGCTGGAGTAAATAAAGTACGCAGTATGGCCAGTTAGTAAAAGCACTAAGTACCTAGTGCATACTGTGACAAGTAACTGGTTAGTGTTCTGTTAGTAAGTGCCACCACCCCTTTTTTTAAAGAGAGCACAGGTTACTGCGCTCGCATCATCACTGCCCGCATAAGTATTTCCCGGATAGTTGCACGTCCGTTTCTCGACAAGGAAAACAAAATGAACGAAACGTGTTGATTCGTCGGGGGCCATACTATAAGTTCACCAGCCCTGTTTACACACGGGCCAAAGCCACAATTGCTACGTCGCTCACCCTGCCCGAGTTGGAGGTGCCCGAACTGCAAGCGGGGGGCAACATCCGAGCGACGAAACCCACACGCGTCGAGAAACGGGGAGTCCGGAGCTAACTGCGGTCGGCCCATTGTTTGGCCAAATTGGGTCTCCGTTGCGAGCAGAGGCTGCGCGGTCAGCTAGCCCCCGGAACGACGCTGGACCGCTTGGCCGAGCTGGAGCGCCCTCTCCCTTCCGCGCGACCGGTAGTGCTCAATCTAGCGCAAACGAAAGTGCTCGTCCATCAAGATCAGCGCGGATCAGGGAAGGGTCAAGCAGAGCAGTTCTCACGCACCGACTCTCACCGGCTCGCTCGCCGGGGCTCAAGAGAGATGCCAGTAAACAATGCGAAGTATGCAAGGGAGCAGCAACGGCTATATACACGCGTGTTCGTGTTTCTGGTTCGTTGTCGCGCTTCTTTCCTTCCGGTGCTAGTCACCCAAAGCAAACAACCGTGTTTTAAACAAGTGTATTAGTAAATATACTTTGCCGCCGAGAGGAGACCACTCGCCGAAAGAATAACCAAGCGTGTATTTTGAACCTGCTACGATTCAGGTTACCATGAAGTTTCCGGAATTAAACGGGTAAAAAAGATGTTTTCATAATCGTAGCAACATTTTTTTGCGAATTGGTTAACAGCATTATGATTGATATACAAATTTTGCTTCTGACTTCTGGTGGAGAAAGAAGTGTGTCGACGAAGAATGAAAATCCTAACTTGGAAATTTGTGAGTGATAAACTGATTGAAGAACGTTTGACTAACATCAGGAAATGTGTCCTCGGTCCCTGTCGATCTATTTCCTCGTATGATAGCGGGAAAACGATTAGGGGTTGTGGGAGGAGGAGAAAGGTTACAGTTGAGCTAAATCCAAAGAATTTAGTCCTGAAGCTTGCAAATTGCATGTATACGGAGTGAGGGTATCCAGGTGAATTTCCTTGAGGTGTTTACAAAACAGAACAAAAAAGAAAACCAGGCGCCTAGTGCGCAAAATATAAACGTGCACTGGTTTCTTTCTATTAAGCTGCACAGAAACAGAAACGATCAGTCGATTGCTGATGATACACATGCCCACTACGTCCAGCTTAAATTTGAAAAAAAAAAAAAAAACATTCCGAGGGTTTTTTCGCCATATCGCACCTCAATGACAATCTCTGTGTCCAGAGGTGGCGAGGAAGGGGGGGGGGTATTTGAGTTGACTCAAAAAAAGTCTTAAAGAAGTCATTTGCGCTTGAAATCCTGGCATGCAAAACGTTACACGCGCGTTGTGTAATGTTGCGTTGTGCATACGTATGCTGGGTCTCGTCATTGGCCGACTTTTCCCCTTTGACCTCAATGAGAAGTCATTCAGGTGCGCCGTGTGGGCAACATTTAACTGCATACGTTCCCTCCGCAGGCTGAGGAGGTCAACGGCGATAGTAGCAATGATTATGGACCCCCCGTTTGTTTTCTTCGCTCGTACTAAGCATCCAACGCCTTGAACGGGACACCGATGGAAACGAGGTGCGTAAACAACGGGACCAACGCGTCAACGCACGGACAGGCGCGGCGAGCAAGGAAGGTGCAGCAGCGGCGAATAGATTGTCTCCGCCACGGCCCGGGCATAAAAGAACCACGTCGCACGGAGCAGCAGGCTCAGAGACAGACACACGAGGGGGGGAATGGTGCCGACCGTGTTCTTCGCCCATTGTTTTCGGAAAACGCCAGCAGTTCCTTCGATTATGCCGCCCATTGTTCTCTTCTTGCAAGGGCGCTTTGTTCTAGCGATGCAAAGCTTGCTGCTCCGCGTAAGCGCTCCCACTCTCACCGCGGAGTTGTTTGTACCCATGGTATCTGCGCAGAATGCGCTCTCCAGTCGCCGAAAGAAACGAAAGCGCGGTTGTCGCACACCCCCGCCAGATGGGATTTGTTCGGCATCTCGAGAAAGCTGCTGGCATGAGGTGCAGCCATTTCGACATATATTCGAACGCACGCGAGAGAACAAATGAGCCCTGTTTTGACAAGCACGCCAGATGAGGCGTGCTGCTGTATCGCTGCCCTGAGGAAGTGCTGCCTCAACCTTCGCCAGCTGAGTGCCCACAGCCAGAACATGTAGCAGCCGCAGCTGCTGTCCTGTTTGGTTATGATTACGCGCACGCCTGCGAGCGGTCAGTGCACTGGAGAAAATCAGTGTAATTTGCGAGGCAACGGAAGAGCACGGTCAACGCGTCTATAGCAGCGGAGCAGCCCACCCATAGGATTTCAGCAGAGGCGACTAGGTGAAATTCACGTTCTGAAGCGAAATCCAGTAAAATCGCTTTACGGATCAATCAGCGTCACCGAGCATACTCAAGAAAAGCTGTCCCAGCGGCATGGTACCAGACAACAACAGCTTACACTTTCAGCCTGCAGGAGGCTGAAAAGGCAAAGCCATCGAACGCATGGTGCTCGCCTACTCTTTCCCTTGATCCAACCACTAGCTACTCTTCATTCGCGTTCACCGGTTTGCCATGGTGTTCGCACCATGCCGAGTATAACTTGAGCCTAAGCGACGACATCCTTCGCCTCCCTTACTACACATAGCGAGGATTCACTTATCGTCATATACGGACTCCGCCGCATGTCGCCGAAGTTCTGTCGGATCTACTTCGTACCATTCAGTATGATGTGGAGCAGTTGAGCTCATTCAACCTAGTTATGTACCCATTTAGCACATTTTTTTTTTTGCGCGTGCATTACAGCGCACCTTCAATTATGCCACTCCATCTACACTCTATCAACTCAATGTTGCGCAGTACAGCGTAAGTGTTCCGTGTGACACCTAAAGATGGCCGTGTGGCTGCCAGCACGCGTTTTACTGAAATTGGAGTCTGAGTGGGCTGAGGGTAGACACTTGCCCGTGACGCTGATCGACGCGGTAGAGCCGATCGGCGTCACGGACTTCACTGTCTCCAGTGCGTGTCAACTGATACGTTAGCTGTTATATAACCTCTACGCTTCAGGGGGCTATGCGGCATTCGGTGCCTATCGTCACTCGCGTATTGCAACAGCTTTATAAAAAAAAATGTCTATGCGTTTTTGCGTAGTGTGCGCTATCGCATCCTCAGCTAAATCTGTTGTGTAGACTTCCCTTTACGAAAGTCGTGAAAGCGCAACAAGGACTTAAAAAAAATGAGGATTAAGGTGGTTCTGAAACACGTTATGAACATATCGAAGAAATAGCGCAGTCGTTAGGCCAAGTGGTCAGCGGCTCCTGTGCCAAGGAATTTTTTTTTTATTGTTTACAGTGGAAGGCTTGCAGTTTCGCTGCAAAGTTGTAGCTTTTGAACCATCGCATTCTGCGCGTTTACGCACCATGGAGATTCCTGATATCGGGCAGATTTCTCGCGAGAGAAAGCGGCGTCCGGTCACAGCCATCCGGTTCCGTCGACGCCAGGCCTTTTATTCGATCAGCATTGCGTGCAGCGATTATGCGCTATCGTGTTCGTCCAGGGTTATCCACTGTTTTTTCACTGACTTGCCCACTCCCTGTCGCAAAACGTAGACGCAGCTTGTCGAAATACGCGTGCATCCTGCTTGATGATCACTCGCCCTGTGGTGGAGGCCTCGTCGACGGTTATCTAATTGCACATTGCACGGCGCGAACCAATGCGTTTCGTGATCACGGATTCCCTACCGCTCTTCAGCAGTCGTATTCGATGCGCACACAAACCCGAACTGCGCAATGCGGGACCCTGTGTGCTCCGTATCGGCGAAGGGTGCTTCCGAACGTAAATATACACGCATAGCTGCATGTGGGGATCCCCGGGGTGGCGTCCCAAAAATATGGTACTCACGGTGTTCATACGGGATCAGGAGTGCCCGATAAATTTAGAGCTTGTGGCCGGGCTCATTAACGTGAATCAGCATGCTTTCTTTGCACACGTTTCGTGTGATTTGCGAAAGTTCAAACATGTCCGTGGTTGCTAAGATTACCGCAAGAGCGACCGTGGACCAAATGTAAAAACTGCAGGAACACTGAAGTTGCATCTGCCGTGCGATCACAGGTGGCACTGCGACCCCCGCTGAAAACCATTGACGAGGACGATGACATGCCTTTTCCGGGAGATACACTCGGCTAGTTGGCGTCAAAACGTGGATTTAGCGCTCGATCGCGTTATATGCTGGGTTATCGACAGCAGCATTCGCGTATTCCGCGACACCTTTCCTGCGTATGGAGACAAAATGCCACGTATGCGCAGCTTCTCCCGAGGCCCTACCAATCGACTGCGGGCCGAAGAGCTTGAGAGAACTAGTTCGCCTGTGTGTCACCGGTCTCGGGCGGTGGGGCGAATCTAGTCACCTCTATAGGGTACCTCGATTCACGCGTGTCCGCGGAGCTGGCATCCAGGCACCCTAAGCCACCTCTGTTGCCTCCCGGGCCCGATCTTGCTCAGCAGCAGCGGTGCGCACTCGGGAAATCAACACGGCGACTCATTGCTGCTCGCCCGCTTTTTCCTTTGATTCGACAAGCGCGAGGAATTACGCGGTCGATCGACGCGGACAACTACGAGCCAAAGCGCCATCTTCCGCAGGCTCAAGGAATTTCCGCCGCCTTGGGAGTTCCCGCCGATCAGAGCCTGCAGTCTCCCCCTTCCTTGTTCCCCCTCTTAGCGGACAGAGCGGCCTTGCTGCATACCCTGTTGGCCTGACCAGGCGGCACACAATGGCTACACAGGTTGGTAATCATCACAGCCCCAATCCTCACGGCACGCCGTATACGAGTGCTCATGGGCGCCCTGCAATGGGAGCAGGGCTCGCGCGGGGAAACTGGCACGCAAGCGCCCACAGAGTTCATTTATACGACACGTACGGGAAGCACTCAATCAGCCAAAATACGTGTTTCGGTGGGAGCGTTTGGCATACGCGAATGTGGATGATCAGCTGTCACAGAGCTTGTATTGATCTCAGAATAGTCCACGCGTCCTGTTCATTGCGTTGCCCTCTACTCTGAAAGTTGTATTGGTCGTGTGCAGTAAACGTGCACTGTTGGCAAACCTCGCGATCCGAGAGGGTTCCGAGTCTTCGGGAAATTAACCCCTCTGGCTAGAGGAACATCCCCGCCTTTTTTTCTTGCTTCTACTCACGCAAGTTGAACTTCAAACGCAGCGGTCACGCACAGACTTTGCCAAAGTTTTAAGACACTGCGCGTGTCACGTAAACATTAAAAAGAAAAACAGGAATAAGACATCTTCGAAATTCTCTCTAACGACGTTCTAAAACAACCCCACAGTAAACAAGCCCAAATTACTCCTCGCTACTAAGGGCCCATCTCATTTGTCCGGAGTGCAGCGCGCTACCGTCGTCATTCGCGCTCTTGTATCGGCTTCCTAGGGCGTGCACGGGGCCGACAGCCCAGCTCCCAGGCCGTTGTTAAGACGTTGTGTCGAGTGATGAGCCGTGCCTGACCGCCTTGTTTGCCTCGCTCTCTCCAGACGGAACAGCGCCCGAGCGAGCAGCCTCCTTTCCCTCGCGCGAAAAAAAACGAGGTCACGAGTTGAACGTACGCCGCATTAAGCTTCTAAATCGGGGCAGCCGATAAAACGGACGGCGGAAAACGGCTGCCGCGTCCAAGTTCCTCTTTTCGAGAAGCGGCTTCCCCAAATCCGACCGACCGCCTGCGATTCGCCCCATCGACGCGAAGTCCCGCGAGGCTCGCGCCGCACGCGCGGGCCGTCGGCGGCTTGTCGATGCAGCCGCGATAGCCGCCGCACGGGGCCCCACGCCATCTCGGAGGTGTGGGCCGCACACCTTGAACTCCCGGGCACGCACGGAACGGCGGCGGCCCCCGCGTTCGACGGCCGCTGGCAGGAGTGCGCCGCTGCTCCGGGTTGCCGCCACACGCGATTACGCCTCCGTCAATCCCACGATCGCCTTTCTGTTCCGGTGGCCGCTCGGTTCAGTTCGAGGCGCTCTTCGCCACGTGGAGCGCTTGCTCCTAGGCGAGGTCCTTGGCCATTGCAGCTTGTTTGTACAAAAAGAAAAAAAAGTCAGCCCAGTGCGCAGATTTTCACCCTTTCAACAGCGCGCCGCGCTGGTTCACACACACACCCGGTCGATTTTGTGTTTCTCTCGCCAAAACGCTTAGTGGGATTTAATTACTCCACCTTGTGTAACCATCCAAGGCCTTTTTTAAACGCTGTAGCGGGTTGAGCAACAAGCTCTTGACTATAAAAGCTAAGGCCGCATAAAATCGACGATAACCGTGAGGTAAACATCTATATTTAGATGACAGAGGCAGTATCGAACCACGCTCTAACCCCGCGCGGCGTGATTTGAGGATACTGCTGGAAGGGCGACGGCTTCGTAAATTAAGCAAGGCTTTAGATTGACTCACGGTATGGAATCCAACGACTAAATTCCACTGCACAATGCAGTCACAAACGAGTCTGACCAATTCACTTCCGTTTTGCTTAGCTAATTTCGAATGCACGTGTGCGCTTGAAATTGGTGCGACGGGATTGCGAATGCAAATGGTGAAAGGGCATGTGAGCCTCAAATTAAAATGCGGAGGAGATAAGTCATCTACAGCAAAAATAAAAAGAAGAAAAAAGAAAAGGCAGGCCGGGATATTCCAATTCGTGCACCAGAATCAACCAAACAGAATACAGTGCGAACATCTGGACTCCCGACATGCTGGTTTACCGCAAAACCTGTTTTACTGCAAAACAAGCTGCAGGCTCTCCTCCCCCTTTCCCCACTTTCTGGCACATTTCAAGGGGGCAGCTTTATTTTTTTATTGATGGATTTGGTTAATCATAGCCAATTCGTCTCAAATGGGATGAGTACGTCTCAGAAAATAAACTCAGGGTAGGATCATCGTTGAATACATTACGCGGATTTAGGCAATTAAAATTTAGTACGGTCAGCCAATGCATAAAAAAAAAGTTGGGGTTCACGGATTGCGTGGCACATGTACGAAGAAATCTTTCGCTGGAGCCAGCCAGATACATCACGTTAAATGAAAGAACTAAAAAGGGCATTTGTAATGCTCGAGCTGCAATAAAACAAGTTCCACGGTCGCAGGAAGTGTTACCGCATTTAGCAAGGTAGGGGCAATTTCCCCGCCCGATTCAGGCTGCGGAGCACGTGCCAGCTTTGCGTGTCCGCTCCGCGTATCCCGGAGCTGGCCCCGACACCGATGCAGCTTGCACAAACGACAACGGGCAGGCGGCGAGTGATGGCGAAGCTGGCCGCTTTCGATCACGCTGCGAGTATATATTGAAAGAGGTTTCGTAATGGCGGAGCAGCGATATGGGCGTTTCGTCACGTTTTAACACCACTGTCTATTATGCAGACTATGGCGAGTCGCAGCGGGCCGCCACAAACGCTTTCTCCACCCACGTAAATCCCCGCATACAAGCCAGGGGCAACAAGAAGCCCGCGGTCGTCCGCAGAGGCTAAAAACAGCGATGACGTCAAGGCAGCAGAACTACACAGTGAGCGATCCGCTGGCTAATCAATAAGAGCCGGCGCCCGCTCTCGCACCGAGAGCCGCCAATGCTAACTCGGGACGAGTATACGACCTTTGTGAGCGGCCTTGGGAAAATCGCTAACTGCGGATTGTGCAACGCGGTAGATAAGATCACTTCGCACGAATCGTGCCTCATAACCATGAAGCTGGGAAAAAAAAAAAAAAGAACAATGGAAGAAGCGAGGATGCTCAACTGCGGGGCTCCTCAATAGAAATGATTGTAACAGCCCTTAATTGAGAGGACAATGAGCTTAAAAAAACACCGCAAAGACATCGCCCGCGAATGAAAAAGAATACGTTACAACATCAGGAAAAATAAAAAAATGAAGAAATTACGCGATGCACGCGGTGTATCCGATTTTGAGGCAAAATATAGCCTCGTACAACATTATCGACACCATGTGAGTGCTGCCGTGTAAAAATACATCCACGACAGGTGCGGTAATTTGCGAAGTAATAGCGATACGTTTGCTACGATGTCGCTTGCTTGGCATCGCATGTTCTTGCTCGCAGCATTAGCTCGGAAAACATGCCATGCCACACATCAATGGAGACGATTAATGTTCGTACAATGTTGTACAAAATGTACCGCCAGATCTAAGTGGCAGTTTTCGGCGTCGACAGCAGCGCTTGGGCTTTTGTCCAGTTAAACGAACAAATGGAATCATTACACAACCTTACCCGCCGCGGTGGCTCAGTGGCTAAGGCGTTGCGCTGCTGAGCACGAGGTCGCGGGTTCGATTCCCGGCCGCGGCGGCCGCTTTTCTGATGGAGGCGGAAAGCAAAAACGCCCGTGTGTACGAGATTTCGGCGCACGTTAAAGATCCCCAGGTGGCCAAAATTAATCCGGAGCCCTCCACTACGGCGCGCCTCATCGTCTGCGCTGCGTCGGCGCGTTAAACCCTGCAATCAATCAATCAATTACACAACCTTCGTCGGATTTACGAATGCGAAGTATGAGGACAACATTTTTGTTAGGCCCCAGAGTGCTGGAATCAGCTGTGCTACAACTCAGTGAAGTGTCACAATGTGCACATGTATAATGAATGTGTTGTGACAGGAGCCCTAGCAAACAGGTTCAGACAGCTTTCTGCCACGTGCAAGCAATTAACTTGCGCTTAAGACCCTGACAGAAAATTGTGCAAGAATTGAGGCTTTCCTACTGACCGTCCTGAGGCGATACAGGCCGGGGCGACCAATGACGGCCGGTGTCGCGTATATAAAGCGTGACCTGCAAGCTTCTTGTGTGCGAAGGTTGCCTATGTTTGGACGACGAGGAGCCACAGGCAAATTTGAAACTGTTCGGTCTATAAGATTTCTCAAAAAAATTTGTGGAGGTTTTACGCGCCGAAGCTACACCTGTGTTAGGAGGCGCACCGTAGTGAAGGGTTCCGGATTAATTTTGACCACATGGAGACCTTCAGCGTTCACCGAAATGTTTTTCGCCTTCATCAGAAAAACACCCACCGCGGCTGGGATCAAACCCGGCCACGTCCTTGCGCTCAGCAGCACAACGATATATAGCCACTGCCGCGGCGGGTCTACGACGAGGTGAAGGAAATACATCCCACAGTGTTGCGACAAATGTTTTGACATGAGTACTCAATCCAGTAGCATGAAGGCTCTCGAGCTTTCCCAAAATGCACTGGCTAACACGCAGTCACTCGCTCAGTTATATCGGCGTCGCGTTTCCAACCGTCAAAGATGCACACCGCACAGAAGATTTCAAACTGCAGTCAAGATAAAAAAAAAAAACTTCCACTGGCGCCCACAGAGCGCAGAAATTTTCTAAACAGTGAGCCGGTGAGGGTGGCGCACATGCGCAAGAGGTAATACCCCCCTCACCCCCCTCACCACCCATGAGTGAGTGGTGATTGAACCTCGCCATCGTTTTGGACCGGCGAGTGTGAGTACGAGTGAGTGCGAGCCCCACGCGCAGTCAGCCCTGCTCACCACTCGCGAGTACGAGCGCCACTCGCGGCGAGCCCCACTCATCCCTCGCGAGTGCGAGAGCAACTCGCGAGGAGCCCCGCTCCCCACTCGCGAGTGCGCTCGCGCTACTCGCACCATTTGCGGCATGATTTGCGGGGCTTATACCGCGGTGAGCGCCACTATTGCACTTGTACTCGCTGTTGGCTATTCGTCGGAAGAGCCGCTCGCTGCGATGGTTGTTAATGGCGGGATTACTTTTTGCTTCAGAAATACGTCGTCACTGAGCTCCTGCTATGTGGTACCCTAAAATTAAGTCTCTGATGGCGTGCTGATTTAGGAATATGATTTGGATGGCCTTCTGAGGCAGAAATGCACAAATACTGTACGGTTTAATGACTCATGGAGGGTCTGCTTCACACACTCGCTTGCGGGGGGAGACGATGAATGGTGAGGGCGAACGCGAGTGAGTGCGAGTGGTGACGGCGAGTGGTGAACGTGAGCGCGAGTGAGTGCGAGTGGTGGTGACGGCGAGCAGTGAGCGTGAGCGCAAGTGAATGCGAGTGGTCACGGCGAGTGGTGAGCGTTAGCGCGAGTTGGTGTGAGTGGTGGAGGGCGCGTATAGTGAGCGTGGGTGTGAGTGAGCGCGTGAGGAAATATATATTTTTCTGTGTTACTTGAGTGAGTGGCGCCCAGTTTTGCCGAGGTATGGCCACGACGCCTCTGCAGGCCTCGGCGTCACGAAACGTAATGCAACATTTCTGCGTTGTCTGCTTCGCTGCCTTCCCTGCAGTACATAAAACTTGGCCGCGGCCGACGTGGCTCGCTTCCCCGCCGGGAACTGTCGATTGTTCTGCGCGCCAATAAACCGATGGTGGCACGTAAATGGGGCCCACAACCGCCGATTTTGTAACACTGCGCAGTCGTGATGACCAAACTCCCGAGATGTCGAGTGCAGGCTTCAGTTCCGTTTTGTTTGTCCGCAGATGAAAACGCCGCGTGATCAGAAACACAGCAACGAAAAATCACAATGGAGTTAGCCACAGCCGGAGGAGAGGGCCGCAATGCCCCGCATGGGGTCTTTAAGGCAACAAAATGAAACGAAAAAAAAATTAGCGCAGCTTGGTGCACGGCTGAAGAAACAGCGGAGCTGTGGGTTGACCAAGCTTCTTCCGCCGCAATGCCCCACATGGGGTCTTTAAGGAAACAAAATGAAATGAAAAAAAAAACTCCCACCTCCTCTCGCGGGAACCCCTGTGTAGATGCGACGCATAGGGGGTTCACGTTGCATCGTTGGACAGCGGAGGAACGGCGCTAGAACGATGGAGCGGAGCGGCGCAGGCACCGCGTTTTATAGCGCGCATAACGGTGAGGGGACGCGCCGGCGTCAGTGCGTCTGCCGCGGCTATGACGCAACACAATCCAACACAATCCACTTTAATCCAATCCAATCCAAGCCAAGCCATTCGAATCCAATCCAATGCCCCTCGCGAGAGAGGGGCATCGGAGAGGAGAGGGGGTGAGCGGCGGAGAGCGCAGCTCGCGCGGCGAGGAGAACGGAGGAGGGGCGGACGCCGACGACGCCGGATGCCGGGACAAGGCGAGTGAACGAGATGCAGTCGCATCTAAAAATTGGCGCAGCTTGCACTGGTGGTGCACGGCTGAAGAAACAGCGGAGCTGTGGGTCGACCAAGCTTCTTCCGCCGCAATGCCCCGCATGGCGACTTTAAGGAAACAAAATGAAACGAAAAAAAAATGGCGCAGCTTGCACTAGTGGTGCACGGCTGAAGAAATAGCGGAGCTGTGGGTTGACCAAGCCTCTTCCGCCGTAATTCTCCGCATGGGGTCGTCTTTAAGGAACAAAATGAAACAGATAAAATTGGCGCAGCTTGCACTAGTGGTGCACGGCTGAAGAAACAGCGGAGCTGTGGGTTGACCAAGCCTCTTCCGCCGTAATGCTCCGCATGGGGTCGTCTTTAACCCCTTAAGTGCTTTGGACGAGCAGAGCTCGTCCTGCCCAAACTGTCACCAAACTGCTTTGGACGAGCAGAGCTCGTCTTAGCGGAATAGGTACTGCCCTATACTGTTCAGGACGAGAAGCGCTCGTCTGCGGCTTAGATTGCGTGCCGTCCACTAGATGGCAGCATTTACTCGACGAATTAGTTTTCTCCTGCGGCAAGGCGCGCTTTTTTTATGAAAATATGGCGTGCGGTGGCGCCGACCCATGCATAGCTGGCCCGTCGACTAGAAAAAGAAGCTGTTCATTTTCGTCATCTTCCTCAAGTGATGCTGATTCGGATACAGATGTTTATCTTGTCTCTGGAAGTGAAGACAGCGGTGACGGTGAATTGAGTAGCTCCTCCAGTGATGACAAAGACAGCGGGGAAGCGAACATCGCGACTGCTCGCGAGTGGATCCTGCTTTATGTGGACAATCCTCCTGTGAAGGCTCATCGCTTTCCATTCTTGGCCATTCCAGGCAAGACTTTCATATTGTCATCGCCGGGTGACATTATGGAATATATTCAGCAGTTTCTAGACGATGAACTTATATAATATGTGGTAGACAAAACCAGTCGCAAAGCGGCTGAAAAGTTGAAATGCTTTCCTCCCAGTGATCACTCCCGCCTCAAAAAATGGGTACCAGTGACAAGGGAAGAGATGTGGGTATTCCTTGCACTCCAGCTATTGCAAAGGTGCTTAGCCTACACAAGTGAAGAAAGATGTGGCATCTGCAACTGTTCTATTTATAAAGTCTTTAATTTTGTTAGCAGCAGGTACCTGGTTTCCTATGTATTCTTCAGAAATAAACTTTATTGTGTTGATTTGACTAACTGTGGGGTACAAATATTTTTTCAACATCGACTAGCTACTTTTTAGTACAATCAGATTCGAAATCAGCAATAAAAAAAATAGGCACTTTTGGGCGGGAAATTCTAAAAAAAATAAAGCACTTAAGGGGTTAAGGAACAAAATGAAACAGATAAAATTGGCGCAGCTTGCACTAGTGGTGCACGGCTGAAGAAACAGCGGAGCTGTGGGTTGACCAAGCCTCTTCCGCCGTAATGCTCCGCATGGGGTCGTCTTTAAGGAACAAAATGAAACAGATAAAATTGGCGTAGCTTGCACTAGTGGTGCACGGCTGAAGAAACAGCGGAGCTGTGGGTTGACCAAGCCTCTTCCGCCGTAATGCTCCGCATGGGGTCGTCTTTAAGGAACAAAATGAAACAGATAAAATTGGCGCAGCTTGCACTAGTGGTGCACGGCTGAAGAAACAGCGGAGCTGTGGGTTGACCAAGCCTCTTTCGCCGTAATGCTCCGCATGGGGTCGTCTTTAAGGAACAAAATGAAACAGATAAAATTGGCGCAGCTTGCACTAGTGGTGCACGGCTGAAGAAACAGCGTAGCTGTGAGTTGACCAAGCCTCTTCCGCCGTAATGCTCCGCATGGGGTCGTCTTTAAGGAACAAAATGAAACAGATAAAATTGGCGCAGCTTGCACTGGTGGTGCACGGCTGAAGAAACAGCGGAGCTGTGGGTCGACCAAGCTTCTTCCGCCGCAATGCCCCGCATGGCGACTTTAAGGAAACACAATGAAACGAAAAAAAAATTGGCGCAGCTTGCACTAGTGGTGCACGGCTGAAGAAACAGCGGAGCTGTGGGTTGACCAAGCCTCTTCCGCCGTAATGCTCCGCATGGGGTCGTCTTTAAGGAACAAAATGAAACAGATAAAATTGGCGCAGCTTGCACTAGTGGTGCACGGCTGAAGAAACAGCGGAGCTGTGGGTTGACCAAGCCTCTTCCGCCGTAATGCTCCGCATGGGGTCGTCTTTAAGGAACAAAATGAAACAGATAAAATTGGCGCACGGCTGAAGAAACAGCGTAGCTGTGAGTTGACCAAGCCTCTTCCGCCGTAATGCTCCGCATGGGGTCGTCTTTAAGGAACAAAATGAAACAGATAAAATTGGCGCAGCTTGCACTAGTGGTGCACGGCTGAAGAAACAGCGGAGCTGTGGGTTGACCAAGCCTCTTCCGCCGTAATGCTCCGAATGGGGTCGTCTTTAAGGAACAAAATGAAACAGATAAAATTGGCGCAGCTTGCACTAGTGGTGCACGGCTGAAGAAACAGCGGAGCTGTGGGTTGACCAAGCCTCTTCCGCCGTAATGCTCCGCATGGGGTCGTCTTTAAGGAACAAAATGAAACAGATAAAATTGGCGCAGCTTGCACTAGTGGTGCACGGCTGAAGAAACAGCGGAGCTGTGGGTTGACCAAGCCTCTTTCGCCGTAATGCTCCGCATGGGGTCGTCTTTAAGGAACAAAATGAAACAGATAAAATTGGCGCAGCTTGCACTAGTGGTGCACGGCTGAAGAAACAGCGTAGCTGTGAGTTGACCAAGCCTCTTCCGCCGTAATGCTCCGCATGGGGTCGTCTTTAAGGAACAAAATGAAACAGATAAAATTGGCGCAGCTTGCACTGGTGGTGCACGGCTGAAGAAACAGCGGAGCTGTGGGTCGACCAAGCTTCTTCCGTCGCAATGCCCCGCATGGCGACTTTAAGGAAACACAATGAAACGAAAAAAAAATTGGCGCAGCTTGCACTAGTGGTGCACGGCTGAAGAAACAGCGGAGCTGTGGGTTGACCAAGCCTCTTCCGCCGTAATGCTCCGCATGGGGTCGTCTTTAAGGAACAAAATGAAACAGATAAAATTGGCGCAGCTTGCACTAGTGGTGCACGGCTGAAGAAACAGCGGAGCTGTGGGTTGACCAAGCCTCTTCCGCCGTAATGCTCCGCATGGGGTCGTCTTTAAGGAACAAAATGAAACAGATAAAATTGGCGCAGCTTGCACTAGTGGTGCACGGCTGAAGAAACAGCGTAGCTGTGAGTTGACCAAGCCTCTTCCGCCGTAATGCTCCGCATGGGGTCGTCTTTAAGGAACAAAATGAAACAGATAAAATTGGCGCAGCTTGCACTAGTGGTGCACGCTCAAGATACAGCGGAGCTGTGGGTCGACCGAGCTTCTTCCGCCGCAATGCCCCGCATGGGGTCTTTAAGGAAACAAAATGAAACGAAAAAAGATTGGCGCAGCTTGCACTAGTGGCGCACGGCTGTAGAAATAGCGGAGGTGTGGGTTGACCAAGCTTCTTCCGGTTTTACTAAGTTTTGAGATGTTCTTGCTAGGCTAAACTAGGTATTCTGTGGCGAGGCCAAGCTTAGCCGGATTTTACAAGGCCATTCCGGTCGGTCCCCCACACTGACAGCGGATCCCAGGGGGGAAAAAGCCTGGTCGACCACCGGCTCCGCTGTTTCTCGGGCTTTGTACCACTACAGCAAGCTGCGCCATTTTTTTGCGTTTTAGTAGCCCAAGAAAGACTATCACCTTTAAAATGCTATAGTAAGGGGTGCGCATACGCCAATGCCCCTTGTGCTCACATTCGAGCAGGCGCGAAAGCCGGCTTCACTCACAATACCCTTTTTAAAGACGATAGTCTTTTTTGGGCCACTCAAACCCAGAAATTTCGGTCTGTCTGTATGTCTGTTTGTCTGCCTGTCTGTGTGCCTGTGATTCGATTCAGCCACCCGGTCAAAGTGAAACAAAATCTGCGCAATAGTCTTGTATGCTCACAGACAAATCTAAACGTCTAAGTCCGCTGACAATGTTCATACTTGTCAACATTGTTGAACAAGAACAAGACATTACGCATAAGGCAGAACATCAGTGCATAAGTGATATTTGCGGTGTTCTTTTTCACGTTTTGCTTGGAACGCACGTGGAGTAGGGAAACGTGGTTCTACACACGTTGAAGTAGGGCGCATTGATTTACGCGCGTCTCCGCCGTACTGCAGCACTGGTATCAAGGAAACCGGTCTGTAGCAGTGAAACGCGGTAAATTTAAATTGACTTGAGCAAACCTCTAGTGTGTTTACCTTGGGAGGAGCGCGACGGAAGAGGAACAGCATGAGAGGTGAGCGGGAAAGCAAAGGGGGACATTTACTTGCTAAATGTCGACACAGACTGTCGTCTTTTGTCGACATTTGCAACGGAAGGAGCAGATACGCGGCCAATTTTTTCTGTTCGTACGTTTGGTTCATTACGCCCAGCGTATACGCCGGAACATTGCTTCTTGCGGACTTTCTGAGACGCGGCCCGGCGCTCGATTTTTATGAGTATTCCTATGGAACTTACGGCCCGACGGCCCCTCTCGCACTGTCCGCGGGCAATCAGGGGCGCTATTCTGAGTTTGCCCGTTTTGAAAACGTCCATTTCGCGTCCGTTTCATCGTGACGTGCTTCCGGCTGTAGGTGGGCTTTGGGGCCGTTGACTTTCGAAAAGCTGTGCCTGCAAGCACATTTTAAACTAAACCTAAATTATGTTTTATGTGTTGATTTGAACGTGTTTTGAAAACCTAAACACAATAAGATTTTTTCCATGACGGAAGTTTTTGCCACAAGGGGACGAATGTCGAAAGATAGCAGCTGCAGCCAGCTGTTACCTGTGGCAGTAAAGCGTAAGCAATGCAACGGCGGCTGCCAAGCAATGCTACGGCTCGACAGATATAGTTTATTTCACTGCGTGATGGCCTCGGCGACGGCGTGAATGCATCGGTTCACGAAGGGCTGCGACGGCGCTACCATGTATTCGCTCCCGATCGCTGACTGAAAACTACCGGTCATGAAAAAACGAAGGGCGCATATCACTTGGTCTTCAACGCTGAGCCCGCGCTTCCGCCGGCCAAGTTCGTCTCGCAGCTCGTCGCAGAGCCACCGCACAGTTCCCTTTGGGAGACGGGAATGCTGCCGCAATACTTCTGCAAGCATTTCGAATGGGTCAGTATTCTCTCCAGCCCCCCTGTTGCGTCGAGAAGTCAACCAGGCGATGACCGGTACCACGGAGAAAGAAGTATGAATAATTCTTGCTCCGTGACCGGTACATTCATGCTTGAACTACCAAAACTGTCAGCTCCAAATCGTCTGCCCCGAGAAGCCGCGGTTCAGCGCAGTATAGCTCCGCTGGCTCCGCCGTGATTGCGTTTCGTCACATCCGGTTGTTAGTTAAAAAAAAAAAAATGCCAGACACTTCGAAACGGACGCAAAACGGGCGAAACTGAGAATTCCGCCCCAGGACTGATAAACGGAGGATGCCCATATAACCCTTTCACTGGCTGCACACCGGCCGTAAATGCCGACGCCAGCGCCGCTGCATCTGCATGGCGGTACGCGCTACCCGTAACATTAGCCATGCGGCATCTGTAGTAGCGTGGAAATCTGTAGCCATGTCACATGCTTCCCATTTGGGTGCGACGCACGGCCGCACATAGAGGGTGGCCCGGAGCAGCCGAACCGCGTCGGCGGCCAAGAAGGGCAGTCGGGCAACCCTTCCGTAGCGTCTCCCGCCGTCGCCGGGGCAACCGGAGCGCGTGCCCACTTCGCGCGCAAGAGGGGACGGCGGCAGCAGCGAGACAACCGCGGGCCGGCAGGCCACGATGTTTCCGGCAAGGACTCGGGCTTGTCGGGAGGGAAGCATAATTTTTCCGGACTCCCCCTTGCCGGCGCCATCCGCCTCTTTTTTTTCTTCCCCGGGCTCGAGGCCGCGGCCGACCGACCGAGCAGCGGGCCCGCACTCGTCGTCGGGCCGCCTGTTATTACGGCGGCCCGTCTCGTCACCGGGACGTCGTCGACGAGATTTCCCGCGCGTCCCTCCTCCCGGGTGCCGTTCGCCTGCCCCCTCTCGCTTCCCGTCTAGGAGCTGTCACGTCGAGATATCGGCCCGTGACATCGAACTAAAGAAAAAGTGAAGACAAATAAAAATAAGAACCGTAAGGAAGGGGGCGAAAACGCAGGCCGACGCCGTACAACAACACCCAGCGTTGCCGGGCCCCGACGGGGGCTAGGGAAACGGAACCCCATCGTGTACATTCCTGCCTCTTGGGTTGCGTCCCCTACTTGCCGCAGTTTCTGGTTCCATGTCAAAATCAAAGGAAACAGAAGGAAAACAGCCGCGGAGGGAACGGAATCGATACCGCGCGATGTGACTTATCAGGAGCCCGGAAGAGGGGGAAAGGGAAGAGGGAGAGCTGCATGACGAATTCAATATGATCACAGCGCCCCGCTCTCGGCGACACGATACAATCGCGCTTTTACTTCCGCCCTCAGCCCAAACACGCGCCAGAACCTCTTTGTATTTGCCCAGCTCACCACTCGCTGACAGAAGGCGCGCAACAAAAACGAACGGGAGCGAGAAAGAGAAGCACGTGGTCGAACACCGACGGGCAGCGCTGACGAGAGGTGCGGACACAAATGCCGCGGCACTAACGTAAACCATGTCGCCTAACTAGATCACAGACGCTGGAGCGACGCCCCGTGCTTGACTCTCGAGAATACGCTTTCTTTAGCTGCGAATGGAACGATACAAACGAATTGGTAGTCAGACATACGAAAAAAAAAATATTTGTTTCGGAATGCGTGCGCACTAAAGGGCACGAAAGGGGAGGGCAGGCACTGACGCCTGCATTTTTATTGTCGACGCTATCGCAAACGTCAGTCGTTAGGACAAAATGGTCACTCAACAGCTTGATGTGGACCAGTTGGTACATGACTGAAAAGGTTTAAGGGCGCACTAAAACTAAAGCACTAAAGCGGACAGCACGCAATGGGTGATGTCATGTGTGAGTACCATATAAATTCAGTTTTCTGTTCCATTAATAAGATTCAGTTGGAAGTGGAGCCCCGTTTGTCTTGTTTGTTTCTCCTTGTGTCCGCGTTTTAGCGCGCCTTTAAACCTTTTGAGGCACTCAACCTCCCGCTATTGAGGGAGCGACATGTTGCCATCACGGACAGCGGCAATCAGACGCATGTTCGGTGTTCAGCTCTTTCGCATACAATGGGAAAATGCGTTGGACACCAAACCACCGCGGCATAATTGATTGTGGAGATGTTATGAAAAATTACCTAGGCTCGGCATAAGCGCGGCGTATACTACACTAGAAGTGCCCTTTCCCCCACCGTCCGCACCTTTTTACCTTCCACTTTCTAATGCTTTCCACCTTCCAAACAGCTTAGAAAAGTCTCGCCTATCGAATGACCCATCTGTTATCGGACATTCTTATGGCTGAAAAAAAAATTAAAAAGAGTAATGCGGCTGATACTTTTGGGCAAACGTCATTGATTGTCAGCGTGGAGATCCACTGTTCCGGTTGTTCACTCGTCGTGGATTTAAAAAGGGGCCGCAACAGTTCAGAAAACAACGCACAGCTACTCGTGCGTTCGTCACAGCCTATGTCTACGAGGCAAAACCGTCCGCTTCGGATTCTGACCGGATGTTGGTTCGAATCCTATATACATTCCTCTATTCAGGCAATGTATACTGGAATACAATCTTGTATAATTGTACACATTTCACTGTTAAATTATCTGCTGCAAATGATCAATCGCAAAACAACTCCAATCAACGCATTTAGCACTTTGTAATAGTAAAATTAATGAACTCAAAGTAACGCGTTTCGCACTGACCACGGGTGCAGGGCCCTTGAGGCTGGGCGACGCAGAAGCCGACATACGGAAGTCACACTTGTGCTCATGCAAGATCGCTGCTCACGGCCGCACAGGTCAGTGCTATAACAGGAGTTCCGCGTTTTCGGCGTTCATTTCACTTTGAGTTCGGCGGTGTCTTTTCCGGGCTTGTTTCCCCCCTTTAAATCACCGATTTGTGTCGGATATCCGGACTCGTGTGTTAAAGCGATTGCGCGCCTATAGGCGGTATTCATTGGCGTGGAATGCATGCAGGCCACCATGCGAGTGCGCCGCCATGTCCGTGGCCAAGCGTCTGTTGCTAAGGCGACGTTGTGCGCACGCCTTCAGGGACCCCTCTTCTCCTCCATGCCTTCATGGCGGCCAGGCAGGCCGCGGGCCGCGACGTGACCTTGTGTTCCCGTGCAAGGCGTGTGCGAGTGATTCGATAGTAAGTTATACCACGAGAGCGTGGTTCATGGTTCCGCTCATGAATGTGACAACCTTATCTGCAATTGAACCCCAGTTTCCGTGCACACCTACGAGCGAGTGCGAGTCGGTCGTGGCACAAAGATTGCAACGAGAGCGCAGTTTTGTTTTCATCGTTCCCAAACTGTTGCCCACTAAACACAAAGTAATAGCTCGACGCCAAGTACTACTGAGGGCACCACAGTACGATCTACCTATCGCCAGACGAGTATGAAGTCGCCGCCGCAGATCAGCTGATTGCCAGCCGCCGCGCTCTAATGTCAGGTGAGTTGTTTTGTACGTGTGAAACATTTAGCGCACGAGAAAGCCAGCGCTAAATCGGCGTACGCGTGAAACATTTCTCCAGGGAAATTATTTGGCTTTTATACTCAACCACATATTAGAGGGCACTTACCAGACATGAAGTCGTGGATACGGTGCGGGTGCACTCGCGTCGACATCCGCGGCGGTAGCCAACTGCAGCGTCGGACTTATTGCGCCGTTCGCAGCCGCGGTTTTATCCTCCGGTGATGCGAAGTGCTCGAGGGCAGGTAAAGCGCCACCACATAATGTGAGTGCGATTAATGACATATCTGTTGACGCCACTACCGATAATCGGGTTGAAACGCAGCAGACGATGGACGCGGGTGTGTTTTTTCATCTGCGAGATGCGGGCGCAAAGCGCATGCGCTGGCACAGTGGCCACATACATGGCGGTTTTCAGTGTTGCCAAGCGGTGAAATCGCCCGCTAAACTTTTCAATGAATACCACCTATAGGGTTATAAGCTCTAGTTCTTCCAGGAAATAGAACGTAGGTGACGTTCAACGACTGTTCTGTGAACACACCCAGCCAACTTTCATTAAGGAATGTAACAATGATTATGCGCACAGAAACATACAATGTAGCTTGCTCACATTTTTTTTTCACCAAGAAAACACAGAATAGAAAATGCACTCCCTATGTTCCCGCTCCAGATCCTGTTTGCAAAAAAAAAGAAGAAGAAAAGAAATCAAGACATGCTTTTGACAAGATAGGCCTTTTTTTTTTTTTGCTATGCACTCGCCAGACGTCAGTGCAAGAGATCCTACTCAGTGAATATCCTGAAAGTTTGTCTTAACGTTCCTCTCTCGTTTATCAGAGCACCGCAGAGTTCATTGCAGGCTAAAATTGTTCACTGAAACACCCTACAGGAAGGTAGCCATTCCCATGAGGTTGGAGTTTTCCTCATTCAACGGCGGCTAAAATTAGACTTTTTTTTTCGGTTTTCACCGATTAAGAGATTCCAGAGTTACTTTTAGCTTTTACAGGTACATACCAAAGACACAAAATCCCAATTATCGCTATCACGAGTACGCCGTATTGCTCCCAAAGCTGGTGGAGCCAGCTAACACGAGGCGCGACAAATAGTGACAGCAGTTTTACAACCACGCTTGGTGTACTCTGCTCAGTTCCAGCATCTGACGGCAACACAGTGGGATCGACTGGAAGCAATTAACAGCGAGGATAAGAGAGCAATTACTGCGCTCCCACGCATCACCCCTATAGTTGCTCTCCAGAAACATGCCCAACTGAACACGTTGGATGAGCTTGTTCATCAACATCGCGAAGCTCGGAAAATGAAGGCTGCACTGTGTGATTCTGCGCAGCATTAATAGATTACGCAGTCTCGCATACGCTAGCAGCCGTACCGCAGCGAGTACTTCCCCCGTGGCAGTTTGTGCAATTGAGTAGCAACAAGCCAACTGACCTTCGTCGTCCAAATTCCAACATTTCGGCGTCGGCCCTTCAACAACGCATCGCTGACATGGATAGCCACCTTCCACCCGGCTCCACCATATTATATACCGACGCCAGTATTCACGATACTGTGATTGTCACTGCAATGCCATCCAGTCTTCAGCAAGACGTCCAGATTTAAGCTCCCGGAACCTCTATCGTCGTTCTGTGTGGAACTTGTAGCCATTAGAGAGGCTCTGCTTGCTGCAACCGGAATCACTTTGCAGCCCGGGCGCGCATCGTAGTTCGCACTGATGCCCTTCAAGCAGTCCGCTTATTACGGTTAGTTAGTTGTAGCCCAGTGCTGGCCCAGAGTATTCACCAACTTGCGGCAGGAATCGCTCACAAGATTCTGATTGAATGGGCTCCGCGTGACCTACTCACATACCACTGCAATGCAGACGTAGCAGCCCGGCTAGCAGCCTCTGTTCCATCTCGACTTCCCCGTTAGAGCTGGATGAAGCCACTCTCCTGCTGACGAGAAAATTTGAACACCTCCGGCGCCGCACACGTGCTCTGATCATTCCACCATGTGCTGCCACCCTCCCCCTCCCCCCGGGTCTTACCCGTGCCGAGCAGGCTGCGCTTAGGAGGATTCGGGTGGGGGTGGCCTTAACTTCCGCCGTGAACCGCCGAGATTCCTTTGCAAACCCTGGTTGCCTAGTTTGCCACCGCAGCGACGCGATCGCCGACCTCCACCACTTGCTGTGGTCCTGCCTCGCCTTGCGTCTGACGAGACTGCGACTTCTTGCGGCGACGGGCCTCCGCGTAGAGCATGCATCCGCATACAACGCATGGATACATTGGCCCCATACACGTTCCCTCCTACACTCTTAGGCAAAAAGGACTAAAATAGGGACTAAAATACAGCCGTTAGTCTTCGCGGGCGACCGTTCATCTTCAAAGGGAGTATCTGTGGCAGAGTACGTGCCGTGTGCATAAATTCGGACTAACTGTTCGTCCCCGCCGATCTATAAGGAGTAACGGGAAGACGAAACGCATGCAGTTAGTCTCTTTGCTGCGTCGTTAATCCCCTAATGGCGTCGTCGTTGCCCTTTCGCGCATATGTCTGCGAACAGTTTTATATTTCCAGAACACAAGCCATTGCAGTCACTGGGTGCTTTAGATGGTGCCACGGGAGAAAATATTGATGTTAGTTATAAGAAAATCGCCTAGGGTTAGTAGAGCGGCGGGTAATGGCAAGGAGCGGCGAAGCGCGATTGTCATACGCTTCTCGGCGAGGTTATGTTGATACGCTGTGTTGCGTGTGATTCGTGCGAGATAATAACGGCCAATGAAAGCCTTCAAGCGCTAACAGTAACTCAAAAATTAGTGACAATAGCAAAAGTGGATTCCTGAGCGTAATGAATATGTATATGTTTAACAGACTAGAAAAAACGCATGTTGCTGATGACAACTGCAAAACAAAAATGCTCGCTACAGGTAAGCGGCTCGAAGTTATCTTTTACACTCGGTACATAATTGCCTTGGGCACCAAAGCTGACAATGCTGCAACTGCTGTAAAACCCGCTTGCATTTCGCAGTCGCAATCGTCTAGCGACGCGAATTTGAAGAATTCAGGCTAAGCAACACCAAATTCGCTTTCGCCGATGCAGGAAAATATGGCATGTTTCCTTATTCTGACACTCACACAGACGACACTTTTCACATACGTTACATAGAGCACTTAACATATGTATCGAACACTAAGAAAGCACTTATAGCTTGCGCTAATTTCTGCGGAAACAAATGAGTCGTCCGATCGCCCAGCTACCTATCTCAACTAGGCGACGACGAGTTGATTGTTATTTACGAAAAAACTATGGTTGTGAGGCTCTACTTCGAATCGAACTGAGCAATAGTCCCTAAACCTAGCAAAGCGCTAAGCGCAAGGCGCGAAACGAAACGCGGTCACGTTCGCTTGCACCGATAGAAATTCCGGCACCAGTTGCAATGGATCTGTTGCGTTATGCACAGAACTACACGCTATACACTTGAATATTATCTGCCGCAAGAACCATCCGGCGGCGTGGTCTAGCGGATAGCGCGTCGGGTTCCTTGTGTATAATTCCGGGCGTCAGGGGTTCGATCCCTGCCGGTGCTGGCGTTTTCTTTTTTTTCTGCACTCTACGCAGTTCGTCCTTGGGGAGTATCGGAACGGACTATCCGGGTGGGGGACTAACGGTTCGTCCCCTCGCAGTTAGTCCCCAAAGGGACTAATGATTGTGGCAGAGGCCGTTAGTCCCCGAAAGGACGAACTTTTAGTCCTTTTTGCCTAAGAGTGTAGACTTCATCCGCGAAGCGAGCATTTTCATGTTCATTTATTCACCTTTCGTCATCGCCAACTCATATCCCCTTATCTACGCCCTGTGGCAAAATAAACGCTCTTAAAAAAACACTACCTACGAAAAAACGCACAGTCAGTTTCTACTACGATTCATAAAGGTTTGCTCAGCTACTACGAATCTTTTTCAATAAGTAAACAAAACAGGCGTGCACGAGCCCACTGTGCCACCCCTAGCCACGCTTTTATATAGGTAGAACCAGTGAGGCGTACATTGCGAACAGCCGGAAGCGAAGTGACGATGAGGTGTGAGCCAATGCCACCGGACGCAGAAAAGGAAGAAGGCGGTGCGGGAAGCGTGACGCCACGAAGGTTTAAAAATCAAGACAAGTCCCTCAAGAGTGTTGCTCAGCGGACTGGAGTCACGTACGTACACGTTCTTTCCAGTGAACGAACGACATTCGCCAGAAATCTCGTTTCAAAGAACGCTCGGTTTATATAGCATATTTCCGCGAACTCACCAGGACCCCACTGCTTTATGTGAGCACACCCACAGATTTTGATTGATTGTAGGGTTTAACGCGCCGACGCAACGCAGGCCATGAGGCGCGCCGTAGTGGAGGGCTCCGGATTAATTTCGACCACCTGGGGATCTTTAACGTGCGTCGAAATCCCCTACACACGGGCGTTCTTGCTTTTCACCTCCATTAGAAAAGCGGCCGCCACGGCCGGGAAGCGAACCCGCGTCCTCGTGCTCAGCAGCACAACGCCTTAGCCACGGAGCCACAGCGGCGGGTGAGTACACCCACAGACCATCAAGCATGTCCAAAGAGCACTCATGCATAATTAGATATTTAAATGCACGCACCACTTGTGGAACAGTATACGTGTCATGAGCCCTCGTCTGTTACAAGAGTTCGCACAAACTTCCAAAGAATTTAGGCCGCATTCATTTGACTTTCAATAGCGGAGCTGTTTAAGCTAGAGTTCCAGCCGTACCGTCCGTCGCTCAAAAAGCGGCGCAGCAAAGTGGAGAGGAGAAAAATTCTAGGCAAAGAAGAGTGAGGGGAAGTTGCGAGGAGGCAAGGCTCGAGCCGACGAGCAGGCGTGGGGAGTGAGCGGCGCGCCGCAGGTGTTCGGGTGGGGAGCCGTGCCGGGCGTCGCTCAAAACTCAGCGCATCAACGTGGAGAGGAGGAAAATTCTGGGCCCAGAAATGTGAGGGAACGTGGCGAGGAGGCAAGGAGCAGACGAGCAGGTAGGAATGCGCGTCGCGGCGCAGGTGTTCGGGTGGGAAGGCGCGCGTCGGGTATTGGCTGCGCCTCGTGATAACCTAAGCCCTGACGTGCAGGTGTTCTTTCTGCTGTTTCCTGTCTTTGCATCTTAACAGCTAACGTGGCCGATTTTGTGTGTGTGTGTGTGGGGGGGGGGGGGTAATCTGGACAGCCAACGCGGAGTTGCAACTGCGCGCGTGCGCACTATTACAGCCTAAGCAACATGCTACTGTGTTAGGCCTCGTGTCAAGAAACTACAAACCTTTTTAACTAAAAACCACGACTTACCGCTGACAGTAATAAAAAAAAAAACTGTGGTTCATTCCTCTGTCATAGGAATCAGTAACACACAAAAGTGAAATGTGCAGCGAAATCTGCAGCTGAGCATGATTTGCGGGTCGGCGGCTGTCTTGTGGGTATGCTTGGCGAGCGACGTCCTGCTGGCGGGTCGCATCGACAAACGTGTGCAGCCACGCTCAATTTGAAGGTTATCACGGGAGCACCGAGCAAGTAAAATCACAGCGCCGTTCCGTGGCACATTTTTTTAGTCGCGAAGATGAGATTATGCTGCCCTCCCTCAGCCTTTGGCTGTTGCATAGAATTACACCCGCCGCGGTGGCTCAGTGGCTAAGGCGTTGCGCTGCTGAGCACAAGGTCGCGGGTTCGATTCCCGGCCGCGGCGGCCGCTTTTCTGATGGAGGCGAAAAGCAAAAACGCCCGTGTGTACGAGATTTCGGCGCACGATAAAGATCCCCAGGTGGTCAAAATTAATCCGGAGCCCTCCACTACGGCGCGCCTCATCGCCTGCGTTGCGTCGGCGCGTTAAACCCAACAATCAATCAATCAATGTTGCATAGAATTCGCCCACCCCCTTCTGCAAAGGCCGACTGCAGCAGTTTTTTCTTCATTCGTTTTTGATTGACGTATCCGCGTTTTGTCCCTCGGCAACCTGATAACACCGAAGATACCTCGGCATTGCGGAAGCAAATTGCAATTTTTTTTTACACAACAATGCCCTGCATGCCGGCATAGTTACCCTGAGACGGTAGCGTATCAGTGTGAAGCATGTCGATCGCAAGAGAAAAGGATAAAGAAAAAAAGAAACGAGCGTGGCCTCTATCGTTTTTGACGGCGGTGCGCGCACTGCCTCGAACAGCCATGGCAGAAGCAAACCTAGCATAATCTCGTTGTGGGTGATGCTAAGAAGTGTCACGCTAAGGCGCTGTCGTCGCGGTCGGTCGGTGCTCCCGCGATAACCTTCAAATTGATCCCGACTGTACTGGCGTCATTTCCGTGACGGATATGACGTCTGTGAAATCTTGGGGTATCGCGGCATAAAGCACGTTCGTGTTAAAATATAAAACCCGAAAACGAACAACCCCAATTATAACGTACTCTTTAGTATTAAAGGTTGCTTCCCCGCAAGAAGACCCTGTGGGCAGGGGCGCACCCTTTACAGGCCGCTTGCTTCGTTGCACTGGCGTCACTTCCGTGACGGATATGACATCAGCGAAATCTTCGTGTATCCGGGAATAAAACACTTTCGTGTTAAAAGAAACGCGCGTTTTTATATTGAGTTCATATGCGAGTACGTAAACAATAAGTGAAGGCCTTCCCTTCTGGTTTACGTTTCGAAGCACCCACGTCGGTGCCCCAGAACGCGCCGACCGCTTCGGCGACGTCACGACTGGCGACGATGAGACGAACAATAAATACACGGGGAAAAACTGACAGCGCCGAGCCCATTAGTGGACGCTGCACCACTTATCATGGCGACAATAATGCGATTGGACGCCGTAAAAAGCCGGAGCAACGACGAAAAGCGTGTTTGGGAGAGGTCTGAACGTATAAACAGGAAGCAAATGAATAGCCCTGCTGTTACACGAAAGAAGAACACAGCACGCAATTCCCACAAAGAGGCTCCGCCAGATCGAAAGGTCGCGAAGTTGATAAAGGAAGTAGAGAGTCGGTGATAATCCCTTCAAAATACAATGAGCAGCATTATTGATTAAATTCAATCCTGGATACCGTTCGTCTCAATTTGGGACAATCACGCGAACAGAGTAGCGAAAAACGCGACAACAGGACCAGACACAAGAGTGACAAATGTGCCCCACATACGTGTGCGCGTTCGTTATATATATATATATATATATATATATATATATATATATATATATATATATATATATATATATATATATATATATATATATATATATATATATATATATATATATATATATATATATTATATGACTTTCCTAGACTCCAATCTCGAAATACACGCACACAGAAAGCTGTCTATCTTATTAAACCCGACCAACAAGCTCATGTGCCGGTTTTTGATTACAGTGGGCAAACAAAAGAAAATACAATGACCTATGCCGAGATCCTATCATTCAAGCAAAGTAATACGGATCGAAAATAACAGCCTCGCTTCTCTTTTCGTTCCTTTCACAGAAAGTCCCAGGGGTTCGGGTGTACAGCGTCAATCTGCAGGCTTCTCGAAAAAAAAAAAAATCCCCTACGCACAACTAAAAAACACAAAGGGGAGGACAGACAGGAAAGCGAGCTTCGGCGCAGTATTGGGAGACGCCGTAACGAAAAATAAAGCAAAACAAGAACCAGCGACAGCAGTCGTCGGAGCTCCGGAAACAATTCATTACTAAATTTCGTTTTCGCGCAGAATTGAAAAATATTTGCTGTCCCGCAAAAGAAATCGTGTGTTCTTTTCATCCACACGGGGAACATTGATCTTTATACATGTATGGAGCGAGGGCCGCCGCCGGTCTGCACAACGATAAGCACAAGGACACGCGCGGCAGGGAGAGCGGAAGCAGCAACAAAAAGGAGGCCAAACAAACGGCCCAAGAACACGCGAAATGGAATTAAATTTCCATCGATCGGCGAGTACGGAACGCGGGGTAGCAGTTAGCGGAGGGGCCCCCACGAAACACGCGTGCCCTCGGCGGCACCCGCTGTCATGCCGAAACGATACAGACGTCCCTTTTTTTGACCGGGGGGACAGCCGGGCCTTGTGGCGCATGCGCGTCGCGGAAGCGCGACTTTCGCACGCGCACAATGATGCACGCCGCCTGCACAATACATGACACCGAAGGCGGTTGTGGCGAATACTCGGGGGTGTATGAGTAGGGTTGTTCGTTTTCGGGTAAAACCCGATTTCACCCTATTTTACACACCGAACATGATTCAGGCGAGTCGGGTTAAACCAGATTTCTCCCCGAATGGGCCCTTTCAAAGTAGCGTTCTGCACAATCGTGGGCTAACGGTCCACCGTTTTCAACTAGTACTTGCTGGAAGCAAGGCCCACAAACGCAGCTTTCGAACTCATTGAGTATTGACAAAACTCTACCGCTCGCTACCCTAGGCTGGGAAAGGCTGCGCTGACGTTGTTGCAGTGCCTAGCTAATCGAAGCTGTGATGTCGACAGAACTTTCTCCCAGCTGAGGTGCGTTCAGCGATCGGACAGGTCTCGATTGGAAACGGACATGTTTCCCATGCAGATAATAATGTAGGTGAAAAATCGATGGTCAGCTCTTTGTGATGAAAATGTTTCATTTCTTAAAAGTTATCAATGATCTTTGCAGTCATTATTACTAATCAATTTCAAAACAAACGTCAAATTTCGGATAGTATTTGCTAGAAAACCCTGATATTCCTTCGATTGCCTAGTTGTAACAAACACCTAGTTTAACGCGTTAGAGTTACGAAGCTCGCGATACTGGTAAAATAAACTGAGTATACTATTACTCAGGCAATATGTATAGTTAACCCGAAAAAACCCGAATTTCGAAATGGTTTTACAAAAAACCACGATTTCTCCACGATTATCAGTTTGAAAAATAGCCCCCCATTTTTACCCCCCCCCCCCCCCGATTTGAAAATAATGTATAAAATCCGAAGACGAACAACCCTATGTATGAGGCATAGAGGGGAAAAAATTCGGAGAATTTCACATTTCGTGCTGTCCCTGGAAGAGGTACCACCGACACGAAACGACAATGGAGTCTGATGGGCTCCTTAGAGGGACACTGGAGTGAATTTGTCGAGCGCCTGTTTTTGCTTGCACTGCGTCGACTGGCTCAAATAAACACTTTCCATCGTTTATCCGGGCGATATAAAGCGGTATTTACAGTACACTCTCAATAAATGGAACTTCAAGGGACAGAAAAAAATTAGTTTCATTTAACAGGAGTTCCGTTTACAAGGAGAGATGTGCAAAAGTGCAAATTTTTGAAACAACCGCCGTTGAAACAACAGAGGCTAGAGGTCTCAACTTTGCGAGTGTTTACGAGCCACCAAATTTAGAAGGCGGCAACGCGGTAATGAAGCACGAATAGCACCACGATGGCTCGAATGAGGCGGCAGGAGCTAAGTTCAGTGACCTCGGCGACTTGGACCTGTACTGAACGACTAGAACAAGAACTGCGATGTTGCGTTCGCCGCGCTAACACGACCTACTACTAACGAGAAAACGCTGATGAGGCCAACGACGCTAAAAAAACTAAAAGGTCATTCCACGCGAAACGTCCCAGCCCAAAAATCGACCAATTTCATTGAAAAAAATTGTGCTACTTGCCGACTAAGTGTACAAGGTCTGCAAGCAGTATTTTTGTTTAAAAAATTGGCCGCGTATCTGCTCCTTTCGTTGCAAATGACGTCAAAAGACGATAGTCTTTATCGGCTTTTGCGGAGTAAATGCCTCCCTTCGCTTTACCGCTCACCTCTCATGTTGTTCCTCTTGCGTCGCGCTCCTCCCAAGGTAAAGACGCCAAATGTTTGCTTAAATCATTTTAAATTTCCCGCGTTCCACTGCTCCAAACCGGGTGTCTCGATGCGAACGCTGCCGTACGGCGAAGACGCGCGTTAATCGAGGCACCCTACTTCAACGTTGATAGAACCGCGTTTCCCTACTCCACGTGCGTTGCAAGCAGAACGTGGAAACTATCTAGTGGAACCTTGCGTAACTGTTGCCGGTTGATTTCTTAAAATGGCGCCAGAAGCTATAGTGGCGCGGGCGACAGCAGGCGACGGCGGAGTGAATTCTTTTTCTGCAGTTGATGAAGTATTTAATTTCGCAAAAGTCAAACATGTTTGAATTTTTATAAAGGAACACTGCAAATATCACTTCTGTATTGATTTGTTGTCTCATATTTGCGTAATGTCTTGTTCTTCTTCAACAATGTTGACAAGTATGAACATTACACCGGACCAAGACGGGTAGATTTAGCTGTGACTATATAAGACTATTGCGCAGGCATTGTTTTGCTTTGGCCGGGTACCTGAATCGAGTCACAGACAGACAGACGGACAGACAGACAGACAGACCAAAATTTCTGGTTTTCAGTAGCCCAAGAAAGACTATCGTCTTTAAAAAAATTTGTCCGTCGTGTGAGCGCTTCTGAAAACACGCAAACTGTGGTTGGAGGTTATCACTTTTAAATACAGAGTGAAACTGTGTAGAATGACAAATATTATTTTAGAACATTCCGCTTGCGTTGTTCTTTGATTTGGGACCATGATTGAAGCCGTGTAAGGATTTTTCCTGTTGTATTAGCAAAGCAAAAACGCAATAAATGGCGCGTTTTCGGGAATTTTTCGCAAAGGCACCGTGAACGCTACAGCCGAAATATTTCAATCGTGCGTTGATACGGTCTTTTAGTGTCTACTAAATATAATTCAAGTCAATTACACAGCCTACCTTTCGAGTAAATTGCTTACAAAGATGCAAAAAAATGTTTGTTTTTGCCAAACTTCAGACATAAAAAAAGCACCAAGGCCCTCGAGGTAAAATTACATGAGACGGCTCATTATACGCATCAGCACTTTAGCTTTTAATTTACAAAATTTCTTTCGAGTAAATTTTGTTTGAGGCGAGAAAAAAAAATTGAAAGTTCACAATCAGCCGCACTTGTGCACACTACAAAACTGTCCTCAAGTCGACGCGCGTACGTGCCGCCGGCCTTTTTCTGTGGCAGACATGTGTACACCTGGCTCTCTGCTAAAAAAAAAAAAAAAAACATTGTTTGTGTCGCCTGACATCACAAAAAATACACCGTAAACGGCATACTCCAGTCCGCCACTTTTTATTTTGGGGTCTTCGCACAGTCACTCCGCACAGTTGCAGTTCACATATTTCAGAGCGCAGTGCTCGGAATACAGAAACAGGACCTGCCTCAACTAAAAAAAAATTCATTATTTCTCTGACGTAGCTTCTACGCAATACAAAAAAAAATGCTGTGGTTTAGCTTTGGTTAACCCTAGTTGATAGCGAAAGCTTCACGGCCCTGGCTAGGCCCATCGTCGAGGCGTCGTTTCGCAATGATATACAGACATGTTTGCAATGAATGCACTGCTTATTCGTCATCTTTTTTTTTTTTTTTTTTTTTTTTTGCATCGCCGCTGTACGAGCGACCACAGCTGGATGTTCGCCTTCCCCCTTCGCACACGGCTCTGCGCCGCACGTGCCCTCCTGGCCTTCCTTTATGGCGCGCGCTTATCGCTGCGGCGGCGGCGGCCTCTTCGTCTATCTCTCCCCTGCCGCCTATCTTTACCCCCAATGGGCCGCTGCTCCTTGCCGGACGCTCCACCAGGTGGCGACACGGGTCCCGCGCACGTCTCCGTTCTCTCCGCTCCCTGGCCAGAAGGGTTGCAAGCTGGGCTCGTTGGAAAAACATATTCTTGGATGAAATCAGCGCGAACTTAAACAAAGACAAAGGAAGTTGAACACAAGTTGTATCAACGTGTGTTTGAGAGAGTATGAATTGTCATTAAAGGGCCCCTCATCATCCCATGTTCCTTCACATTGTACAGCGGATGTAAACCTAATTTTCCTGCCACTGACATTTTATTTAGGAGGCCCCTTGAACCAATGCCCAGCGAAATTATGGGAGCGCTCCACATAGTAGAAAGAGGAGACAAGTGTGTCAGCCAAGCAAGCGTGTGTCCTCATCCCAAAGAGATTGCATATCTGCGTGGGCCTTGACTGTAGCCGGTGTCTATCTAGTTACCTCATCACCGTGGCTTTTGTAAACTTGTTTTGCTCATGCGCAGTGTCTTTTATTGTTTTGTGTTACGTGTTTATATTCACCCTTTTTGATATTAAACTTTAGTTTTTAGACAAGCGGCTGCCCTTGTGTTCCACTTCCTTTGTCTTTGTTTAAGTTCGCGCTGCTTTCATCCAAGAATAAGCCTATCTCTCCCCCGCCGCCTGTCTCTCCGGAGACCGCCATCGGGCCGCTGCTCCGTGCCGGGCGCTTGCGGAAGGAGGTGTGGTCTGACCTCTAGCTCTAAAGGTGAAGACATGGTCACCCCGTGAAGATTGCCCGAGGTAGCGTAGTGTAGCTTTCGCTACAAAAACAAGAACTTCGTGCGTCTCTGCTACAACGAGGAGGACCATAAACTGCCGCAGAATAGAATTCTTTGTTACTTCACACGCAAAAGCGCATGTTATGGCGTCGGCGGCACTCTTACATGTCAGGCGGCAAGAGCTAGTCTCAGACCTTTTCAAGCTCAGATTCAGACCTCAAAGAATCTGTATGACAGGGCTAAAAACAATATCAAAGGAATAACAGTAATCTGGGTTTCAAGTTCTTAAATACAAGAAACAAGGGCGCAACTTGGTTCAAGATTTACCATGGCAATCCCAGTCAATAGAGCGCAACAATTCCACCACTTCAGCCCAGCTACACTTTCAACACTTTATTGCATCCTACTCAAGCTCCAAATAGATTCAGGTAAAAAAACAAAAATGAACAACTAGACAGCCTTCTTTGACGCTAAGTATTCAAATGGTGAAGCAATGAACAACTGTGGATAAAAAAAAGGAAGGCAAAAGAAACAAGTGGCGAGAAATTTCATGGTTGCAGTAAATGGTATCCAGCGGCGAATAACTGTGGTCCAGGTGAAGCGTGGTGCGCACGGAAAAATGACTCTGTGATCCTTCTTCCACCGCGTCAGACAGCGTTAAGCTCGCTGATAATTGCAACTAGAAAACGCTCACTTGCTGCGTTTCCCTCATGTGACTGTTCTAAGACCCAAAAATAAAAACCTGCTGAAATTCAGAGAATTGTCTACTAAATGCCGCTTGTCTCGAGTGTGAGTTGTTTGCAGCCAAATTTTTTGGTTTTTTAAATTCTGCCCGACCAATTATCGCCATGCGGAGATGCATAGAGGAGGACAGCATTTTCGAACTTGATTTTTCTACTGAATAAAGTCGCGTAAACGCAGCGAGAGTGGTCAAACATACCCTAGAGACTCCAGACTACAAATTGCGCCAGTAATCCCGCAATGCTTACAAATCACTTCAGTGTCCCTTTAAGTATTAGTTCGTTGCAAACACAGGGCTCGTCGAAAATGTTCCGAATTTCGATCGCGAGTATGTGGGTGTTGCCGTATGGTAGACCATGTGCTATAGAAAATTCCCCGCAACGTATATTTACTGTCAAACAGCAAAACGTCCTTTCACACTGTGGTCATACACTGCTAGTCCGCAGTACGAAATTAAACTAACATGGCCAGACATGAGCGTGCACCTGGCGTCCTCCTGCATGCCTTGATTTGACTACCCACAGCAGACCTGAAAAAGTTTCTCCGCCTAGTAACATTTAACAAGACTGTCCTTATAAAGAACAATTTTGAACAGCGCGGAAAAACGTTTACAGGACAAAATACTAGAAACACAAATAGACGCAGACGGGCACTGCGTTTATAGTCTTTTGGCCCATTTTTTTCATGCTGTTCAAAGAGACCACAAACCAACCAAACTGAGTTAGTTCTGCCAAGGGGTACCCTTACTATGTAAATCGATTTTGACTGTTCCGCTGTACTTGACGCGAAGTACCCTTTTCTACTGTTTTCTCCCACCGGTAACTTTTCTGAAAAAAAAAAAAAAAAACATGCTGCTGCGACCACATAGCGGTACCATACCAGTTTTCCGATGCTGATTAAGCATACTGAGAAGGTGCACACCGAGGCCCTAACTATCTGGAAAGCTAGCGGTTGCCGGGTCATTTTGACGCTAATCGCGGGGTTATCAACGTCGACATCATAATTGGCTGAGTGTGTAGACGGCATTCCACACTGTACAAAATCGCTGGCTCGTTGCCGCGTTGTTATCTCCAGTTAGCGCCCAGTCTCAGGCTACCTCGTCGTCAGTTCCACTGCGCTCGTTGTATACCCCGAAAGGGACTTTGCGCACCGCAAGCCTGCTCGCTACTTTTTCCAAACTGCGAGCGCACGCTGCGCCCCAGGATGCAATATCACGTGTGCATGCACTGTGATCACAGTACCCGCAGTATCTATGGCGTTCATCTACATACGAGAACTTTCCAACGACCTTATCAGGAGATGCACCATGGTTCTGCTATTCGTTAACGACTTGACCATCAGAAACGGTACTAACTTGACAGTAATTCTCATTAACAATTTCGCTCTCGTTCTTGGTTAAGGACTTTGCCAGATGGCGCATCAACACGATGCCGCTGTACATCAACGACTTGATCAGCAGCAGTGTCTGCGTAACCTTTCACCCTCACTTAACCGCTTCGCAAGGAGCAGCATTATTCTGTCGTCTGGAATAAAGCCGTCCGCTCATCTGCCGTAGATATGGCCGCGACTTCCAGATTTCCGCACTTATGACTTTTGGGTTTAACTTCATTACCTGCTCACCACCACTCAGAATGCTCGAAATTCCACTACACCTTCATTGATTCACCAGGCTACCCGTCAACAGAAAAGTATCTGCAAATTGCAACACCATCACCCGTATTCACACCAAAAGACAACAGTGCCCTTTTTTACCCCAAACCAATTTGTTTATTATAGTTTTTTTTTCCCACTGTGACTACCGAGCACTGGAACGCCCTCAGAGAGTGTTGAGGCAATAAACATTCCGATAACCTCTTGCAGCAAGAAGGTGACGTTCCACTACACCACCTGCACGCGTAGTTTATTTATGCTTCGTTAATCATCCCCATCACGCAATGGGTCGCCCGGCCCACAAGATGAAGCAACATGCTTTTAAGCTGCGGAATTTCGCCACCTAAAACAAAGGACAAAGAAGCAGCCTGGGAAATGCTCTACTACCTCGAGCGCAGATGTGAACCCTCTCTTTTCTCCTGCTCTCCCCCATGATAACAGGAAATGGTGCACTCGTGCCGCAAACTGGATGGTCCGGCGCTCTTGGCGAAACACTTGACGCGGCCCGAGAAGATCACGTGATATTCACGGGCGTTGGTTACAGTTTGGCCGCCAACTTACCGCAGATGACGTATCGCGGTTCGCTTCTCTCGGCGTTGACAGCAGCTATATGGTCCTCAAAGGGCTCGCGATTGTGTATTCGACGCCCGCCGTGCTGTCACTTAGTGATAAAACGGGGTGAATCGCGAAGGCGCGCAACGCACTCGTTCACAATTGAGACGGGCCTGATTTCACTACGCAAAGGCACCTGCAAACATTACTATTCAGGAAGTTAAATGCCCCATGTTGAGATTGCCAAACGATTGAGAAGGTTATCCCTTACGCCACGCCCGCAGTAAACGCACATGGAGAGCGGCAACCAATTTTTTAAAATCTTAATTCAGCGGAGGGAAAATAAAGACAAGGTCCCGGTATAGAGGGCGTGGCAACGTCGTCTCATTTCTGCTCGGCACTCGGGAATGTAAAAGCCAGACGTACAATAAAACCGACAAAAGATCACGATAAGAGAGCCCTTACTTCCCCAGTTAATTCATGCGCGGAGCCCCCCACTACATCACTCGGGGACCAGAGCGCGCCATTTGTCATCCCAGTGTGCCTCCGCATGTAGGTTAAGCGCGCCGCCGCACCGACAGAGCGCACAAGTTGTCGTCGATCACAAGCAAACAATGCCCGCGCTCGAGACCTTTGAGCGCCGCCCACGCCGAAGCCAGCCGCGAGTGGGCCCGAATGCAAACACCGGCAATTACCTGTGTGGGTCAGCCTGTAAACGGACAACTTTCCAAAGCCAGCTCGAAAAGAAAGCGCGCGAACCAGAGCGCAGTGCGCCGCCGCAAGGAACGGAAGAGCGCGTCAGCAAACGCGCAATGAGGAGGCCTTGTCGCCATCAATGCCTTATTACGAATGTTGCAATGCTCACTCTACTTGGAAGTTGTGTGGATCGGGGTGCGAGGCGCTTCCCGCGCAACGCTGGTCGTGGCTAGCTTTACGAAACGCGTCTATGGCAGGTACAGAATTAAGGGTACAGTAAACAATTGTTATAACGAAGTCGCTTTATTTAAAACTTTGCTTTATTCGAAGTGGTTCATGGTCCCAACTGCAGTGCATAGAGAGCACATCTTATCCCCTTTTAAAGGAGTACTAACACCAAAGTTCGATTTCTAAGAACCGATATGGTTCGCTTCATAAAGCAGCCAAGTTGCCTCCCTACGATTATGGGCGTCAAACGTCGCTTAGAACCAATTTTAAATGGGTATTACTGCCGCAATTTTGAGAGACCCGGAAACGCCCGCTCAGCCGCTCTGTGACGTAAGTACTGCCGGTGGAGGGGTATGACGTAGAAGCGTCCTGCCGGTCTAACTCGGACAGGTCTGTCCCTTACCTCTCAGCCAGCGACACGCATATTAGTCGGAACGAAACCGACAATAACACAAAGTAAACATTTTGGTGGGGTTGTGATGTCTTTTGTGCTGTTTCGCCCCGCCGGCCGCAAGTCTGGGCAGTTCCAGACCGGCTGAATGCGGCGGAACTAGGACCCTATTCTCGACGCCGTAAATTCACCGTGAACTGTGAATTCGCCGGAAGCCTCGTCTGATTTGCTTTCAGTCTTGGTCACGTGCTTCCGGTTGACAAAGCGCTTGTGTGGGCTTCCGTCATTTGGACGTTTCACGCCGTTTACTGGCACCAGTTCTGAAGTTTCCCATATTTCTCTCTACTGAAAGCGCATAATTCTTAACCGGCAATGAAAAACTAGACGAAATGCAGCGGACATGACAACGTAGGCCTGTCTTTGCATTCAACAACAATACGGCTTGTATTTCACGCCCTCTCTGTGATTGGCTGAGAAGACGTGACGTAATATAAACAGTTGGCGGGAACGCTTACGTCACACATTGGCAACTTCAGCCTGCGTAAATGTGACGTGATGTTACGTCATCATCAGCCTGTCCACGCCCACTGCAGGGCAAAGGCCTCTCCCATAGATCTCCAGTTATGGCGGTCCTGTGCTAACTGCGACTAATTTATTCCCGCAAACTTCTTGATCTCATCTGCCCTTCTAACTCTCTGGCGCCCCCTGCCACGCTTGCCTCCTCTACGGATTTACTCTGTTACCCTTAGAGACCAACGGTTATCCTGCCTTCGCATTACATGCCCTGCCCACACCCATTTCTTCTTCTTAATTTTTACTAATATGTCCTTAACACGTGTTTGTTCCCTGACCCACTCCGCTCTCTTCTTGTCCCTTAACGTTACACCTATCATTTTCCGCTCCATTGCACGCTGAGTAGTTCTCAATTTAAGTTGAACTTTCTTAGTGAGCCTCCAGGTTTCTGCCCCGTAGGTGAGTACCGGTAAGATGCAGCTCTCATACACTTTCTTCTTCAGCGACAATGGTAGGCAGCTATTCATATATATCTGAGAATGTCTGCCATATGTACCCCACCCCAATCTTATCCTTCTAATTATCTCTACCGCATGGTTGAGATCCGGTGTCACTACTTGGCCTAAGTAGATATAATCGCTTACCACGTCCACTGCCTCGCCACCTATCTCAAACCGCTGTGCTCTCCCGAGGCTATTGAGCATAACTGTAGTTATCTGCATATTAATCTTCAAATTACCCAGCGAGGCAACGTCATCAGCAAATTTGAGGTTACGGATGTATTCTCCATTAACCCTTACGCCCACCTGTTCCCAATCCAATGCTCTTAACACCTCTCGTAAACATGCTGCGAATAACATTGGATAGATTGTGCCTCCTTCCTTATAGGTATTTTACTGCCCTCCTTATGGAGGATTATGGTAGCTGTGTACCCATTGTAGATATCCTCTATTATTCTTACGTAATTCTCGTCTACACCCTGATTTCACAATGCCTGCGTGACTGCTGAGGTTTTGACCGAGTCAAATGCTTTCTCATAATCTATGAAAGCTTATCATGGGGTTGAGTATACTCCGCGCATTTCTCTATCACCTGATTGATCGTGTGAATATGGTCTATTGTTGAATAGCCTTTACGAAATCCTGCTTGCTCATTAGGTTGACTGAAATCTAAGGTGGCAGAAATTCTGTTAGCGATTACCTTGGTAAGTACCTTGTAAGCGACTGACAGTAAGCTGGTCGGCCTGTAATTTTTCAAGTCCTTCGTGTCACTTTTCTTATGGATTAGGATGATGATTGCGTTATTCCAAGATTCCGTTACACTCGCGGTGATTAGGCATTGCGTATACGGGTTTGCCAGTTTTTCCAGTATAATATGCCCGCCATCCTTCAAGAGGTCTTCTGTTATCTGATCTTCACCGGGTGCTTTGTTCCCTTGCATTTCTTTCGAAGCCTTCTTTACTTCTTCTGTCGTTACTGGTCGGATGTCTACCTCCTTTGAACTACTTCCTCGTTCGGTATTGTCCAGGATGCCGCGGCTACTGCACAGGTAACTTCTCGGCTACTATAACCATTTTATCCATATTTAGGATGACATTGCCTTGCTTGTCTTTAAGTGCATGCCCCTGATTTTTCCCCACGCCTAGACGCCTCTTCACTGCTTTCAGGGTGATGTTGCGTAAGGTGATGTTACGTAACACCCTGCAAATGGCGGCTGCAGTCACCGTGAAATAGGGCAAAAAATTTCACCGACCTTCGGCGCCGTGAAATCCCCGTGAATTTGCAGCAGGCGCAGTTTCGCATGACACGTGGTTTGAAGCTGTGTTCTACCGGCTGTTTTCAAGTGAGAAATCACGGGGCATACAAATAATGTACCGTATTTTGTTTTTATGTTTGGTAATAAAACAAAAAAAAATTGGCCGCGTATCTGCTCCTTTCGTTGCTAATGTCAACAAAAGACGATAGTCTTTATCGACTTTTGCCAGCCAAGTAAATGCCTCCCTTCGCTTTCCCGCTCACCTCTCATGTTGTTCCTCTTGCGTCGCGCTCCTCCCAAGGTAAAGACGCCAAAGGTTTGCTTAAATCATTTTAAATTTACCGCGTTCCACTGCTACAGGCCGGGTGTCTCGATGCCAACGCTGCCGTACGGCGGAGACGCGCGTGAATCAAGGCGGCCTACTTAAACGTTGATAGAACCACGTTGCCCTACTCCACGTGCGTTCCAAGCAGAACGTGGAACATATCTTGTGAAACCTTTCGTAACTGTTGCCGGTTGATTTCTTAAAATGGCGCCAGAAGCTATAGTGGCGCGGGCGACAGCAGGCGACGGCGGAGTGAATTTTTTTTCTGTAGTTGATGAAGGATTTGATTTCGCAAAAATCAAGCAAGTACGATTTTTTATAAAGGGACACTGCAAATATCACTTCTGTATTAATTTGTTGTCTTATGTTTGCGTAATGTCTTGTTCTTCTTTAACAATGTTGACAAGTATGAACGTTACACTGGATTTAGACGGGTAGATGTAGCTGTGGCTATATAAGATTATTGCGCGGGCCTTGTTTTACTTCGGCCGGGTGGCTGAATCGAGTCACAGACAGACAGACATACAGACAGACCAAAATTTCTGGGTTTAAGTAGCCCAATAAAGACTCTCGTGTTTAAAATTATTGGTTTGGCGTAACAGCAACAGAAGAGGGCCGTACAAGCCTCTCCATGACAAAGAGAACCAAACGCATGGCATTTGTCCACACTCCTCCTAGTAAGCTGGTGGGTCACATGATCGAACTCAAGAGAAAAATAACAAAGAAAACGGACTTTTATTCATCACTGCACTGATTGAGTTCGAGCTTGACGAATGCGTGAATCGGCGGTATGGGTACGCTCTTCGGTTATCAAGAGTAGCGTTTTGCTGTCCTTACCACGTCGTACAACCGATGGTCGCGGCCGTTTTTTGTTTTTTTTTTCCTGTGATCCCGCCATGAACTTGTAACGTAGCAGCAGACGACAGCGTGGCGGCGGTGACGGCCGGGATGGTGATAACACAACAAAGCTTGCATTGAAGCAGAGAGCTCAACTATGTTACTAAAAGCGATAGAAAGAAGTAAATAGGTACGGTAAAAAAGATTGTGTGATGTTCCTTAGCGCAACATCCACCTTTCGCTCGCTTTTGGATCAACTTACTTGATCCTCTTATGGTGTTAACGCCAAGTTTAACCCGAAGAAAAATGTTTCTCTTGCGAACCTAAGCTGCCGTAATAATTTTTCTGATACTTGAAAAATCTTTTTATATCTTTTATGCACAATATTTGATAGCACGATTGTGATCTTCAGAGCTAAGCGTCATATCCCACTGCAGGTCATCATAGCTATAAATGCTGAACACTGATTGCTTACGTTTTGCTTACGCAAAAAAACATGGCGAATTCACCGTGAATTTGTGCAGTCTAGAATAGGGCTCCTAATATTTAATTGAGATAGGGAGAAAGCGGCGTCCTGAAAGGTTGCCTTCTGGCTTGAACAGAAAATGTGACGTCATGGCCGCCGTAGAGCTCCCGCGCTTGCTCCCGGGCTCTCAGCGGCCGAAACCGAAACTGATGCCATGAATGGCGCTGCAATACATAATCAGCAGTATTTTTGCCACTCTTAACTCTCCGTTATGTTTTATGGTGTAGTACGGACACATCAGACCCCAAAAACCGAAATACACAAATTCGGTGTCAAACTCCTTTAACAAAGTATTGCTTAAAATAACGCCAGTTTTCTGAGCAGGGCCAGTAGATCTGATCAGGGCCAGTAGAACAACGGAAAAGAGGATGTATTTGAATGAGCTTATGTCTGATGCCTGGTAGCAGTCACACACAAAGAACACGTGCTCACGAAGGGCACGTCCCCGTCTTCTTCACGGCTTAGGCAGTGATGATTATGCTTTTCATCCCTATGACGATGACGATGATGATGTAGAGCCACGCAGAACGGCGCATACCCGCTCCGCAGGATTGGAGCGGCAAACAGAGACCGCTGCGTCGGCGCCATCTGCGCTCGACCGCGGATTACACACGTAACAACATTTATGCTGTACTTGTTTGTCTCGCGGAGATTATACCACTGTGAAACTCCCCACACTTGCGTATTTTACCTAAGAGCGACGAGGAGCTGGAAGGCACACACGGATGGCAATCTCGGTCGAGCAAACGACTCACAATAGAATCTGACGGCCCGGGAAGTACTCAGAAGAGGGAGATGCCGGAGCACAATCGCAAATAAATACGCTTCACTTGTTCGTTTGCTGGCACTGACACTCGTGGAAGCCGCGTTCTTCGATATGCCCGGCTTTTGGGCAGGCTCGCTATCGGGAATTTTCAGGTGCGGCGTCAAGAGCGCACGGCACTTCCCGTTCTGCGCAGATTAGGGAGATGTAGGTCACATAACTGAAGAAAGTTTTCTAGGGAAGCCTTTTACGATCTTTTGCGCGTTGACCAAATACACACCGAACTTCTTGTACCGTGTCTGCGCGCCGGTTATGGATTGTCATTAGCAAGGGCATCAGCCCATGACACACCTATTAGGAACGCCGTTATCCCAAACGCACACACACAGAAAAACAACAACAACAACAAAAAAAGCGCTGAGCTTGGAGCCAGCATTGTTGCCCGTGGTGCCAATAACGGTGAGGAAAATGATGTCTTGGTCGCGTTGTAATGTAACAAGCCATGCGCCATGCTTTGGAGAGGAAGAACAATGACGTGATCTCCTCGACTAGCCTCAGAACATGACGATTATTTTATAAGCATGATACAAAGCAAGTTAAACAACTGCTTCCAAAAATAATCGATGTCAAGTCCCAGCATCTATAGTCTGCGTTGAGGGCCAGGTAAGTCTAGCTTTCACTTTTTTATTCTCGTCACAAAAGCAGGAATTATCAAGTGCCTATTGATGGTAGTGCTGCATAGTTCCTATTTTTAGTGACAATTTCTAAATTAGTAATTCCCACTTCGATTTCTACTTCACAATTCCTACTTTTTCAAATTTTCATCCCAAACTTTCTTCCGCCGAGCCAAATTCTAAAGATTTTGAACAAAAATTAATTAGACTGGGCCAAATGAGGAATTAATGGGAGGTGAGCAACCAGTCGAAAACCAAATTCCTGTAACTTCGACACTGTACCAGTTGATTTGTGGAACGGTGGGTTGTCCTGGTAAAAATGCCCTTGTTTTATGAGCCAGTCTGGGGAATCTTTTCTTTACTGGTCTTCCTTCGAACAGTCCTATAACACTGCTTTATACTCGACTGTTATAGTATTGCCGTTAAGCAAGTTATCGATAAGGATTATTCCTCGGCTGTCCCCAGAAAACAGTGGTTATCCCCGTCCCAGCCGACAAAATGGCATTCGCTTCACTGGAGCGCTTTCAAGTGGTGAAATCATGCTTCGTCTACGGTCACGAATCAACGCAAAACCCCTGTGGATTGCGTTTAAGCATCACCAGACACCGCCTGGAAACGACCTTTCGCGCACGCTTTGGGTCCCCAGACAATCCATCGCACAGAAACATGTTTCATTTCGGCTGGCGTACCCGCAAAATTTCCCGCCATTTTTCCGCGGGGCTACCATGGTTGCCAGACCAAGACTGCGCTCCCCTTAACGGACTGCCTACGGGCCCCATACGTTTGTAGTACCTCCCCTAGGGACGAAGCGAGAAAAAAAAAGAAGGAACCCGGGCCCGAGCCCGAGCCACGGCGCGAGCGCGCAGGGGTTTGTTACCAGAGCGGGGCTGACTGTTCCGCGGCCTTTACGGGCCCCAATACGTTTGTAGTACCTCCCGTGGTGACGAAGCGAGAAAAAAAAAAAACCCTGGCTCGAGCTCGAGCCCGCGGCGCGAGCGCGCATGGGTTTGAACCAGAGCGGGCTGACAGATCCGCAGCCTTTATAAACGGGCCCCAATACGTCTGTAGTACCCGCGAATGTATGATGCAAGCTAATCAACAGAGGGAAGTCCTGGTCTGACAACCATGGTAGCCCCGCGGCAAAATGGCGGGAAAATTTGCGGGTACGCCAGCCGAAATGCTACCGAATTTTCCGCGCAGGATTTTATGCACTCTTTCAAATGAGATGCCTACGGTGTCGGCAATCTTCCGCACTGCTATCCGGCGGCCCTGCAAAACAATTCCATGAAACCGTTTCCCTGCCCGGAGCGGTGACCACAACTGGGCTGGGCGTCTAGAGCGTGCTTAATCGTGAGTTGACGTCGGACCATTCATCCAAATATAGACAGTATTCAGCACCGCTGAACAATCCCCGTGAACTTCCTTCAACTCGGCTTTGATCTGCGCAGCCGTGCAATTCTTTAAAACTGTTGAGACATAGACCGTCCATTGGCGGATCCAGAGGGGGGGGGGGGGTCCGGATGTCCTGACCCCCCCCCTTAGTTTTGTAATTTATACCACGAAGAAGATGACCCCTCTATTAATAGAAAAACTATAGTCGATGATTTTTCTATTCTTGTATTTCTGATTTTCAAAAAAAGTTCGGTGAATTAAAAAGACTACTATCTTGCTCCTCCTCCTCATCACCATCGCCATCATCATCATCACTGATGGAAGCTGACCCCCCCCCCCCCCCTCAGAAAAAACCTGGAACCGCCCCTGAGACCGTCCATCAGGATATGATCATCTACGTAAATGCATCTACGTAAATGAGGACAAGGAATGCGACCACTGTTGTTGAAAACGAGCGGCTTTGCAGTCGGGCGTTTCGGCAGCACGTTGTCGGTGGTATAGCTATACGCGCTCTCATGTCAAGAGAGCGGCGCCTGCGCTGCCTTGCTCGGTGGCACTGCGACGGCAAACACGGCGATCTCGTACCGATCTTTCATTCCCATTTACGCGGTGGGGCTTGCGCTAACAGTGCAATGCCAGCTGTGTGAGAAATTTGAGTTGAGGAACTAACTTCTCTTCCCACCCCTAGCCTCCCCCCTCCTCCACTTTCCTCCACCTTCCTCGCCACTTTTGCTGAAGCTTCCCACAATAACGGCCAGGCGCAAAAGGTGGGACACGGACATAACTCCAAGTCGGTGAAGTAGGCCAACAACGCTAATGCTATCAAATTGTTTTATCACTGCACAGAACTTGTCTCACTTCAATTTTTCGTGGCAAGTACTGCAATCTCGGTTCAAATTAACCTCTGCTGTGAACAGCACCGAACTACTCGATGATATCTGGCCTGAGCTAGATAGATAGATGAGCTTGCCAGCCATGACTTCACCCCACAATTCATGCTCGATCTCGTAGAAATTTATCAAACATATCAAGCCTACCACGTTTCTGAGCGTTTTAGCAAAACTTGCCAGCCTTCGCGCAGTATTTGAGCAGGACGCTTTAGGAACTGAGTCAAGTAAATAATAAGTATTGTACGCAGTTGTGTGCCGTGTAAATGGTTTCTCTCTACGTTATTAACACACATTGACAAACGAAAGCAGCGAGCTGTGGCAGCATAGTAACTTTGGAATTGAGTCCAACGCGTGTGTTGAGCTCAACAGTAAAGTGTACTTCGTGAAAACAAAACAAAAAAATCACGCAAAGGATGTACCGTACTTACCCGATTCTAACGCGCCCCCGATTCTAACGCGCACCCGATTTTCCTGGCAAAAAAAAACCGAAAAAACTTGCACCTCCGATTGTAACGCGCACGGAACTTTGTGACCCAGACAAACGAATGCGGGAGAAATGGACGATTTATTTCCCAAAGTAATCTCACTCATCTTACTCCTCGTCGCTTTCCGCTGACCACAACATCTCGTCCTCGGTGCCGTCAAGAGCGTTCGCGATGCCATACTTCTGAACGAACGATCAACCATGGTCGATGGGATCGTGGCTCACGCCTCGCACGCCCATCCCGCGAGCTTCTCCAGAGGCGCACGCTTCAGACGACCGCTCGTTTTGAACGCGTGAGAGCCGCTGCTGCCATTGCTGTTATCAACTGCGCAAGTGGAACGATTTGACGATTTGTGTGAACGCCGATAGAAAAGCCTAGGCGCTTATGCTTCCAGCGTTCGAAAAATTGTTGCTAAAGGCTTTAGCGCCATCTTGAGATGGCGATGGCGATGGGTGGGACGAAATTTCCGCTGTTCCGGCAGTTTCGGTTTCGTATCCGATTCTAACGCGCATGCGATTTTTCGGCCTATTTTTCCGGAAAAAAGGTGCGCGTTAGAATCGGGTAATTACAGTATACCGCGCGTTGTGCGAATACCCTCGCGTCGAAAAAATAACAGAACTAATGCGTTTGTTCTAATTCCGTGCACAAATCGCATTTGAATGTCAATCACGATTGATACTCTTTTGGAAACCCTCTTAGGTAATTCGTATGGCAAAAGTATATTTTAAACTTAAGGGCAATTGATGCGTGCAGTTAATACACGACGGCTTCAAGCGAATGCTGCACGCATACTATAAAGCCTTTTTACGGCCAGCCCAAGTAAGGTTTACTGTTGCGAAACTTGGTAAAAAATAGGGTTGTTCGTTTTCGGGTTTTATATTTTTTTCAATAGGGGGGGGGGGGGGGGGGGTAAAAATCGGGTGCTATTTTTCGAATTCGTAATCTGGGAGAAGTCGGGTTTTCTGAAAAACCATTCCGAAATTAGGTTTTTTTTTTTTTTTTTGGGGGGGGGGGGGTGAAATCTGCAAATGTAACAAGTAATACACCCAGTTTATTTTATCAGAAAGGATCACGAGTTTCTTATCCCTACAGCGTTAACATTGGTGTTTGTTTCAAGTTCGTAATCTGTCCCGGCCGCGGCGGCCGCTTTTCTGATGGAGGCGAAAAGCAAAAACGCCCATGCGTTCGGGATTTCGGCGCACGTTAAAGATCCCCAGGCGGTCAAAATTAATCCGGAGCCCTCCACTACGGCGTGCCACATCGCCTGTGTAGCGTCGATGCGTTAAACCCCACAATCGATCAATCAATCAAGTTGGTAATCTGGCGGACATCAGGCTCTTCTAGCAAATACAATCCGAAATTTGGCATTTATTTGGAAATTAATCAGCAATGATGACAGTAATGAGCATTGATAACCTCCAAAAAACGAAACATTTTATTCACGAAAAGCTGGTCATCGATTTTTTACACATATATCCTTGTTTACATATATATTATCATCTGCATGCGCAAGATGTGGGTCTCCATTTAGGACCTGTGTGATTGTTGAACGTATATCGGCCGGGAGAAAGTTCTCTCGGCATCACAGCTTCCATTAGCTGCATGGGCACAACAATGTCAGTGCTGCACTTGCCAGCCGGGGCTAGCGTTCGGTGACGTCTTGCCATTACTCAACAAGTTCGACAGCTGTGTTTGTGGGGCTTGCTTCCAGCAAGTATACTGTTGGAGAACGGCGGAGCGTCAGCGCACAGTTGTACAGATCGCTACTTTGAAAATGTTCGTTAGGGGAGAAATCGGGTAAAACCCGACTCGTCTGAAAAATGTTCGGCGTGTGAAAATCGGGTAAAATAGGGTTTCACCTGAGTACGAACAACCCTAAATATAAACCAATTCCGACAACAAAATTTGATTTGTGTACGAAATCGAAGCTGTAATGAATCACCGGTTTATTTACGCTAAGAGGACAATTTAGAAAATAACCTAAAACCGGGAGGGGGGTGGGGTGGGGTCGACGATCAGTTATATTTAAATTCCGATTTCCCCTCACTCCACACAAGACTGGAATGCACTGGTTGCCGAAGTATTTTCGCTGCCTCGTTCTATATCATGGAAACTGCTCTCCGAGGCTCTGAGCAGTGTTATTTGTTTTCGTGTGTGCGTCTGATTGCTGAAGTGTCTTCGGTTGTATAGTTATTGCTTTTATGTGGTTTCTTTTATGTGGTTTCGTACTGGCACTGGGAACTCTTTATACAATGTTCGCCTTACTCTGAAAGTATTTGTTTAAAAATGGCTTGGCCAAAATATATCGATATTTTTTTTTTCGAGAGGGCGGCATTAGCGCAAGGCGCTTGATTTGTAATTTCCGTTCTCTAGCTTAGAGGTACTATATTATTATTAACCAACTGGTAATATAATAAAGTGGTGCTCACAGATAAACCCCACCGTGCTTCTTTCTTTTACAACAGGCATATGGAAAGTCAAAGTCAACGCGCACTACGCCAGTAAAAAGAGGCAAACGATGTTGTTCATGTGAATCCCTGTTGCATGAAGCGAATACCCGAATTTAAGTAAGGGTGAAGGGAGAATAAGAAGGGGTACAATTCCTTTTTATGTCTGAATCTGTAAACTGCGCAATCGTGACTGGTACAATAAACCAGGTGCTTCATGACAGCCGACGGCATTGACTAAAACATTTGTTTCCAACAATTTCACAACACTACAGCGCCCACCTACCAAGCTTCAATATGACAGCAGTTGCCCGCAATAAAAATATAACGAACCTACAAGATCGTTTCATCGAACGCACAGTTAACATAGTGCTACGATAAACCACGGTGTGCAGCCTCAGCTCGAAATTTCGCGACCCGACTTTACTGTTCCAACTAATGAAGTCTGCTTCACTGGTGCGACTTAATAAAGCCCCGAAGGAATAAGGGAATAAAAACTGGCGACCAGAAACACTCCAACGTGCTAACGAACACACTATTCTCACATAGACGCTGAGACTGTTTAAAAGCCTTCTTCTTGCACACAACGCACATAGGTTGCAATCACGATTCGAAAGCGCGGGGGGCACATCTCCTTTCTCCTGCACGCCTGAAGACGCACAACGTGCTCCAGAATTGTGTCGGAAGGGAAAATGCCAACGAACTGCAGAAAAATCGAGCGCAATAGCACGGGTAGCCAGGAATACCGCCAGAGGGTGGACCACTCTTCGAAGCACAAGAACGAACGAAAGTGGTGAAACGTAAACGAAAGAAGCGACAGCACGCAGGAAGCTAAAAAGAGCATGTTTGATTGCCTTTGTTGTTCACGGGAAAACTCATCCTGGCCGGAGCACCAAGGGCGCCCAACAGATGAGGGATCGCATAACAGCAACTATAAGAATACTTGTGACTACAGCGCTATGTCATTCCACAGCTGGACACTTCACTGTACGTACCAGTGATGTTTGCACGAACGTTTGGAGAGCCCAGCTTGGAAGCCCCATTGGCCAAAAAACTGCCACAGGTTCATTTTAGGAGCGGAGACAACGGCTGCCATTTAGGGGCTTGGCACAGCCTGTAAACCCGGGATCGTCAAGGTGCGGTCACGGCCGCTACGGTGTTCCATCACAACGTTCAGGAGGCATCAAATATACTGTTTCACGTAAAGCAGCAAACAATGGCTGCATAGCGCCCGCACGCTTCGTAAGGAATGTGTAACTCTTCATTGGGCGAGGTGTGGCTAGTTGTGGCCTAAAACGCTTGTTAACAAAACGTAAACTTTGTTAAACGTAAACGTAAACAGTTACGACGCACATATGCTTCCCCTATTACGTCAGAATGCGAGAGCATCACTCCTGCTGAGTTTTGAAAGCCTATGTGTGGGTCGGTACGTTGACGCTGCTGCCGATAGGAATTGGTGAACCGGCCTTATGAGACCCTCACTCAGTGTCACTGGACACATCCCCATGAGTTGGTATTTGACAGTGGTGGGTATACATGTTGACGTCGCAGCAAAAAGCGGACGTTGCATATTGGCAGTGAGCGTCTAACTGCGGCTGTCACTGTCACTGGCCCATTCCCATGAGTGTGTATGTGGGCATTGTGGGCGGGTATGTTGACGTCGCAACCAAATGAAACTTGGTGAACCGGCCGTGAGCGTCTGACGGCTGCTGCCATCGTCACTGCCCCATCCAACTGAGTGTGTATGTTAGCACAAGGCCGTCGCTGCCGATGGGAAGTTTGATGGCGGGTTTCGGGCAACACCCAGCCAACGGGAATTTCGATGACAGGATCCGGCCACGCTTTCTGGCTACGCGGATCTAGGGACTAAGCTTTTTTTGCCAAATGGGCCAAGTTGTTCGTGAGTAACGCTCACGCATTAATAACACATAGTAAAATGAGTTACATATTTTGGTGCTGTTTGTTGTTGTTTTTTTTCTCTCAAAAATTACAACACAACGTTAAAACGTGCAGGTCGACATTGCTCGGGCAACCTTAACCGCAACATCACGGATAGCCCGTGCTGCTTCTATCTGTGGATCCGAAGTACTCCACAGGGGGAGACGACGCGACTGGCTCGAAACACGCGCGCCAGCGGTGTGCACACGGCAGGCAGCCTCCCACGCCTGCTTTGACCAGCCCTTCTTTCGACCAACTCCGCTGCCAGCTGCGAGCTGGGAAGGGGAGGGGGAGGCGGTATACGAGAATAGTGGTGCACAAAGCTACATTCAGTAGGCGACAACGAATGCGCTACCCTGAGTGCACCGCAAAACTCATCCCGATGCGTATTCCGTTCTAGGATTAAACTTCAAGCGCATGTCGCCATCGGCTGTACGCCAACGCTGACGACGGATGCACCTCAAAGAGAGGCTTCTTTGCAGCTGTTTTCGTGGAACCGCCCAAAAAATTTGACTTTCGGGCAGTTCGTGCGTCTTGCCGACACCTTTTGTTAATGTTTGAGTTATGGTGTCACTGGCTCACAAAAAGACTTACAAGTCCTTTTGACCAACCGGAGTTTCCGGGCCACCAGTGAACCATAATGTCTTTATCTTGTTCTCGGATTAGACTTCCAGCACGGCGCACATATGGATCCACGTTTTATCCAGGCGTTCATGTGCACGGTCCACGGACGTAGGTCACGCACCGACATACCTGTGTACTGGGTGGTACGATGTCGTTCTCTGCGACGGCGTCCATGTTACCCTTGGGTTCCTGCAGGTGCTGGTAAAGCTGCCAATGCCTGCGAACGATAGACACAAGACGGGTCTTTTGAGGTGAAAGACGCAGCCACGGGACGACGTGACACAGCCGTGCAACTTGTCACTGAGGCCATTTCAGAGGCATTTTTAACGCACGCAACGACCGTTTATTTTGTTTGTATCTGATGAGGACCACACAAATGATGGAACACTAGGGCAGTACGGAAAAGTACTACTTTTTTACTAAATAAATACTAAGAAATCGTGCTCTGATGGAGGCGCAGTTTATGGGGTAATACCAAATTGTCTGAAAAAGCAATGCCTGGAAAGTCCGGCCGTATTAACGTACCCAGAAAATTTACCGTAAACATTTTCGATCAATGGCGTCTATATATGTCTTCGCGACATAGACGTAACGTTATTTTTGGTTCTTCTTTAGTAAGAAAATAAAAATTTCTACACCAAGGAACCGGTTTAATGCACGCCTTTTTAACGCTGCGCTGCGTCGCACACAGACGCCGGAGGTCTTGCGGAAGCGTTGTTTGTACGCAGTGAAAATGTCTAAACAAACTATACACAGCCCAACAAGATCCAGTGCGTCCCTACGTATACCACAGCCAAAAGCGTACTCCGGTTTTCTCCGACAGAGTGCACACAGGATAAAAGGTCAGAAGTTAGTTTGCAGATACCCGGATAAAAGAAACCACGAGACAATGGAGCTTGTTCTTGTCAGCCGCGGATAATTCTTTAGGTGGACGCACCTAGTCATACTTTTCCTGCTTTATAGCTACCTAAATGTTCGCACAGGCTCATGAGGTCATATCACGGCATCTTGACCTCTCTGTATCAGCGTAGGTTCCTCGAAGCAGCTATAGAAAAATCACAATGCTGTCACTTCAGTGCCAAATACTAGAGCCTTTATTTAGTGACATTACTAAATACAATGGTGACCACGTTGCCACGAAATGCCTTAGCAACGAAGTCGACATGACGCGTTCTATTTGGGGGCAGCGGCCTCGTTACGACGTCGTCAGAGTGCTGTTGCGAGTTGCGACCGGGCGGGGGCACCCGATCCGATCTCCGTGGCCTCCGACATACGAGTGATAGCGTGTATGATGCGAGCGGCCAGCCGCTGTTGGAGCCGTGAAGAAGTCCAAAAGCCGTAGGCTAACGTAACTGTTTACTTCATAGCGAGAGGTGAGCCGAAGCCAAAAAAAAAAAAAACAATGCCCCGACGGGCGAGGTTACAATACAGTACTCGAGCAGAGCGACAGCATGGATTCGCTGCTCAAACAGTAATGAATTACAGCGCTTGGGCTGCTTCAATTTATACCCAAAAGCAGCAACGGTCAAAACGCCAACAAGTAGCAACACGCCATGAACGTCACAGACACACACAACGCTCTTTCCACAGTTCGTGAATCGTCGGTAGCCTCGGCGCACGTTGAGTCCGAGAGAGGGGAGAGAGGAGGATTCCGCTGCGACCGACGGGGCCTCTGTGTCCTTGAAACGCGTTGAGACATGCCTCGCCGGGCCGGCAACCGTCGAAGTTTGAAGCGCGCTGAAAGCGAGGCGACTGGGCCGGGCATGTCGAGGCGTGAATGTATGACTCACCGACGTGCTGGCACCTGACGGCTGAGGGGCGCACGTCCGTGAAGCATGCCTGAGCTTGTTCAGTCGGCGCGCCATCGAATGTTGATCGCGCCGATAGCGAGGCGTCTGAGCCGGGCATGTCGAGGCGTGAATGTATGACTCACCGACATGCTGGCGCCTAACGGCAGAAAGGCGCACGTGGTGGCTTCGCCGCCCAGCCGAGGAGTGATGCGGGAAAATACGGCGGCGCTGGCCGATTCGTAACAGTGCAAATGCAAGGCGAATGTTCAACTACACTGCGGTAAGTGGCACGAAATAATACGACAGTCTACTTTAACGCGTCTGCAGCTCCCTTATGTCTATCTGCATTTCATGCTTAAAGTGACACGGTACAATAGTTAAATTGCCGTTAGGAGAAAGTATAAAAAATAAGGTAACATATACCAGAAATATCAAAAGCAAATGTGCGTCACAATGTACACAGGGCGACGACACCGTGAGAACAGGGCACGCAAGATATTTTTGTGGTTGACCGAGGGTAATCAGAACTTCCTCCTTCAAACGACTCCGAGCCACGACATTGCGCTTTTTGTACGCTTGGCGCAAGCCGTGCTCTACAGATCTTATATAGCCCGATAATTACCTACTATTGCACCATAATTTACGAGCGTAAACACATGCATAGCGGTTACCTTGCACATCTGCTTCACTCGAACCGCCAAAGATAACAGAAGGCAGCGAAAATAATGTTTTACGCTCGACTTATAAGAATTCTAATCAGGGGTCGAACCCTGTGGTTCTTTAACGCGATCCAAATGTCAAGTATTAGTGTACTTCACTTCGATCCGAGATTGGCGGTGGGCCGGAACTCAAACCTGCAACTTCGTGCTTAGCACCTTCGACTTAACGGATATATAATATTAAATTTTTTTTGTCGACACGCCTTGGTATTATTAGACAGCAATAGAATAGGAAATGTCTTATTTCTGTTATGGTGAAAACGTCCACGAGGCAGAAAAAAAATATCCGAAGACACGTGATCACTTCTTGTGGGTTGGGAATGCGAAAGCATTTATATGTAATCCAACGACGCTGAGTGCTGCTTGTTCGAATTTTTCGCTGCAAGCAATGTTTCTGAATTTCGCTGCGGGCTATGTGCGCAAGTTTTTGCGATTAAATTGGCGCGGGTAATTGATTTTAGCGTTTCTACGTTAGCACGCTGTCTGTATGTAGACCACCCGCTGCGGTGGCTCAGTGGCTAAGGCGTTGCGCTGCTGAGCACGAGGTCGCGGGTTCGATTCCCGGCCGCGGGGGGCACTTTTCTGATGGAGGCAAAAAGCAAAAAAATGGCAGCACCTCCACTCGGTGGATGATGGCGAGAGTGCGGAGTACGGGGACGCGAAATGACATCCAAGTTGCGCCCCGACCGTCATTCCATTTGAGCCGTGAGTTGCACCTTGATTATTCCCTAAATGAAACTACAACTCACGTCTCAAATCGAATTTCGCTTGATTTTCGCTTGATGGTGGTGTGCGCACGGATGGACGCGGACGGACATTGGGAGGTCCTAGGGTACTCCGCACCGTTACAGGCGAGGGAGTAAGCCGTTTGACTCTCGGGTACTAACTCACGGTTGTAGCCCGATGGGTAAGACGACTGACACTAACTCTGTCTGGTCGACCAGACACAGGCTCGAATCCTGCCGGTGCCTGTGTGATTTTTTGCGATTGAAACGCTATGCGCACGGACGCGGACGGACATTGTGCGGTGCTAAGGTACTCCGCACCTAAAACGCCCGTGTGTGCGAGATTTCGGCGCACGTTAAAAATCCCCAAGTGGTCAAAATTAAGGCGGAACCCTCCACTACGGCGCGCCTCATCGCCTGCGTTGCGTCGGTGCGTTAAACGCTACAATAAAATCAAATCAATCAATCAATCAACTCTTTATGTAGACCGAAACCATTTGTACGATATTGCCGAGAATTCTAAAGCCTGGCAAAGCGGCCTGGCTCGACGATTACTGTTGCGCCGCTGTGTGTGGCCAGCGCGGTGTGCTTACTGCCGGGTTGCTGCCGCCGGATGCCGATCGCAGCCACTCTCGGCCTTCCACATGACTCTGCGCATGCCCAGGCATTACCTAACAGCGCTGCCCTTTTGTTATAAATGCGAATCACGCTCTACGGGACGCTCAACAGTCACGTACATTTAGGAGCCGTTTCGCCGCTTCCGCCGCCGCCGACGCCGTCTTTTTCGATCAATAGCCCATTTATTGTTTTCGAATTAAACGCGCGGTGAGAAATTGCGGCCACCGACCACGAGAAGCTCGCTGTTTCGCCGTAGTTTCTTGTTTGACGCCTTGTGCCGAAAGAGTCCCGAGTTTCATTTTCATGAGCCTTAGTTCGGACTTGCAGAGCAGCGTTCCGCAGAAGCCGGCATCGACCTCTTAAGAACGCCGGAGAGCAGCAGCCTTGAGCGCGTTACCGCGATTTGCTAAGAATCGGGTCAGACGCGCAGAAACAGCCTGATTAACTTCAGAAATGGAGCGACAAATCCGAGCTGCAATTCGAAGAGAAAATACTACAAACGCTAAACTGCCGCGCAGACTGGAAAGCTTATCTTTACTGGGGGTACTCGGCGCTTATCGCGCACCGTCATAACTCTGCCCCAGATGCAAAGCAAAGCATCCTTCGAAAAGCACTAGTCTTAGATTTAAAACGAAAAAGAAAAATGGCAGACAAGTAGCAACGCTTTTACAATAATCATGCATACAAATGAGGCTGCACGGCAGGCTCACTTAGAACAGTCGTGACGTACGAACAGAATCGTCGACCCACTGCGCTTATTTAGCTTCTGCTTTCCTGTAGGAGTATCTTTGTGCATATTAAACCGGATACCAGTAACGTCAACGTCACACACACACACGCACACGCACACGCACAAAAGAGAGCGCAGCCTAAATAAATGTAACAGCGCCTTGAGTATGGTACTGACCATGCAAACCCCTGTTCGCAGTTGCGTAACTACGAATGGCGTACATGCAGTTGCGTCAACCCACATAGGGTCAGATCCCAGGAGTAATCGATTAATTTTCCTCATAAACGCCGTACGTCTGAGGCCTTCCTGGACTGCGCCCAGCGCCGGCTTTGCAACCCGCAAGGAGCAAGCAGTCTGGGAACTTGGCGTTGGGTGGCCGCCAAGTGGACGAGCAAGTGCTGGGTAACCAGCTCCACGTCGCTGCCAAGTTTGCCCGAGAGCCGCGCAGTGGAGGCAGATGTCACGCGTTGAATGGAGGGGAAATTTGCGAGCGGGAAACGTCGTCCTTTTCGAAGACCTACCCGAACTAAGGATGGTCGAAACCAGTAAAAGGACACCAGAATACCAGTCACAATAAAGCAGACCGGTAGATGATGGGAATAGGGACGTGACAGTCACTAATCAAATTAAAAGGCTCACGCGCGCTCACGGCTAGGGCATATGGACTTAAAAAAAAAAAACATGCACGAGCGAAATAAACGAGGTGGCGCTAAGCGTTTGAAATCCCCAATAACCGGGAAGAAGGCTTGCCGTACTAAAGTGCACGGCGCTGTTTCCCGCCGTGGCACGCTTGCCCCAGCTTGCATCCGCGGCCTCGAGGAACAAGGCCAGTGAATCGACCGGCCCTGATTAACTCACTGCGGCTGTCTCAAAAAGACTTAGGCGCGCGGATTTAACGGTATTTGTTTTTTTCTAGCGGCGCGTACGGTCATAACATGCCCCCGCCCTATTTTTGTAGGATGATAAGTGAGTGCGCAATATAACGGACGATAACAAAAAAATAAGTACAGCGTCACCTCTTTCCGCTTATGTCAAAGAGCCGACAAGTCCAACTGGTGTACCGTCTTGGTCAAAAATCTGCAGGCAGTGCCAGAGGTTTGCGGACCACAAACAACTGAAAGCAGACGCTTAGCTACCGAAATCAAACGAAATGTTTTATGCCGCAAAGTTGTCCGAAATGTTACTCATTGTAATTATATCAAAAATATTCTCACTACACTCGAAAGTTAAGCAGCTTCTTCATTTATCCCTGGGTCTGGAACTTTTGCTATAGCCTGAGGACTGTATATTACTAGTACTAATAAAGAATTTAGCGGACGAACTGGAATGTCGCCCTACGGTGCGTATTTCATGAATAGTCCCGTGAAGCTGAGCGAAATTGTGACGCACAGGGAGCGTACGGAACGGAACTGATCGAGCAGTTCCGGGGGGGGGGGGGGGGGAGAGAGAGAGAGAGAGAGAGAGAGAGAGAGAGAGAGAGAGAGAGAGAGAGAGAGAGAGAGAGAGAGAGAGAGAGAGAGAGAGAGAGAGAGAGAGAGAGAGAGAGAGAGAGAGAGAGAGAGAGAGAGAGAGAGAGAGAGAGAGAGATCTTTAATGGACACTGAAGAGGTTAGCCCCACAAACATCGGGGCTTGCTACTTCAGCGCAGCCTGTCTGACCAGTTACGTAGTTCCTTTCAGAAGTCGATTGGCACTACTGAAGCTCAGCGAGAAGCACGTATTCACGCGTGCAGCAATGGACAAACGAACCGCGAACATGAAAATATGAAACAGAACACACAAATTTGAAGAATATGGTCCGTAGAAACCACATAATGACGGACGGGGTTGTGGTATGTTTTGAAAGCCACACATCCAAACTTCGTTACTGTTACAGAGCCACGCGACAATTTGACTTGCATGGAAAGAAATTGCGCTGTTTGTGTGTTTCGATTGATATTTTCGCGTTCGCATTTCATTCGTCCGTGACTGTACACGTAAGCATGCATGCTTGTCACAAAACACACTGAAAGAAGGGGCCATTTAGTTGACGATATTAATGCAAAGAATCATTTATGTCTCTTTTCACAACTCGGCTGCTCAAGTCAGTGACATTTACAAAAAAAAAAAAGCCACTCATACAAGCTTTCAAAATAAACAATGCCCGGAAAGATAACCAGATCAATGCGACAACGAAACATGGCCACGAAGGTATGCAAGGCTGGACGTATTGCTTTCATCCGGGTGAGGATTTTTTTTTTCTTGACAGCTAAGCATTTATGTAACATGACTAACGATATAGCTGATGCGACTGTTCAATAAAACGCACGCAACTTGCGAAATTTTATACTTAATAAAATTATAATAAAAGGGCAGAACGATTGTTTTTTAATTCCACCCCGATTCAAGCGGGCAGAGGTGAAGAAAGGCGGGCAGGTGAAAGTGCGGACGTTTGCATAACGCGCCGAGCGAGGCCGCAGTGCCGCGCGATGGTTCCGACGACTACGTGACGCCTCTCCGTGTCCCCACAGGTCGCCAGGGGCCGGGAGAGAGCGCGATAACCGCGAAAAGAACGACAAGGGGCCAAGAAGCGAACGCGGCGGCGACGGAGTCGAAGGCCAGCGATGCCGACGGCAATCTGGCGGCCCGATTCGGGTCACGCATTTCTGCGCCTGAACCTGGTGCGCATGCGACGGAACCCCGCGAGCAGCAGGGAACGGAAACATGGCGACTCCTCCGCAGCGATAAGCAGTCTGTCGCGCCGTTACGCCGACAACGAACACGACCGCGGCAGGTAAATCGCCCTCGGGATCGAACATCGGCTGTGCAGACACGGGCGATATCGTGGGCGCTGCCGGCCATTCAAATGAACCTCGGAGGCCGAGTACGGTGGCATACGGGTGCGGGCTATCGACGTCACGGAATTTACGTGCTTGGAGTCGGCCTCACCGAGCTTCACGACCGAGGGCCCGGACGAAAAATTATATTATTCATACAATAAAAATATACTACAAGCTACAAGGTCGCTCTGCACTTGTAGCGATTCCAAATGTACGCAAATACATGAAACGTGAGCTTATGAGGCATGGAAGGAAGGTTGCGCACGCGAGGATAGGGCTGGGAGAAGACGGATCGCTCTGGTACTGGTACAAGATCGCTCTGGTACAGGTCGATATTATTAGGTGCGTTTGGTCCGCGCGTTTAGCTGTACATATACTTTACACGCGCAAACAGCTGCGGCATGTACAACGCTGCACTGACCACCATTTGGGGGGAGGGGGGTCAGATCGCGAGGCTGGCTCTTATGTAGAAAAGGGTTGCTGTATAGAAATGGTCCCCCTTTCCTATTCTCCAATTACCCAATACAGGCTTTCCAGGAGAGCTGCGGATGAAGACCGTAGCGGACGAATGGACGGCGAAAATTTAGGGATTCGCTCTAGCATCCCTATTTCAATCAACAGGCTGGGTTTCCGACAGCATACATTTTCATACGCGAATACTTTCACGCCCGAAAATCGCGTCAATGAAAAGGAACTTCATCAATAAACTGACACGGAACTGCATCACATTTCGTCCGCTCGACCAGGCTGTTAATAACGAATAATCACGCTTTGAATATTCGTGCATTCCACTGAGCACTAACCGACGCTTCACAGTGCCAGCTTAGGCTAGCTGTAACCACCGCAAATACAAAAGCAGCACGTCCAGTGTGGTGAAGATGCAAGCTGATAACCAATCAAATAATTTAACTCATTTCTGTGGGTCTCTGGTGTAAGGTGTCTTGTAAGTGGACCGTCCGATATCATGCGTGCAGCAACGCGCTCAACGTCTCGCACAGCCTGTCCCTTAATACGGGCAGCTCAGAGCCAGATTAAAACGTATACACATACTAAGCTTACGGATAATTAATGGCCTTATATCCAGAGCAAACGAGATTGTTTGTCTACATAAGCGCAGCAAGCCGAACTGTGCCAACATCACAATTGTATTTAGGAGAGACAAAGGCCAAGTTACAAGCTACCCCAATTTGCACCATAGAGCAACCCCCGCACACCACAACGTAAACGCATTCGACAAAATTGCGTGTCGTATAAATATTTCGATCCACCGTAGTGCCATAACAAGAACGAGCGAGAAAAAAAAAAAAACAAAGAAAAAACAGCCTCATTCTCATCACCAGCGCGTTTCTCGTCGCGTGGCGGTATCAAAATAGTTCCCGCGGGCTAGCACACACCAGCCGAAAACTACGAGCAACCCTGTATTTTATATCAACACCGCAACAGGAAACAAAACAAAACAAGAAAGCTACGCTGAGAGAAGAGAACGTGCGCGAAAGCACAACCAGCCAGCTGCATGCGGGGGTGATGGTGGGCGGCTGAACGCTCGATGGGATTGAAGCACCCGGGGCAGGATGCTCTCGGAAGAAGCCTCATATTGCTCCTCACCCTCCTCGTCCCAACGCAATCTCGACGCGCGACGGCTTTAAGGAGTCACTGCCGGGAGCCTCTTGCTGTTGGCGCCCGCGTATACCTAGCGCGACAACTCCCAGCGGGCCCTCTTTCTGCCTTTTCATGCGAATATTCCACGCTTTCGCTGAGCAGAAGCAAATGCATATACAAAGTACCTCACGTGTTTTTCTCGCTCGGTTTTGATAAACGGCGCGGGACACTGTCTCTTATTTCCCTTCATTTCATCGAATGCGTACAAAGAAGTAAAGGTGAACACGACGTTAAATGCCCAGAAGAATACCTTTCACAAATATGATTATCTCGTCGTCGTTTCCTAAAGAAGACATATGTCAGAACTGAATCGCGTAGTACTGGTAATGAATTCACGCAAATGTTAACGTTGCTTTCGACATACGCAGCGGTCGCGGATATATGCAGCAGCGGCGTCCATCACTTTGGTTGCACAATTTCCGAAATATCAGCCTCAGAGGCTGAGTGGCTAAGGACTGCTGAACTGGAGGACGCGGATTCGCCCACAAGAGGAGCGATGAAAGCGCCTGTGTGTCTAGATTTAAGCGCCCTGCGCTTCATAGCACATGCGGTAGCTTCGGCGCGTAAAACAGCAATTCAACTTCACATTCCCTTGCACGCTTTGTTAGCACTGTCTCTTGGGGGGGAGCAGGTGGAGGTAGGACCTGGTAGGTGAGGAACATCGGATAAAGATGGGGGTGTAGTCTTGGACTGTAGCCTTGTATTTGTAGACTGCAGTCTCGGACAGTACTTGGGGAAACAAAGACGGTGGCTTCGGATTCTATATCCTTCACCTACCGTAGGCGGCTGCCTCCTCAGCCCTCCCCGATCACCTGTCATCAAAAACCCTTTTGGAGACGCTCCATTAGGTGTCTCTGATATAATACTGCGGACGATTAGGCGCAGCAATTGCCGGCAGTTATGCAAGGCTAAGTCCGCCTCATCCAACAATACATACTAGTACTACTACGATTTCTCTGAACGTTATCGCATTTAGGGCTTTACGGAAACAGCAGAACCTTCGTATAAGAAGACGAGAAGTTAGAAAGTTACACGCCATCTATCGAGGGCCAAAGACAATGCAAATATGCATTGGATACGCGGTTCTCCACGTGGACATTATCGCACACAGAAATATTTACTTTTTTTCCCCGGCTCAGTTGCATGCCCTGCCACTCACTCACCTTCTTGCAGCGTCGAAATATGCTCCTTTTGGCGCACCATCTGCAGTACTCATAACGAGGCAACGAACCAAGGCCATGAGGCGCATCGTAGGGAAGGGCTACGGATTAAGCTGGACCACTGGGAGATCCTTGACGTGCGCCGCAATCTCGTAAACAGGGGTGTCTTTATTTTTCGCCTCGGGCGGAAGAACGAGCCCTGAGGCCGCATCCTCGAGTTCAGCCGCACAAGAGGCGAGGCGAACTCCGCGGCGTTTGCCGAGTCGGGACTTCCTCAAGCAGGAGGGGGCACCGGCTAGACCGAGCGGGGGCGACAAGCCCAGAAACAGGCGAATGGGCCCAGAAGGCCTACACATCGCTCCATTAAATGCGTGAGTGATCTCAGGTTCTCCGTTCACACAGCGAGCCTGTACGGAGCGACTGGAAGTTGTTTGCATCCGTGAGCCTCCAAAGCCCCACCGCTATGCGCACACAGAAGACGGACTTCAGCATTCACCGCTATGTGATTGCCAAACGCTAAAGACGTTTTCAGCGAGCGCACGAGGACATTTCTAACGTATGAACGACTCCCGGTATATTAAAAATATACGCCTCAACCGCTTCCCCAGATCCATCACCCGCTACACACACCGACAATGCTGACGCGAAATGTACACTTCATAACCCTGGCCCTATGGACACTGCTTCGAGCTTCATCCGGCGCTCACTCGTTCAAATGATCGTATCGATCGGCGTTTCCGTCCGTATTGCAGAGTTACAGCAGGGCGGAGAACCGGCACCGGTAAGGAGAAATACTGCGGTTACTTTCACCCTGCGATTCGGCGCAATTTGAAATCGGCACGCAAGCGCCTGTATCAAGCATTTGCCTCACGGCAAAGGCCAACCGCTGGCCTGTCCCCGATACACCTGCATATCCTTCATGTTACTTGTTAACATACGTATATAACACCACATCTATAGGCGCTGCAGCACCTGGCTTTTCTCACTGCACCTACACGCTGATGTTCTATGCAGGCGGCGCAACCGCGCCAGCCTCTGCATATTCGTCATAAGAGCTTCGAAGCAGAGTTCTTTAATATATACCATTGCGAAACTCCGCTCACAATCCGGGCGGCGCGGGCCCCCCTGCTCCGTTGAAGCTGAGGGGCAAGCGTACTGGCGCGGCCCCTAGGGGACAAAAACTGGACTTCGCTAGACGATTACTTGATCACAAAATTTTCTTAAAATAAAACTTACTTTCTAAATTAGAAGACATAAATTATTTGCTCATATTTTTACGGGTCTTTTTTTGCTTGAAACGGCCAATCTCGGGTAAACGCACAACTAACAGCACCGTTTTCCCGGCAAGCACGCAGCACGCAGCCCTCGCTGAGAAAACCTGAGACCTCAGTTCGGTTAGAAGGCGTTGAAAGCAGCTGCCAGTGGTCTGATGTCCTAGGTCACACGGGCTCGAGAAACCATTTTATTCGTTACAAACGACGAACTACCATCCACACCAGAAACAAGAATGCGCCTCCCGATCGCTGCCCTACCGCTCCCGCAGTGCGAAAATAAGCCGGCACTGCAGGTCTCGTTCCTGATGAGCTGGCGCACTGCCTAGCCGACGTCTGTGTCGAACAAGCAAGCAAGAGCGCGCTCCACCCCCCTCTCATCGTGCGTGTATCCAGCGGTCGTAAAAAAAGTATTTTTCGATTTGATGGCTGCATACCGGTGACTGAAGTGGCGGCCGCAAGGTTCAATGGCCGGGCACACGAACAATGGCAGCCGAGAACACAGCCAGCCAGCTGAACATGGAGCTGAACGCTCCCCGCCCTCCTTTCGTTTGCGAGGAGGCCCTCCCGCTTGGGCAACGCCAAATGTCGACAATGTATCTCCGGCCTCCAGGACCCGCGCGCACTCGCGCTGCCGGCAGCCGCGCTGCCGAGCAGAGGCGATCCGCGTGGCGTCACCTATGAGCCGGTCTCGAAGACACTCGGCTGGGAACTTGCCTACGGCGCGGACGAAAGCGTTCAAAATAATCGGAACAAATGGCGGCGGCGGCGACGGAGAAGGGGAGAACACTGCGAGGAGACAAGGACAGTTGAGAAAGGGAGATAATGAATGAAACAACGCGGCACAATGGGATCGTCATTCATGATCAGTCACTGAAATTCGGCGCTGACGGCAGAAATACGGCTAGCAAGGATGGGGCCTCGCACAGGCCGACATTGCTCACGATACAGAATGGCCACAAGTTTCGACAGCGCCGCTTTTCTCGGTGTAGCGACGTTAGCGGCACAAAAAATTCTCTTTTAGTGGCTCCGTCGTTTTCGTAGTAACTGCTAAAATGCGCACTACAAAGCGTATACGTTCTATCGCTGATCCGTGGAGCAAACAAGACAACGCGAAGCGAGCCATCATTTATACCCAGCTGATAAGAGCGAAACGCTGATCACTTTCTCCTCCTCGCGTCACCCTACTCTTAGCGTCCGTCTAAGCGTAGCACGCAGTGACCAAACTACAATCCGAACTAATCCATAACGACAAGACATTTCTTCTGACAAAGTAATAATACACAACGGGAAAGAGATTTCTTCAAGCCCCTCACTTAATTTCCGCACGCACTTATTGCGCACAAAGAAAGTGGCAAGCGCAAACAGGAACGAGAGGGCAATACCAAAATATACACCAAAGAAATGGGGGACTGTAAGAAGCTTAAACAGTGGCACAGACGTTCAAATCAGCTCGGTTTTGTGGCACATTGGCGCCTTAATTGGTCTCGTTTCCTCAGTTGCAGCCAATTAAAAACAGAAACGCGGTACAGCCCAATCCTGAATGTACGCCCGAGGAACAGGAATTCGCGCCATCGCCCGGAAGAGCTGAAACGTATACACAAAAGATCAACCCAGGAACGACCATCACGCGTACGTGCGCACACAAAGAAAAGTGATTTGGACGCGGGAAGCTTCGACAGAGAAGGGATCAAAATAGCGAGCACAAAGTGGGGAGGAAGGAAAAAAAAAAACACTGCACGATGAGGCGAGGACCGGACAATGGGCCAATACAGGCGAATAAAGTACACCAAACGCAAAGCAATGCGTTTTGAAGCGAACAGAATGTATAGCAAGATTCGTGGGATGAAGCACTATTGGTATACGAAAAAGGACACGTCCTGGGGAGAAAAAAGAAAAAGAGACGGGATGAAGATGGAAAAAAAAAGCAGGGAGAGAGGGGAGCTGGAGCAGGGCAATTATACGCACCCGAAAACGATCACAAAGCCAGGGAAGCGGAGGAGCAAGGAGGCACCAACGAGACTCGACAAAACCACTGAAGCAGGCAAACGGAGGAAGCCGCGGAGTGCGCGTCAAGGGCCGCGCACCGTCTTTGCGGCTGCATCCCGTTGTGTAATTACACGGCGGAACGAAGGAATAAAGAGGATATCGGCGGACAAGGGCGGGCGGAAAAAAAGAGCGAAAGCCGGGCAAAAAGAAGCACTCTGTGGCGAAGGCCGGGCGGGTTCGGTTCGCACCGCTTATTACTTTTCGCGCTCTTGTTTTCCAACACCCACTTTGCACCTGCAGCGCGCTCTTGTAGTTGACGTAAACACGAATTTCCTCGCGGTGCATTAAGACAAAAGATGAGGAGCGACCTGATAAAGGCTCGTTTTAGGCGCGCAAGCAGGCCTCGTTGGTTTATTTGTGTCGTTAAGCGGGACCGAATGAATCTTACTTGTTCTCGTCAATGTACGTGCACCAGACTCAACATAACTTCCTGCTTATAAAGCGGTGTCTGATAGCCCCCAGAGGGATATGCAATACACAGTGGGCATGTAACACTCTAATAAGCTACCAAGCACGCGCACAGACTTCTGTTGGTGAATCCTCCTAGTGACAGCGAACTTATTGATTGATTGATTGATTGATTGATTAATTGATTGACTGATAGATAGATAGATAGATAGATAGATAGATAGATAGATAGATAGATAGATAGATAGATAGATAGATAGATAGATAGATAGATAGATAGATAGATAGATAGATAGATAGATAGATAGATAGATTGGTTGGTTGGTTAATTGATTGGTTGATTGATTGATTAATAGGTTGATTGATAGAATGATTCATTGATTGATTGATCGATCAATCGATCGATCGATCGATGTTGACTAGGTGAAAAAGTTCATTTGATGAGCCGTTTCATAGAACGTTGCCCAATATGCTTCGGCGAGTACGTGGTACTCTGTGGGTATGTTGCACTGTGGAAGGCTTCGGAGTGCTCGCAGAGATTTCCTGTGGTTGATTCACCTAGTGATTGCGCAACTTCGCAAGAAACAAGTAAGCTGAGTATGGTGACTCTTCAAACTTTTGAGAAAAGAATAACAAAGCAGACTTTGCAAAAGCTCAAATTACCGACTTCGAACGAACCAATGAGAACATTGAGCCCCTCGTGCGCCCAAGCGGTTCTTGGCTGTCGTGCGGCACATACCGTACAAACAACTCTGGCAGGGATTTAAAACAGCTTTTTGCCTCGTATTACAGAACAGATGCCCCGTTTCCCTTCAGATACACACTAACAAACACCAATAACGGGGATTGATGCCACTGGTTCTACGTCAATTGTTATTTTGTTTTTCGACAGTTTTGTAGTAAATAAAAGTGAAAAAATTTCTCGCTGCTCAAATAACAAACAGTGAGGACATGCGTGTCCAATTTTTTCGTTGTTATAATCCATTTGAAAGGGGACTGAAACATGCCACTTCTTGAACTGATTTTTGTAACACAGAACAAAAAAGGCCGTACGAGTACTCATTATTTCAGCACTGATCAGCTGCTAACACTCCTTTTCCCATATTAATGGGAGAAAAGTTGCTGCGACCTTTCTTTGCGAACAGGTGTGGCAAAAAAGTACGCATGGCAGTCGTATAATTATAGCAACGCTACTTTGTTGTACCTCTCATTGTCTCAGGTTTGCTTCACAAACGGCTTTTCGGCGTTCGTAAAAAAATGGCCGCGTATCTGCTTTCTTCGTTGCAAATGTCGACGAAAGACGATAGTCGACTGGTGCCCTTGCCAAGTAAATGCCTCCTTTCTCTCTTCCGCTCACCTCTCGTGCTGTTCCTCTCCCGTCTCGTTAATCCCGAGATAACAACACGCTAGAGGTATGCTCAAGTCAAATTAAATTTACCGCGTTCCAACGCTCCAAGTCGAGTGCCTCTATGCCAGCGCTGCCGTACGGCGGAGACGCGCTTGAATCGAGTCACCCTACTACAACGTTTATAGAACCACGTTGCCCTACTCCACGAACGTGCCAAGCGGAACGTGGAGCCTATCTAGAGGAACCTGTCGTTGAATTTGCCGTTTTATTTCTTAAATGCCGCCAGGAGCTATAGTAGCGATGGCAACAGCAGGCGACGGTTTTCTGCAGTTGATGTAGTATCTCATTTGCTATCGCAATAACCAAGCATCCGTGAATTTTTAAATAAAGGACCACTGCAAATATCACTCGTGTATTGATTCTCTGCCTTAAATTTGCGTAATGTCTTGTTCTTGTTTAGCAAAGTTGATAAGTATGAACATTGACACCGGACTTAAAAGTTGAGCTTTGGCTGTGGGTGTATAAGAGTATTGCGCAGCTTCTGTTTCACTTTGGCCGGGTGGCTGAATCGAGTCACACACAGATAGACAGACATACATACAGACAGACCAACATTTCTGCGTTTAAGTAGCTCAAGAAAGACTACCGCTTTTAAAAGATAAATAAACAAAACACGAGTCAACTGATACGGCTAGATCAACTTCCTTCGCCAGCCTGAAATTATATACAGATGTGGAGGCAGGCCAACAGAGGCACAAGGGGGCGAAAGAAGCCGGCAAGCTGTCCCGTATAGAAACAGGCACAGCGAAGACACCGAAGCTAGCGCCTGTTGTCCTTGTATGCCTCGTCCTCCGTATGTGTTTTTTTCTTCCGTTTTTTTGCGCTCAACGTCTGTTGATTAGGAAGGACGAGAAATACGCAATCTCCAGCTCCGCACTCTTCACCGCCACTGCAAACAGCCAGCCCCAAAGGCAACAAGCTGACGGGAAATTGAAACCAAACCGCCGATACACCGAAAGCGCGGAAACCAAGAAGGCGGAAAACATAACCAATCACAAAAAGAGCCGAGGCCGCGTTATTTTTATCCCCCCCGGCCAGATACACCGCTAACTAGCTCCGCCGCGCTTTTCCTCCGGGTTTGTTTGCGGCCCGTCAGAGGGGTTCGTGAACTCCCTTAATCGAGATTAATACTCGGCCCATTCAAGCCGCTGCTAATTCCACGCAGCCGACAGCAAACACGAAGCGGCGAAGTCTCCGTCGTTCCGAGTCGTTTCCCGTAGCCACATCGCCGCTACAGGGTATTTGTGTCCGCGTATACGCCGCGGCGTTTTCCTCTCGTCGGGGCCCAGGAGGAAAAAAAGCGCAAAGTATGCAGAACTGGAGCACTTTGCGCCCAAATGCTTTTCGGCCATGCCATGAATCCACCGGCAGAGAAAATGAAACTAGGCCGCCGACAAAAGAAAGTCATCTTAAGAAAAAAAACGGTATCTCGATACGGAGCACAGAAGCAAACAGAACGCAGCTGCAAACGGCCACGTCTTCAGTTCTCCCACGGCGCGCAACCCAGGCCAGGGCTGTAAAAAGGAGCCCGTAAACTTAAAGAGCAATGCCCCTAAGCTTTCACAGAAAACTAGTGGACGAGTTTCGACGACGTCTTGAGGGCGCCTACGCAGGCAGGGCGGATTGCAGCGCCCACTATACCATATACGTAAGACGCACACGTTACTAATATGGATCACACATTGGCTGATCTCAGTCTGACAACCCACTGTTTTCTACTATTTATGCCTAGCCCTTGTATCCAGGCTTCGCTGTACGTTTAAAAGAAAATACACGTTAGAAGCATGCGTGCAGGTTACTTAATTGGCTCAACGTAAGAAACAAACAATAAAGGAACACGTAATTAAAGGCTCAGTTTAATTTAGCGGAGGAATCACGTTTCGTACCTCTTCTCGGCTTTGGTTTGAAGGCCACGAAAAGAAAAAAAAATGATTTAGAAGCAGGAAAAACTTCGGGTTTTCTTCTTGCGTGTATATATACGCGTGTTTCCTGGTTTCTTTCAGGCTAAACCGAGTTGCAGTCTAGCGTGTGCCTCGTCCCTTCTTTTTCCGTCATCCAGTTATTAATTCGCTAGTCCTGAACCCTTAGCAACGAACTTGCCCAACTTACTGCATCATTACAGAAACGCAACAGCTTAAACTGATAAAAGGCTGATGACGTCATCATACTGTCTACGAAGGAATAAATTGTTACTGATCGAGCACCGGTGTCTTTCAGCGAGATATTACTAACTTAACCTCGTTAGGAGCGAAATTTCAAAAATATACTGAAATTAGTTTGGAGACGTTTGTACGAGCAATCTTTAACGGTAAAACCAAGGTGATACTTTTACAGAATTATTAGGTGTGGAGGGAAGTATAAAACCAAGCGTTTAAGATTTGTAAAGACGATAGTCTTTCTTGGGCTACTTAAACCCAGAAATTTTGGTCTGTCTGTATGTCTGTCTGTCTGTCTGTCCGTCTGTTTGTCTATGACTCGATTCAGCCATCCGGCTAAAGTAAAATATATATTGCGCATAGTCTTATATACTCACAGCCAAATGTAAACGTCTAAGCCCGGTTTACGCCCGGTTTATATGTTCATACTTGTCAACTTTGTTGAACAAGAACGAGGCATTACGCAAATATAAGACAGGAAATTAGTACACAAGGGATATTTACAGTGTTTTTTTATTTAAAAACAATTCATGGGTGCTTGGTTTTTTGATAGCAAATGATATTCTACATCTACTGCAGAGAACCACCGCTTGCTATTGCGCGCGCCATCTCCTGACGGCATATGAGAAATCACGCAGCAACAGCAACGAAAGGTCCCACTAGCTAGGTTCCACGTTCTGCGTGGAACGCATGTGGAGAACAGCAACGCGGTTCTATAAACCTTGTAGTCGGCCGCCTCGATTCACGAGCGTCTCCGCCGTACTGCAGCGCTGGCATCGAGGAACCCAGCCTGTAGCACGGGAACGCGGTAAATTCAAATCGCCTTGCGCAAACCTTTAGTGTGTTTATCTTGGGATGAGCGCGACGGGACAGGAACAGCATGAGAGGTGAGCGGGAAAGCAAAGGGTGGCATTTCCTTGGCCAATGTCTACAAAGACTATCGTCTTTTTACGACATTTGCAACGAAAGGAGCAGATACGCGGCCATTTTTTTTTTCGTGTCCTATATATATATAGGTCTGGAATTTCCAAAAATCCCCAGTGCTGCCTTCCTTGGTCCCCCCCCCCCCCCCCCCCCCCGGCAATGCTGCTCGGGAAAGCGCCGGGCGCCGATGCCTGCGAGTGAGTCATGGCTAAGGGACCATACTGTAGCGACGAACTTTGGCCAAAAACTATCGCTACGGCAGCACGGTGATCGGCAGTGAAGCAGTCCAGACGTCGAAGAAGTTTTTAAGATAAACTGTTTTAATTTACTGATAACTTTGGGGACATTTAGCGCATACGAACTTGAAACAATACACTTATTACATGAAATGGAAAACTAGGCACGAGAGCAAGACTATTCAACGGAACATAGCTGACTGGATCGTGGTCTCCTAGCGAATTAAAGGGCCCGACGATGGGCGGCAGCGTTTCTCGAATGAATCCCTGGTGCAGGCCGCCTGTAGCTACCGGCGGAGAGGCCTTACATTTGCTTCAACCGGACCCGTGGGAAAAAAGCGCATTCTGGACACACTTTCTGGAGCCAATTCGGGAGACGCTTCTTAACACCAATCAACCGTGTTCCAGCCAAAGAGAAAAGGACCAATCACACACAGACACAAAGTTTTAACCGGAAAACGCGCGCTTGGAGAATTATTGACGTAAACAAAGTAGTTCAGACCAAGCAATGAAGTAAATAGTTCGAAAGACAAGAACGGCCGTTGGAGCTAGGCAGAGGGCTCGGAGCCTGCAGAAGCGAACATCCCAGGGGGCGCGGAACCTTCTACAACGCGGAAACCCGAGCCCCGGCTAGGCTCGGCCAGGACGGTCTCCTCACCCCGTAATAGCCGCGTGTTCCGATCGGTCGGCGCGCAAACACACGTCGCATGCATTTCTCACAAAACAGGGCCTTGGCAACCGAAGAAGTATCCTACAAAATGGAAGAAGCAAACGCAACGAGTGCTTCGCGACAATACTATGCACACTTAGGGGTATGAGTCGAGGAACAGCTACGCGGACTGGCTGCGGCTATGTTCTGTTGCGGCGATTGACGACACGTGTCGTGGTAGCGTGACTCTCCGATCAGACGACGATTGTGGGGGAGAGTCTTCTGTGCGTGCGTGGGGATCTTCTTAATACCGGCGGACTACCCTCACTGGCTACACGGCTACACTTTGTAGCAGGTCGTACTGGTCGGAGAGGCCTGACACCGGGTCGCCCACTGCTCGATGTGGGGTTGGGGAGAGCCTCGTGAGCGCCCGCCCACTATACGGTATAGTGTGTTGTGCTGGGTGCATTATTTGCATGCCGTGGGATATAGGACGGGATGGATGGCGTGTAGTTTTGTGCCATGCGGTATATGACGTCAATAATTGGCGCAGAGTGGTAGCGTCGGTGTGGGTAGGGTGCGGTGGAACCTTCTGCGCTGTTGTCGGTAGTGAGCTAAAGTGCCCGTGCATCTCAGTAGTAGTCCAGGTCTAAGGATCGTTTCTATTTTGAGAAATGGGCCGGAATATATGTAGGATACAATGAAACAAAACTCAATCAAGGAAATATTATTTCCAGCCACCACACTGCTCAGAGATAGCCACTGCAGCACCATTAGATGTTGATATCACCGTTTTCCCGTTGTCCAACGTGGGCAGCTTTCCCTTTGACAGCCGATGGCTGTTGAATATGCGTAGCGAGCCGGCGCATTTTATTAAGGAATGCTGGTTCCTCAGTCGGTCGGGGGAGCCTCCCATTCAATAAATATCTATCTTCTTCAGTGATGTTAGAGACAGCAGGAAAGTTCAATTTTAATCGAATTCTGCGGTTTCATTTTGCGTTATAATAGTTTCAGAAAACTGTACGTCACCTTAAACGCACATCGGTTAATCCGACTAAATACGACATACACAGTTTTCCACATTCGGAATGAGTTTCTCGTATACGGTTAAGAGCGGTTGTTATAAGTCCACCAGCGAAAGCCGAATCCACGGCAGCGAACACCCCTATAGGTTTAGAGCTGCACTAAACGAAGCCGTGGAACAACAGTTACTTCTCAACAATAGCAGCCGTACGGACGTTTTGGCTTTCGCTAAGAACCAAGGACCCGTTTTACAGCAGAGCTGTTTAAGCTTTTAGTTCCTACTTCGAGCATTACCGGAAAACTCAGCCCGAGCGCACGTGAGCGTGCGCCTAGTGAGGAGCGCCCGGCGTCATCCAGGCTGGCGCGTGGGCTTGCGCCACGTGAGGAGCTCGCCAAAAAAACAAACAAGGAAAAATACCGAGCGCACGTGAGCGTGCACCTCGTGAGCATCGCCGAGCAACGGCCATCTCGACATCCTAGAACGCTCTGCCCAGCGTTCGTGGCGTGATCTCCCGTGCTGTTCGCCTCCGCAGTTCACGTGCGTTCGCGCCTGAAGTGAGGATCACAGACACCGAGTTTGCGCTACAGACACCGAGTTGGCGAAGCCGATTGCCTCGGGCTCTAGCGCGCGCTAACGCGGTCCACTTTGGGGGAGGTGTGAAAGCCTACGGACAAAACGATCCGGGCCTATAGTACCACCCATGGGAAACTTTCAGCGGCAAGTTCGGAAATCCATATGAGGTGCAACAGCCAGGTCTCCGGCGAAGGGAGAGGGGCCGCCAGCACTGCTGTTTTTTCAGCCTTGCACCAGTAGTGGAAGCTGCACCGGTTATTTTATACGTACAAGCGAGCTACAACCCGAACAAAAATTCCAACACGACCCTGTTGGAACACCCGCAGGATTCCTATAGGAACACTAGGGAGTCTCCTAGGACCACCAGAAACCCGAAAAGAACCCTTAATCCGACCGCTGAAGGACTTCGACCTCAACCCCTCCCGGTCCCTGATGGACACACACAATACCCTAAAAACTGCTAATAGACAGGCAGTAGAGGAAGCGCCCTCATTAATGTGGGTAACCTAAGGTTCTGTAAACACCGGCGCTGCAGACGGTATGCGGGTTCACGACATAGCTCCCAGTAGCAAGAAGAAGTCTTCCGCGCTGAGCGAACGCGGCGTATCTGCTTGCCCTCGAGCACTCCGCATCCCGGAGAATGAAGCCGAGGCTGCGAACGAAAGCGACACGGCGCGCAAGAAGCCGCCGCTGCAGTTGCCTGTGACCACGGATGTCGCCACAGGTGCCCTCTAATGCGTAGTTGCATACAAAAAAACCAAATAATGGTTTTGAAGAAATGTTTCACACGTACGTCGATTTAGATACGATGGTAGCGTAGCAGCTATTGCATGCGAGGCCATCTCCCGAGCCGCGCCGTGCTGTGCACTGCCCAGCCGGCGCAAGCGCTGGCGGATCGCAAGCGATTTTTGAAAAAAGTCAGTTTGGCTACCACGAGGCAAAATTTTCGGCGACAATATTTCTGTTGATGTCCTTCAACAGGTGACAACTCTCGCGGGAGGCCTCCGAGATCACCCCGCGCGCGTTTTGCTCGAGCCGTTCCAATCGGCCGGAGGCCGCGTAAGTAGAAAGTGGGCGTACGTAACCGTACGTGGGCGTACGTCACGTCGTCAAGTGGGCGTACGTCTTTAGCTGCACCGCGGCGCTCGCCACCTATGCATCAGACATTCCGCTACAGCTTGGCGCAAGCAAGGAAACACGCGTTTTCGCAGCTTGCTGTCAAATTCATTCGAGCAGCCACCCTTAAAATGACCGATACAATTAACCAATAACTCTATTATGGTTAACTTAATGATATGAGGCACGCAAGTGCAAAGATTAAGCATCAATCACCCAACCAAAGCGCAGTCGGTTCTGGCACTCTCTGCTGCGGTTTCGCATCCTTGTTTTTTAGATTTGTCGATGCTTATTTACACGCGGTGCCCCTGAGAACCCCCGCACGTCCTCATCCAACATTATCTACAAGAGTGGCGACTTGCATAAGCATCTGTCGAAAAAATTTAAGATTATATTGTTTATGATTGGTATGTATTTGTCGCGACTTTTTAAGGCAGGAATAGAAAATCGTAAGCACGCAAGGCCGACACAAACCAACCGTGTTACGTTCAGACACCCCACCGTCCACTGCAATGCAGTGCCAGTGAGTATTTGCGAGGTTTTAGTAAGCTAGCGCTTTGTGAACTAATATAGCGTATATGCGTGGCAGTTCAAAAAAGCTAATCATGGTCTGTAAAAACTACACGATACATCATAGCATATGAAGCTGCATAATTATCGCGTGATGTGGGACTTATATGTCTGTATTTGCAATTGAGAATGCTTTTTGCTTGTATTCAGTGCTTTTAATATAAATTGAACGAAATGTGCTAACACCGCTTTTTTTTTATTTGTGGAGATCACTTATAAAGGTTATTTGTTATTTTTTTCCTTTTCTGTTTACAACTTCTGTTCAATTGATTATATCCATTCACGCTATTTTGAATCCATTAAACATCTTATCGTGCAAATTATGCACTTCTATGCAAGGGCAGGGGTTTACACGGTTGATCCTTTTCACAATATTTTTATATGTGTTTCCGTAGTTCTTTTCAGCGCTTTTTTTTTATCTTAGTCTTGCTTTTTTGGCGGAGGCGTATAAGTGTTTTTGTAAGATAGCTGCTATAATTTATTTTCTATTTTTAATTTTTGGTTCTCTTAATGTTCCCTACGACCTGCATTCACGCTATTATAACGATTAATTAAACGTGTTAACTCCATCAATTATACATTTTTGTGCAAATGTAGGGCGTTACACTTTGGTCAGTTTTTATGATTTTTTTATTCGTGTTTCCGTAGTTAATTTTTGTCGGGAATTTTTATTCTTGCCTTCGCTTTGCCCAGGAGTTGTCTAGAACTCATGAGTTCTAGACAACTCATAAATGCATATGATATTCAAAACATGCATATTTTTTAATTCGTAAGTTCACTTTTATTATTTCTTTCAAGGTTTTGTATTTTTTTTTGTTTTAAGATTACGTTCGATCAATGACCCCTATTCGCGCTGTTAAGACAATCAAATCCGTTCACTCCAACAATTATGCATTCCTGTGCAAATGCAGGGCGTGACAATTACGGTTCGTCTCTTGGCGCGATTTTTTAATTCCCGCTTTTGTCATTATTTTCGCCGCTCCTTTATTTTTGTATTTGTTTTGTGGAGGAGCTATATAAGGTTTATATTTTTGAATTTGTTAATATCACTTCTATATTTCTTATTTTTCTACTTTCTGTACTTTTGTTTTTTCTAAATTACGTTCGACTAATTAACTTAATCTAAGCTTTGTAGCGATCAATTATATCAACTCCACCAATTGGCATTTCTGTAGAAATGCAAGGCTGCACATTTGGTGCCGTACGTGGGTCATTCGGTGGTCGTGTACGTTCGCTCTAGAATCAGCCAACGACGATAGGCTGCTCTTTTTCTAAATGCGATTGCATGCCTCAGCATATAACGTATAGGGACCGGGCAGCTGGACGGGTGGCGCAACCACTGGGCGCTCCCCTCGTTGGTGGAATGATCCGGTGCATTGGACTACGCAGCCTCCCGTTGTTTTTGGCATGTTTGGTTCGGTGCTTTGAATGTTTTGGTGTTGTTGTGAGCGTATATGTGGGGTGAAACGAAGTCTATAACAGATTTGGTAGGTTCTTAAATGCAATAACGGCTACGTACGCTTTTAAAGTTGGGTATGGACTACAATAATGCGAGCGCTTTTTGCAGCGATCCACGCTAGCTCCGTACGTTACGAGCACGACTAAAACTACCATTATTAGTATTCATTTCTTCTTCTTCTTAAATGCACTAACGGCTACGTAAACTAAATTGACGCTTCTAAGTTTGGGAATTGGGTGCATTGACATGAGCGCTTTTTGCAGCGCTCGGCGCTTGGTTCCGCGCGATCTTAGTAGGAATAAAACTATTAATATTAGTATTCATTTGCACCATTTTATGTTATCTTCACTGGTTTCAGTAACTACGGTTTCCACGCCATCCTTAACGCTGGGATATGTCCATACGTGCGCTTTGAAGAGAAGGGAACTTACGAGATCGATTACCGTGTGGCCGTGGAAACGTCGCGGCAGTGTACACTTTCTTTCTGTAACTGTGAGCTTTGCTCCTTCGGTTATCCTGAGTGACAGCATGGGAGCCTGAGAGCTGAAGCGGGACTCCCACATTTGAAGTGGTCATTTTAGAAAGAGCCAAAGTTATTCAACCACTCAACAGCCCAAGCTACAAACCGTCCCCCCTACCCTTCCCAGTTGACCACCTGCGTGGAATAAAGGCTGACACCGATAGTTAAAAAAACTCCCAAGCATTTCCCCGAGGGTGAACATGGTTAAGTGCGAATGCACGGGGTGATGCTATGAGGGGGAGTAAAGTTAAAATCCGTTGGCATTCGCCCGTGAGCGCGCGCGAGCCGACCCACGGAGGTCTGGCATTTTATCGCTGCATATATAGGGGGGTACGCCGCGCCGAGCGCGCCGAGCCAGGTGGCTGAGAGAGGAGGCGAGCGCAAGGGGAGAGGGACAGCGGCGCTAGGCAGCTGCAGCCGAGCGAGGGGGAGAGGAGAGAGTATGACGTCACGGTGGAGAGAGAGGCGCGCGGCAGCTGCTGGGGAGAGGAGGCGCGCTGTGACGTCATACCATGACGTCACGGCGCGAGGAGCGGTGCGGGGAGCGGCGCGCACCCGCGCAGCCACGGCGAGGAGGCGGAGCGAGCGCGGTCACGTGGTGAAGTGACGTCACCGCGCCGTTGCTACCGACGCTCCTCTCCGCTCCACGCCGTTGCTAGGGAGAGGAGGACTGCGGACGCCGCCGCCGCCGCCGCCGCCGGCGGTGGAAGGTTTGGGGTCGCTTATAAAGTGCATTCGCACTTAAAATGTGGCAGTGTAAAGTGTTAACGTCAGCCTGCGTTTTTTAATGCTTAAGTATTCTTTCCCCAGTGCCTAAAAAAATTGTGCAATGCCTTCTGAAGAAACCAAAATAGCGCGGCTAGTTGCCTCAAGTAGGGGTGCATCAGCCCGAGTCCTCCAGCACAGACGCAGTTCCGACACGCTGGAAGCAGTTAGGATTTGGAGAGGGGTGCATGGAAGGGCAAAATTAAACAGCAAAATCATCCAGCCCTCCGTTTAACGACGACGATGGTTGAAGGCGAAGCTTACTTCGTGCGAAATCGAAAGGGAAACGGTCAAATTCAAAGATGCTGCGATCAAAAGACCAAACTGCGTGCTAAATTCAAAGCTCAACTAGTCAAAGTTTAAATCCAGAAGGTAACTGAGGAAACCCACACGAGAAAGCTTTGCGGTAAACCATCATCATCGTCAGACGGAGCGCATGATTTTTCAAGCGTAGGTTGCAGCTTGTAAAACGACCGCAGCATTCAGTTGGGACATGTTTTCGGCACTATCCTGTCTCTCGTCCTTCAGCCACGCAGGAATTGTTTTTCGAGAAACCATTAACCATTGCAATTCTTGTAAAGCAATGCTTTTCCACGACAAGCAATAACATACTACTATCATGCGGTATTTATTCTATAAACGATTCCCGATGACTGTAGTAAGTGTATTTCTGTGAAATTAAACACGTTTCTGCCGTAGTTAAGGAAGTTACGGAAGCGTCGTCTATCACAATTTTTGTTTTGAGGTAAACCTTAGAATGCACCCCCCAACCTTGTCTTTCGCTTGTGCCCGACGCCGTTTCGTCATCAACTGCTGAAGGCCAGCGCAGCAGAATTCCTGCATCGGCTGCACACACCGGCTTCGTAGGAGCATTTAGCTGCAATATACACCTGGATGCGCCTAACTGCATGCAGGCATGAAAGATTTGCACGAAAGAACGGACTTGCACTTCTAGCTTGACTTCCAGCTTGGCGCATTGAGCGTCGTCTGCTATTTGTAATTACTTAATATCGGCATAAATCACACAGATGGCATTCCTCGTAAACGCCACCTCCACGCTCAAGATTTACCGATCTGAGAGAACTCCTTGTGGTTATCTACGCTTTGTAAGCCGCACCGCAGCAGAACGACAGAAAGCCATGCACAACAACGCTGCGCTAGCTGCGCTGACCGCCACCGGCATTCCACTGACGAGCGGTTCGCCACGGGCGGCGCTGTTCGCTGAAGCGACGGTGGTGCCATACAACGGCCGCCCGGTCCCTATATTACAGTTATACGTTGACTTCCGCTTCGCGGAACAGCGCCAGGAAGCGGTCGTGGGGTCCCTTTATGCACCTTGAAGATCGGGGAGGTCGCCTTGCAAGGGCGGAGGCATGTGCCTCGAAAGAGTCAAGTTCTCGCCTGTTCCAATGAAGGACACATCCATTACAGGCGTTCTGTATCGGCATCTTCGGCAGGAGCTGTGCAGAAATGCGGCAAATGAACTCGCAAATATACTCGTTGCAAGGCCAGAAAAAGTGCAGCGTCGATATGCCGCGAAATGCCGCATAAACAGCGGCCCAACGGGCTGAACGATGTATTCGATGCATAGGTGCGCACTGCCGCCTGGCGGAACCAGCCCGCTAACAAAAATTGGCTTGGGCGAGCGGCGATTGGGATGGCCGGAGCAAAACGCGCGCAGGGTGATCTCGGAGGCCATGCTGCAGCTATAGAGTTTCTTACAATATACACTAGAGATGAATCTGGCGCTAGCGTCTATGCGGCTGAAATCAAGGCCGTCTGTGTCGTCATGGGCCGCCATTATACCATGCGCTCACCTTAGTTTCATTATAGTGCTTAGAATATATTCTAGGCACTATAGTTTCATCATTGGCTTGGATTGAAACGTTTTAGTCGCCGTATATTCGAACACAGTGCCACAAAAAAGCAAAGAATGGTGTGTTATTATGTAAGTGGAAAATAAAACAGGCTGTTTTAAAGCTAAGCAAAAAGGAAGTAAAGCGTATTTTTGCCAGAACGGTCGTGACTACTATTCTGCAGACCAACTAGTGTTAATATTTTGGTGGAAACCTATTAAGAACTCTCATTTTATTAATTTCACCATTATTTCAAATAATTTTAGTTGTTTGAAGAGCTCGGAAATGTTTTTGAAAGGGCCTATGAAAACGTCGACGTCGTGGCGAACCGGTGCGCTGGCAGTCAGCTACAGTTTAACAAAACTTGTTGCTGAGCGAGTTGGTTCATTCTTGTAGAAAAATGAAAACGTGGCGTTAAACACTCGTGGACAAAGACAATATAGGACGGATGCAGACGCCCGTGTCTGTCGTGTCTGGTCTTCGACAAAGTACGTTTGGTTTCTTTTTTTTTTCGCCAGCTATACAACTTTCGCGGCGGCATATACCCGCTCCGTCATACGTTCCTTCGACTCCGGCATGACCAAAGTCAGGTACTTCCTGCTCTTTCTCCAAACACGCAGTTGCCACGGTTCACGACATATATTACTGAACAGGGAGGATTTCGGCTTCCTCGTAGCTCGTAGACGTGTTAATGCATAGTGAAGAAAGCAAATCCAAAAAGCCGCTTAAAGCGTGAACCGCATGGAGCGTTTTCTGCTCGCGAAAACGCGCCGCGCACGGCACAGGCGCGCTGCCGCTGCCGCGGAGACACCCGCACGCTGCGCGCGGCGCGGCAGGCGGCGGAAACATGGCGGCGGCTTCGGCCGCGAAGTGGCGTCGGGAGCTCGAGCGACCGCTTCTGGGCGCTCTCTAAAATGCCGCTCAAGACACGCACAAAGTTGCTTTAGCGGTAAAGGAGCTTATAATGTGGGTGAATATGGTACTATAAAGCGTGAACCGCATGGAGCGTTTTTTCACGCGATTTGCGCGCGTCGGCGTTGCGCGTGCGTTTTTTCGACGCCCGCGTCGACGATTCCGCGCCCGCGGCAGCATCTGCCTTGGCTAGATTTTGACGCGCGTCGCGCACAGCAGTGGGAGGAGCCTGGCGACTTGCGCCAATGGGGAGGCGCGCGCCTCATGGCGGTGGTTTCAAAGCACTCGAGACAGCCGGCTGGCTCCGCCGGGGATCTTTAGGCTTACCACCCCGGCAGATATTGCTTGGGCGCATTCAGTAGCGACGCGGATGATGTTTTATAGTACCATTTTCACCTACATTATAAGCTCCTTTACCGCTCAAGCAACTTCGTGCGTGTCTTGAGCGGCATTTTAGAGAGCGCTCAGAAGCGGTCGCTCGAGCTCCCGACGCCACTTCGCGGCCGAAGCCGCCGCCATGTTTCCGCCGCCTGCCGCGCCCCGCGCAGCGTGCGGGTGGCTCCGCGGCAGCGGCAGCGCGCCTGTGGCGTGCGGGGCGCGTTTTCGCGAGCAGAAAACGCTCCATGCGGTTCACGCTTAAAACATCATCCGCGCCGCTACTGAATGCGCCCAAGCAATATCTGCCGGGGTGGTAAGCCTAAAGATCCCCGGCGGAGCCAGCCGGCTGTCTCGAGTGCTTTGAAACTGCCGCCATGAGGCGCGCGCCTCCCTATTGGCGCAAGTCGCCAGGCTCCTCCCACTGCTGCGCGCGACGCGCGTCAAAATCTAGCCAAGGCAGATGCTGCCGCGGGCGCGGAATCGTCGACGCGGGCGTCGAAAAAACGCACGCGCAACGCCGACGCGCGCAAATCGCGTGAAAAAACGCTCCATGCGGTTCACGCTTAAGAGTCCAATTGTCATGACAAGCCCAAGCCAGAAGCTGCGGTCTTCCCATAACCCTCCACGAGGACATGGATTCCCAGGTGCAGTTTCCTCTCTACTATGAAGGAAGGAAGGGTGTAGAAGGAAGGCACGAAAGTTAACCTGGCTAGAGCCTAGTTTGCTATCCTGCGCGTGGGAAAGGGAAAATAGGCAAAAAAGAGAAAAGAAAGAATGAAGAGAAGATGGAGTAGACATATGCCCAGCGCTGAAGCACTGACACTGATAGACGCTGGAGGCGTTCAGTCTATAGTCTGGTGTTTAATGGCGAATAACAGGAGCAGTGGCGTCGTGCAGTGAGGAGTAGGGGACACAACACTTGGGAGCACGCGGGAGCAGGGCCACTGCACCTGCCATTAGAATGCGGCACGCACCCGGAGAGCAGGTGGGAGAGGAAAAAAAACTCCCAAGCATTTCCCCGAGGGTGAACATGGTTAAGTGCGAATGCACGGGGTGATGCTATGAGGGGGAGTAAAGTTAAAATCCGTTGGCATTCGCCCGTGAGCGCGCGCGAGCCGACCCACGGAGGTCTGGCAGTTTATCGCTGCATATATAGGGGGGTACGCCGCGCCGAGCGCGCCGAGCCAGGTGGCTGAGAGAGGAGGCGAGCGCAAGGGGAGAGGGGCAGCGGCGCACGGCAGCTGCAGCCGAGCGAGGGGGAGAGGAGAGAGTGTGACGTCACGGTGGAGAGAGAGGCGCGCGGCAGCTGCTGGGGAGAGGAGGCGCGCTGTGACGTCATACCATGACGTCACGGCGCGAGGAGCGGTGCGGGGAGCGGCGCGCACCCGCGCAGCCACGGCGAGGAGGCGGAGCGAGCGCGGTCACGTGGTGAAGTGACGTCACCGCGCCGTTGCTACCGACGCTCCTCTCCGCTCCACGCCGTTGCTAGGGAGAGGAGGACTGCGGACGCCGCCGCCGGCGGTGGAAGGTTTGGGGTCGCTTATAAAGTGCATTCGCACTTAAAAAACGACAAGGGGCCCGACCCAACTGTCTTGGCTTGTATCGCCGAGATGAGCATGCACGATAGCATTTATCAGGTTAAATAAGGGCGATCCGGCTACATTACTTGTAGTAGTTGCAATATGAGGCCCGTGTCGCAGCGGCGCGCGCCGTGTCGTCGCTCCGTGTAGCTCAGCCCGACGAACATACGGCACCCTGCCGCGGGAGATTTCCCGCCGCGCGAACTTCGTCGTGAAAGTTCGCTCCAGGTATTCCGGCCTTTAAGCATCCGAGCAATCTCTGCGGAAAAGCATGAGTGAGCAAAGCCGGGCAAAGCACGTGTGGCGGTAGGAAGCACTAGCATGCTCGTAAGGCTCGCTGCCCATTCCGCAAAGTTGCAAATGCACGATGGATACCACCGCGCTCTCCGGGCCGCACTCGCCCAGCCAAAAAGAATGGGGAGGATATGACTTTAAAGCTCATGTGACTTCCTTCGTACTTTGCTAACTCCGCTTTTCAAGCGGGAGCAGATCGGACTGCTCCCTGCTGCTCTCGGAGCCGCGAAAGTGATCTCGCTCTACCACTGAATGACAGTGCTCCTACTCCTGTTCGACCACTGAAACACGCCTGCTCAGGAGAGAGCACCTTCAGAGTGCTTTTGAGTGCTCCTGCTCTCCCAATAGAATTCGCCATAAGTTCGTCGCCCGTAGAAAGCGTAAAAGTTCCTTAGTCGCCTTCTGAGCGGATGACGGAGAGGGCCAGTAGCGCAGAATCTTCTCCTCCGAAAATGGCCGCCGAGAGTCTAGGTTCCTCAGCGCTGACGACAGCTTTTTTCTTTCAGCCGAGTAGCGTGGGCACTCGCATAAAACGTGCCGGATCGTCTCCGGCGTGCCACACGTTTCGCACTCCTCACTTGCTGCCATTCCTATTGTGTATGAATAAGCATTTGTGAAAGCCACCCCCAGCCAGAGACGGCAAAGAAGAGTTGCGTCAGACCGCGGGAGGCTTAGTGGAAGGGGACGCTGCAGGTGCGGGTCAAGGGCACCAATGCGTGCACATGTGAATTCATCTGGATGCCATTGGGAGATTGCTGTTTCCCGAACAAGTATGCGGAGGGCCCTAGCTGCATCTGTCCTAGACAGTGGGATGAGCACAGTCGCCGCTGTTTGATGCGCCAGCCGGGCGGCAGCGTCCGCACTACTATAAGAAACTCTATGGCTGCCGCCAATCAGGGCTTTATACTTCCGCTCCGCTCTGGGGGCGTGGCCTTCCAGCAGACTAACGCCAGACGATCATTTCGCGCTTCTTTTTCACGGGTAGCGCTGTTTTTCCCCTCACGTCCACAAAAATGGAAGGGAATGATTGTATGGCCGTGGTCCGGCCGCCCAGTATCCAACTCGGATAGATACCCGGCGAACAGCTTCTTCGATGCCTACGGCGTCGTTCGCCACTTCTTCGCCGGTTTTTCGTTGCGAGAAGGAAGGCTTTTCTCCGGCAGATCGCCGGCAAACAACAGTCTTTGTTACGTTTAAGGCTGCGAGGCACCGCCGAGCATCGTTCGCCACTTTTTCGCTGCACGGAGGTTGGCATTTAAGGTTAGCTCCGGGGTAGCGACAGAAACCAACAAAGTAACAAACTACGCGTACGTAGACGAAATAGGCTTTCAAGTTAGACGGACGTACACCCGCTAAAAGCTCGAAGGGTGTTAAGAACAAGCAAGTAAACACGGGAAAGTAGATGACCAATCTAGGTGTTTCGGCGGAGGATTGAAATGCCGAGAAGGGAGGAAACAAGGCAGGCCAAACTGACGCTGATCCCCATTTTGGCTAACGCACCGAGGAAGCGATGAAGGTGATTGGCGAGGCATTAGCGGCCTTTCGAGCCAGGATCGTGGGAGGATTGGGGATTACGGCAGTAACGACTTCGTGGCTGGGATTAAGGGAACTTGGTGATCGTGCAGCCACTTCCTCTACCCGTAACATCGCGCGCTGCTAGCAAGAAAGCACTGGCGCTAAAATATCGTCGTCAAAAGGGACAGCCTCGGCGAAGAAAACGAAAGAACAGTGCTCAACAACAACACGCCACGTCAACAAAATGGGAAAAGTCGAGCGGAGATGACGAGCCGTTCGTTGAAAGAGGTCTAGAACGCAAGTTCGGCCACTGTTGCTGACAGCTATAGGATTAGAAACCACTCACGAAGAAAACACGGCAATTGATGGATGGAACCGAAAGCAGACGGTTTATGCACGCGTTGTGATTCCATTAATATTTCTGCTTTTTTTCGAAACCAGCAGGCGGCACTGCCACCGCGTTGCACTGGATGGCGCGGGAACGAGAGAGAGAGAGAGAGAGAGAGAGAGAGAGAGAGAGAGAGAGAGAGAGAGAGAGAGAGAGAGAGAGAGAGAGAGAGGTTACAAGTTATTTACAAACCGTTAAAAGAAAATGTGAATGACACTACAGCGCCGACTTGTTTGATGTGAACACGCACGGCAGCGGCAGTGGCGAATGCGGGTGCGGAAACACATTCGAAGTGAGATGGCGGCAAGAAAAGTTGTGCGTTGCGGTCGTAGAATCGAAAGAAAAGAACACACTTCTTCATACATTTGCAGTACCATATTCAATCGGATCATTAGTTACTAAAGTCATGTTGAGCTTGACAAACAATCCCAAAAAAGAGGAGGCAAGGGTTTGTTTCACGCACAATTGCATCTAACTGAATTTTGGAAACATCGGCGACGCATCAATGCAGAAAACCGCGACCATAATGACATATATTAAATTACCGAACAAAAAGCAAGGAGTTATCTGACCACTCGGCAGGATAATCACAGCCCATCAGGACACATGCAATGTTCGAACTTGTCACATGCTGTCTAACATTTCGTTCATTTTGCCCCTTCCCTTAACACTTTTAAATACAACCTTTGAATAAACCAACTCATTCTTTTTCTGCTTAAAACTGACTCGCTTGTATCTCAGATACACGTAGAAAGACTAGCAGCGATGCGAAAAGAAAGAAAGAAAGAAAGACGGACAGGACAAAGTACACCGCTGCAAGTCCAATAGAAGTGCACCTACGAGAGATATCCTCAAGGATACGAATTAAAAGTCGGGTTTCAGTACAAAATTTCAAGCCTGAAAACAGAAAATGCAGAGAGTAGCATTACATTTGCAAATAACAAAAAAGTACCGAAACAACGTGTTTATAACTACGCTTGGAACCATATACAGCTCTGGCGTCCTCTACTTTACTTTGTGGTTGCAGACGTCATCGCCAGTGCGATGAACGTTTCTTCGGCTTCGACGATGTTCCTGGTTTCTATGGTCGCGGTGCTAACGACATCGCCTTAGCAGTCGGTGACGCTTACTGCTGCGGCCGGGTGGTTACAGTATTTACGTTGCAGGAATTATGCCCGTGCTTGCCTGCGCTGTGCGTGATGCTTGGGGTGCATGTTGCGCGTTAGCGGAGCAACTCTGATGAGCGTACGGATGCCCTGTGGCACAGTTTCTAGTCGAGGGTGGTTGGTGTCCGCGAACTGGTAGCTTAGCTGCCTCAGCAGCGTGCCGCCGGTCGAAGTTTGCTTGAGCCGCCCTATTGGTATTATCAGGTGGGCGTCTATGATCTCCCGCACCTTCTAGTGCACGCCTAGCGCTTCCAGCTTGCCTGCGGCGGTGTGAGGAGGGAGGCCCAGCGCTTGCTTGTATGCCTTCCGCAGGAGTATGCCGAGTTGGTCCATTTCTCTGGGTTCCAGTGGGAGGTAAGAGGAGATACTAAGTGGGGCTGCAACCATACTTCCTCCGTAGATGACCATGCTCCACTGCGCAACATGCAATTTGGAAAAGCCCCCTTACAAACACCAAGCTTACACCGATCCCCTGAAAAAGTCGGCTTCACATCTAAACAAAAATGCATTGCCGAGACGAGCTTTTTCCAGGGGCAATATAAGCTGTCTTATATCAACATATGGAGACCCAAGAACTTTTATTGTTTTTTTTTTCGTATGCTGAAAATCGTTGGTCTACGCTCCGTGTGTCACCGGAGACGATCTGCTGGAGACTAGCCTTAGACAGCTTCGCTGTGAAAAAAAAAGAAAAACACTGTCTGGAGAAATGCAGAAGCGGTGTACGAATGCTTACTCATCAGTAGACAATTCTCGGGGTTTTTGAAGCTTTTGCAGGACGACGATCCGGCAGTGACGGAGGTTGTGCTTCCCCTTTACATCCACAGCAGATGGTAACCTGGTAACACCTTCGAAGCTAGCACTAACGACCACCGCTGTGGTACCAAGACTATATCGCATGTCGTGACGCTCAACGCACGTGGAATACGAGCAGCCCACCAGAAACGCGCAAAACTGTCAACGTCGTTCGCGGCAAGCGATACCGATGAAACTGCATTGTCAGCTTTTGTGCTCGCGCATCCGAACATCTCAGGTAAAGTAACTTGTGAAGGCATGTATCAAGTGATAAACTCGAGTTGTGCCTTGTAACAGCGCTTCCCCCCTCTGAGTAGAAGGGAGAGGCAGAAAGGGCAATCCAGGCGTCCGCAGATTTGCGCCGCTGCTCTGATCAGAGTCGCCTCACGGGAAGGGCGCTTTGAGTTACATAGGGCAGCTCAGACCAAGTCTTTCGCTTAACATTTTTACAATAACGAGGACGACGAAGAAGGAGCTAAGTCTCACCTATTTCTCGCGCCGAGATACGAGGCTCATTATTTCCGCTTAATTGATACAACTTCGGTAGGACTTCAGCAGCGGTCGCCACCGTCAGCCTTTTTTTGATGCTCCCTCGGGCGACAAAACGAGCCAGTGCCGTGAGAAACTCCGCCCAGGGAGCAGTGGTTCTCTTTTAACGAGATGCCGCGCAGCATAATACCCCTCTGGCTCCGAGGAAAGTGAAGGTATCGCTAGTCACGAAAGCCTTTGCATGCCCCCTGCCAGCGCAGCATTTATTGTGTGTCGTTAGTTCAACGCCCGCCACCGATACGCCGTTGGTAGTAATCAGGGAACGAAAGGAAAAGTTCTGGGTAAGCATGATTAGAATGAGATTATCACCAGTGCAACATTGAAAGAAAGAGCTTAAATGTAGCGAGGGAATGGCTGTGAGCGGGAATTTCAATTTTTTTTTTTCAAGTAAATGGCGATACTCACGGAAGTTTAAAAAAAACGTAAAATTGTAGTTTTGCAATACCGTGTGCGGAAAACGTCCAGGGAGGCAAAGGAGGAGGCCGTCGTCTGAGAAAATGCAATATATTTACACTATGTACAGAGAACCGGGTGCTACACAGCCATCTCGTCGCCTCACCTGGTCGTCTTCTTCGTCTTCGCCTATGTGCCTGCTGAGCTGGATGCCAGCTTCATCTTTGTCTTCCATGAAAGTTTCAACATCTTCCCGCCCGCAAGAGTTCGTATGAGCGGTGATAGTGTTGGTCAATTTGCCGTTCGTGTCCAGCCGGTGTCCGATTTCGTCCTTTTTCCTTATCTTGGGTCTTCGCTTTCTTCTACTCTTTGCCTTCCTTCTAACCTTCGATCTGTTTTTTTTTTTTCATAATGGCTACGTCAAGGGATTAGTCAGAGGCATAACAGTTCGCGTTGTCAAGAATGCGCACTGATTTCCGATGTACTTTCAGTGACGTCTTGCGTTTGCAGCTAACACAATGTTTTCCAGGTTTCTTCCACAATGTACTACAATGTCTCCCCTATCTCTTCGAATTCCGAATTGGTTTAGTGGACTGGTAAATTTTCGACGTCATTACAATCGCGGCAGCGCCCTTCCTTGATGTCTGTCTTGGAGATGTGCGGCATTTTTCAGTAGCCCTTTGGCCGATGCGAAGGTGCTTGATCGCCGTTGAGTGGTCCGAGTTATACGAAGAGCGCGTTTAGGAAGTTCGTATCTTTTGGCACTTCCATCATGTGGTTGTAGCTGCTGCACTTTTGTTTCGGTCTTAGGTCTCACGGCGTATACGCACTCCTGACGCAGCCACACATCCGGAACATGGTCACGCTTTTTGCTCTGTGAGGACTCGTTATTGCCCGGTGTAGTTTTTTCCACTTTGGTGTGCCCCCCACCCGCATCTAGATTCACGACTTCCCTCTTGTGAATGTCCTTCTGCATACAGTCTACACCACACCTTGTGTCCACAGGGAAGGTCGCAAGCAAATCTGGAGCGTTGGATTCGCCATTGACGCCTTCCGAAGTCGGACCGTCCTCGTCATCCACGATATCCTCTGGTGGTGCTGTTGAAACCGACTTAGGTAGCTGGAAGACTTTATGCTCTTCTTTTCGTTGCGGATATGGTGAATACAATGTCATAGCATCTGCTTGTCTGAGCGAAAGGGGCAAAGTTGTCTGGGGTATCTCTTGCGAATCCTCAGTCACGTCGTTCAGTGAGGCGCATGCTGTCGCTGGTACGAGTGAGGCAATCATATTTGGAGATCTCTGGGGTCTATGAACGGTTATTGGAATTCCCATCGATTTCGTTGAAGTAATTTGTGGGTCAAGATTTCCGTTATTTTCCCCGTGTCCCTTGCTTTCACTTGTACTCTTCGATTCATCTGTTGGTCGGCGTTGCATTCTGTCTTGCTTTTCGAGAAATGACTCCTGTGGGGCGCCTCCATTTCGTCCATTAAGTCTTCGTTGAAGTGAGTCAATGATTCGGTAAGCTAGTTCAACAGACTCCAGAGCATCGCTGTGTTGGCCGGCAGTTCTGGTTCCATAAGCCAGAGCTTCCAGCTCGTCGTTGATTCTATCAAGTCGGTCGGCGCTGTACTGCAGCCTGGCTAATGACACAGCGGCCTCAACGTCTTTCGTTTCTCCTAGAGTGGGCGTTATTTCGGCGACCAGCGTCTGATTAAATTCGACAAGACTTTTCTGAACAAGTTTCAGCCGGTTCATCTGCTTCGACGCCTCCTCCTTGCTTCGGGGTGAGCAATGCGGTCGAAGAATTGAATCCCGCTCCATGCCTCACCTCGTTGTGTCGCTTGACGTCCCGGGTTTCGGCACCATGTGGAAAACGTCCAGGGAGGCAAGGGAGGAGGCCGTCGTCCGAGAAAATGCAATATATGTACACTACGCACAGAGAACCGGCTGCTACACAGCCGTCTCGTCGCCTCGCCTGGTCGTCTTCTTTGTCTTCGCCTATGTGCCGGCTGAGCTGGGTGCCAGCTTCATCTTTGTCTTCCATGAAAGTTTCAACAGCGTGGATCGTGAGAGAGATTTGTTATGACGATATTTTAAACATAACTGATAGTGGTAAAACCTGATATTTTACACTCCGAAGAACGTTTAAAAAATATGTATAGTTACAAAATGGGATAACCTGCTAAAACGCTTTCTTTATCACAAAGTGCGCTCAATAAATCTTACAGCGATCCCCCCCACACACAGGAAAACAAAACGACGCTCCAGCTAGCACCTTTACGGTTACAAACTGCATTTTTTATCCGTGCGTTGGTATATGAAGGTTTTCTAGCAATGGAAGCGAGTTTCATCAGTCGACCCTTCAAGAAATTCGCCAAAAAATGAGTGCCAACCCCATGTTACATTGATATTGTCTCGATGGCAGAAAACAGTAAGTTGCAGACTGAATTTTATTTGCAAACTGCAACTGTTCCAAGCTGAAACATGACAAAAACAATGACCTGCCTGAAAAGCCTGCAGTGATTATGTGAGGTCAATAGCCTCATTTTTTTACGCTATTAAGAGTTTGTGCGGTCGTGTGTGTGGGTGTGTGCGTGTGTGGGTGAGAGAGAGAGATAGATAGAGAGTGAACTAATTCTCTGTTGAGGTTTTTTCAATCTTAAATGTCTTAAATGTAACCATTCTCCTGATCAAAGAGTTAACAAAAGAGCGCGCGAGCGTCTTTTATCCAACGATTAAACAAAAAAAACACCCGCATTTCCCCGAAGGGGAGCATGGGGAAGTGCGAATGCACGGGTGATGCTATGAGGGGGAGTTATGTTGAACTGTGTTGGCATTCGCCCGTTAGTTGCATTTAACACCCCCGCGTGATCAAGTGGGGATTCACACACCCCGTTAGTCGTTCTCTGGAAATCTTGGTGAATTAAAGTGTATGTTCGAGGAGATCACACACACACGCAAGTAAAGTGAAACGACAGTATTCTTTATTCAGCACTTGTTGGTGTTGTCGTTGTAGTTGACGGTCATTATGACCGCCTTTTGGTCACTGAAATGTACGGTCAAGAGTTGTTGCAAGACCGCGCGTATCAGACAGTTCCTCGCAAAGGCCAGGTCGATGTAGCTGCCGTTGATGGTGGTGGGAGCCTCTAGCGGTAGGCACGTCATGGAGTGGTTGGCGAGCATGTATTCCATCAACCACTCGCCGCCCTTTCGCACGTCCACGTTAAAGTCCCCAACAACCACGACCGGGTCCGAGGGCTTTACGCGCCTGGCCACACTCTCCATCGCCGCGTCCACGTATTCGACGACGTCGTCGCGCGAGATGTTTGGCGCGAGGTAGAGGGTGACGACCACGATTCCGTCGCCCGAGTACGCGTCGGTGTAGACGGCACTGTACGGCGACTCGTCCCTGACCGGCGAGGTGGACACGGCGTGCGACACGAGGTTCGCGTAGACGTGACCGACGAGGTAAACGCCGCAGTACTCGCCCCGACTTCCGCTCCTGGCGAAGCAGCAGTCGTCGATGGGGAAGTGGGAATGCACGGGTGATGCGAAAGAATTCTTCTTGGCCAATCGCCCTAAGTGGGTATGTGCTAAAGAAATTAGGAACTCTTCTTGGCCAATCGCCCTAAGTGGGTATGTGGTGCGGACGGACGGACGGCGGTGGACGCGTGATTCAGGGTCGCTTAAGAAGTGCATTCGCACTTAAAATAGTAAATGTGAGCTTCTGCTTTTCCCTTGCAGTGTGTTTGGTACGAAGTCCGAGAGCATGACGCCAAAAGAAGGCTCCCCCCGCACGGAAAAAGAGGCATCGGCAAGCGCGGACGGCTCACTAAGCGTACATCCCCAATGTTGCAGGTCTTGAACGGGTTTGGTCCTTAAAAGTAACATCAGTTTCGGACGTGGTTGGTTGTTCTCATATGAAACACGAGAAAAAGAAACGCTCGATGAACGTACTCATTATAACAGATTTCAGTGTTCCCATAAGGGTCTGTTTAACGAGAATATGTTTGTGTTTCAGTTCATTGTGTTTCATTGTGTTAAATATGTTTGTTATTTCAGTTCAGCGTTAAATTTAGTCGAGATGTACAATCACCCACCAACATAACAAACCACAAAGTATGCTTTTCCGGCCAGAATATATGCTTCTGCACTGCAATACTGAACGACGTCATGCGTACTCTTTCTACCGAACGTCGGAAAAATCAAATATGAGACAGAAAAAAAAAAAAAAAACAGCCAGCTATGGAGGCGCTATTACCGATGAGTAAAGACAAAAAAAAATAATTCGCTGGCTCATTCTCTAATCAAGGACGCTTCCCTTCCCAACCGGAACAACCACAGCGACTTCCTTCCGCTCCCCGAGCCGCACTTTTGAAAAGACGCGCTAAATTTAACGCGGAGACCAGAGCTATAGGTTTTCACCCCGGTCTCACTCTCTCTTTTTTTTTTTTTTCACTTTCATTTCTCTCGTGGATTAAAACCTCTGCTGGAGTCGGCCGAGGGACAGCGGCGCGTCAGTGGGGGGCAGACGCCGGAGTCCATCGGTTGCCAGAAGTGTCATTGTGGATAAAATGACATAAAGCCACCAATAAGAAAAATAAAGGAAGCAAGAGGTGCCGGACGGTTGATATAGAGGTAAGAATAGTACTTGAGCACACGAATACGCTAACCATTCACTCAATCCTGTCGGTCTTTGTACAATGAGGTAAAAACGGAGCAAAGACCACATACGACGTTTTCTGGCCAAAATTATACCACGAAGGGAACCATCATAAACAAGATTAAAAGACATTTCTGAAGTTTGTTTTTATAGCTTTTTCGTAAGCCGTAAGAGTGTCCCCCAAAAGACTAGCGGAATCCCATGTTACTTTCGTTTGGCTTAGAGTGTACGCCCTCCTTACTAACAACAGCCACGTGGTACGACGCGCAAGTCCTTCGCAGCCGGCGAGATTGCGGTTAGAATCCGAGGGTCACGTAAAAACTTTGTCCGCTCTTGTCTCTTTGCCGCTATTCATTTCCTAGATACAAACCGAAGCTACAGCGTAAGTCCCCCGTGAGCACGGCCCACATGGTGGTGTCAAGCCCGTTTAACCATCAAGAAAACGAGGTTAAGTACTTCGACCCCTTGACTAGAAAAGTGCTGCGCTTCCCGAGACGGCCTGGAAAGCCCAAGACTATAGAATCAACGCATGCAGGTTTGTAAAAAAAAAAACATTCGAGTGCGTAAATCTAAAAGAGAAGCAATAAAATGGTTCATAACGAGCAACATGGTGTTATTGCGCATTTAGGCTCTAAGGGAGACATCAACGATGACAAGCTCTACGAGGAAAGAAAAAGATCAGGGCGGGGAATAATGAGCGAAAGAGGAACAAAAAGGCAGAAAGAAAGGGGGCAGCCCGGTGCAGAAAGGGCACTTTGCATGCAGCACGAAAAACAACCCCACAGGATCCATAAGTAAAAACAAAGTGCTTGTTAAGAAAAAAAAAAAGTGAATGAGAATGTAAAAAGAAAACTTTCGCGGACCGGAGGCCCCGCATGTAGCGAGACTGGGCGATTAATTAAGAGGAACCCCGAGGGAGCCAGGGCCGGTGAACCACGGCGGGCGCTAATAGGCGTTAAATAGAGTGGCGCCTCGGCAGACACAAAGCAGGGCTACGAAGGACCGCAACGCTTGCTGAATGAAAGGCGAACTCGAAAAAGCCGATTAAGGGCAAAGGAAAAATGGAAGGGGTTCGCAGAAAAAAGTAAGGACACTTACCGAAGGACAAGACAGACTGCAAACAGAAGATGACGTGGCGCGGTGGCGGAAGAAACATTAGAGATCACCTACGTGGAGCCGGTTGAAAACTGAAAAAGCTTACATGCCAAGGGATGGGGGTTCGATTTCAGCGTTCGCTGTAGCACTGTGAACAAAAGCAAGCCCCGCTACTCTGAGGCATCAATGTACGGGATATCGGTTTGACACGGAACAGAACTTCGCCGAAACCGTGTCCGGCACCACCCGCGCCTCGTATCGGGTCACTTTCGAAATTTGCTTTTGCTCGTGCTGGCCGAAATTCCCGTAGCTCGAGATCCAGTGCGGAAAAGGAAGAACTTAAACCCCAGCTTTCCTTTCCAGCTCGGTGACTATTTCGGCACTATATGCTTCACGGGCACAATGAAAAAAACAAAAAACAAAAAAAAAGAGACAAGAAAAAAAGATTTAATTGACTCAACTTGAAAGAAAATTATGTCTTCAAGCACTCTTGCTTGGTTACGACCATATTCCGTGATGGATGCTTGTCGCTGCTGAGCAAATCGGAGTGCGGCCACGAATGACACTATCTCACCTATCAGTTTAAAAATCCTTCGGCGCCTCCGTCCTGCTGAAAAATGTTTACTAAAGAATTTAGGCAAGCATCTGCTGCGCCATAACGTCATCGGTGCAGGCTCCAAGCTAGCCTTCTCCTCTTCAAGACAGTTATCGCAGATAACAGACCCTGCCAAGGCAGCCGTATTCGCTGCACAAAATTGCCAGCGGAGGCGGCATTTGCGAAAGTTCTTCTTATAAGAAGAACAAATGTAAAACTGATTGTTTTAAACTTCTTTTTTTTTTTTTTTTTGCACTGAGTCTGCGGAAAACGAAATAAACGTTCCCATGTTGTTCGGCAGATGCGAGAATTCGGCTTCAAGGGGCCATGCAGACAAAATGCAATTTTGGTTCATTCGAAAGATGCCTCGTTAGAATAACACTGGCAACACTTAACGCAACCTTAACTCAAATAAGCTATATAATTAGGGGGAAAAATGTCCATGCGATCCACTAGCTCACTTCCAGCATTAGAACCTATGACGTATTATGGGCAGCTGTGCGATTGGCTGCGGTCGTCAAAATCCAACGCAAATTAAACAGTGGTTATAAGCTTGCAGAACCAGCTATCTGCGCATAAATTTAATGCATGTCCTTTTCGTAGCAGTAATAATGGTGGGGTAAACAATGGAAGCTGCGAACGCACATGTAAACAGAAGCATTAGTGCGTACTGCGCGCACTGAGCCGATTATAGCTGCACAGCCATCCGGCGCGTTGAGCTTACACTGGCCAACTGGCATAAGTGACATTGTCTTCTGTGGTTCTGTTGGTCGAGCATACCCAATGCTTCACTAATGGGTACTATCAACAGTAACGAATATTACCCGGGCACAAATCCGGTCAAAAACAAAGCGGACAGTGGACCTGAGCAGTATCGCAGCGCCATCTGGGAGGACGAACGGTAAACGAGGCAACAAAACACGTTTGGCCGTTCGCTGAAGCCCTAGTCACCATACTAACAACCGTTTAAGTACCTTTCCTGGATGCGTCATCACTGACGTCACGAAACACGCGATTTAGCGGGAGAATTAAAACTTTGGCTTAAATTGTTTAATTCCTCAGTTAATGAAGCATCGTTTGCTGCCGGACAAGCGCCGGCGGCAAAGTTTCTAAGTTTAAAACATCGAAACTTTCGAATAAAACAAACCTGTATTTTGTCTTCATGGCCCCTTAAACGGGAAACACGAGAAGACGGACGGAACTCATACCGCTCCGGAACAGCAGTCCCGAGTGATATGGTGGCGCCATCTAAGAGGACTGACAGCAAACAAGGCTGTTCACTTCTATCTCTCTCCGCCGTTCGCTGCAGACCTAGTCCGCATACTTATGTTCGCTTCAGTACTTTCCCTGGATTTAAGTCATCGGAGACGTCACGAAACACACGATTTAGAGAAAAATTTAAATTATGGCTTAAACTGTTTAATTTCCCAGTGACTAAAGCATCGTTTAATGCCGGACAAGCGCTGGAAGCACCATAAAACACCAAATCTTTCGAATAAAACAAACTTGTATTTTGTCTGCATGACCCGCCGCGGTGGCTCAGTGGCTATGGGGTTGTGCTGCTGAGCCCAGGGATGCGGGTTCGATTCCTGGCCACGGCGGCCGCTTTTCTGATGGAGGCGAAAAGCGAAAATGCCCATGTGTTCGAGATTTCGGCGCACGTTAAATATGCCCAGGTGGTCAAATTTAATCCGGAGCCCTCCACTATGGTCCGCCTCATCGCCTGTGTAGCGTCGGCGCGTTAAACCAAATAATCAATCAATTATTTTGTCTGCAAGGCCCCTCTAACCGAATTTGCTGTAACGGGAGTTTAGCGTATAGCAGAAGCATGCTGATGGTGTGCGTCTAGTTTCGCAGTTTTTAGAAACATTTCTGGCAATTATTATTGCATGCAACATGTTTAGCAACTGAAAATAATTAGCATCACCCACGTTATTAGTGACTGTTCTGTCAATTAAAATATTCCCTTGGTCGATGCTGTCATTGGCATGCATACGTTTAATATCGTCGATTGATTGATTTGATTGACTGTAGGGTTTAACGCACCGACGCAACGTAGGCGATGAGGCGCACCGCAGTGGAGGGCTCCGAATTAATTTTGACCACCTGGGGATCTTTAACGTGCACCGAATCTTGTACACACGGGCGTTTTTGCTTTTCGCCTCCATAAGTTTAATATTCTCACCGGAGCCATTCGATGGTTTGTCTTGTCAGCCAAACATAATGTTTTTCTCACGAAATGGACCCCTCTATTTCTGTCTTCGTTAACTGTATGAGCCAAAACTGAAAAGTTTGAATCAACCCTCTTCAGTATGGCGGAAAACGAATTAAAATATAGCCAGTATGGGCAAATCTTTATGCCGTAACTCATGATTTTTTAAAGAATAAACAGGCGTAATATGCTAATCGTATCTTGCCTTCCCGATTTTGCAAATTTCTGGCCTCAACCTGGCTTTTTCCGATCGCAAGTATGTAACGTGTTCGGCACTGCCACGCATTTTTTTGCCAGTCTAGACACGGTATTACTATTTTCTTAGTTACTACTAGCCAAACGTGTACATGATTAGTTTTCTATCAGTATTACTTGGATTAAATTTTGAGGCTCCCTTCTGTGGCATCACTGTGGCGTCATTATGGGTGCGCCACAAGTCGCGCTGAAAACGGAAACAGTTTTGACGGAAAAACTGTGCCATGGTTCAGAACTCGACATAAAACGCTCGAGACACCGTCATCCAAGCAAGCTTTCCCAGTTTCAACAACAGCAACTGGGACATGTGAGCTACTAAGTAAAGAAAGAGAGGGTTACAAAAACGCTAAGTCGCAGGTGCCGAAGGATATCCCACGTGCTGCGCTTGGAATAGAAAACAAATCAGATGAACTGAGTGTGACAGGCAGAGAAAAATCCACTTCTATTGGTTTATTTTTAGACGCAAAGGTAGGAAAAATGCATAGAGATCTGTCAGGGGATATTATTGTGTCGCAAGCGAATAAGCGCCCATACACTCGAGCTTTCAACGCCTTAAGAAGATCAGACACTCAAGCTGTTTCAGACGCCCGCTTCTTCGGCGTGACATTTCGCTCGGGGAATATTCTCGCAGCGCCGAAAGGCAACTCAGTTTCAAAAAATGCCTAGAAACTGCCACAGGGTACGCCACTGCCACAGGGGGTTAGGTAAGGCAATTCGAAATCAACAACTTCACAGTTCCCACCGAAATGAAATAAAAACACACATTACAAAGAAAACACCGTTCCATTTCTTAGTCACGTCAATGAATTTTAAGTTACCCGACGACACACGCGGTGTCATATAAACGAAAAAAAAGAAAACGCAAGAGCACAATGGGAGCTCAAACAACAGCAAACAAGAGGCACACTGCACAGTAGCATTCGCCCGCGACGACTGGAGACAGACTCAAACGACCCATTGTGCATAAAGGCCGCTGAAGCGACGCGAGGCAGGCAGGCGCGAGACAAGGTTTCACAAACCGCAAGGGTGCTTTTCTGCACGCGCGGGAATGATGCGGCGCGGCGTACCTTCCAGTCCCCGCAAACCACGGGGCACACGCGGCAGCGAGAACGGAGAAAGTAATGGTGGCAGAGAAGGGTGGGAATTTTGCGAGTTGATTTTTCATGCTACTGAGGCAAGTATTCACACTTAAGGTCGCACTGTGCCGGTATACGGAGGAAACCATGTGCTACGAAAAGGTTATAGTTTTAGTTCAACAGGCTACTTGTGGCGTAGTGCAGTCCTTACTTTTTTTTTTTTTTCATTTTATGCGGACACTGCCAGAGATTTAAGAAAAAAAAATGCCTGCTGGCTCTTTGGAAACGTTGTGCGCCTACATAAAAACCAGTGAATGCATACCTCCTGTAAGTTACTTCGTGTGCTACGGCAGAGATACATTCACGAGAAATGGCTTTATTCCTCTCCATTATGCGTATACGTTACAAGATGCTAGAAGGGAATTGAAAGTTCAAATAATTTCGCCATGTAGCGTTGACTGCAAGGGCGACAAAATTGTAAAAGGGATTTATCCACACTTGCGTCGGGAATCACCTGTACAGAAGCATAAATGGCAGTGGCCACACACAAACACCAAAACAAACAAAGCAAGCTTACTACCTCAGGAATCGTGTCGTGCTAGCTGCATGAGAATCGTGAATTTACCCGACCTCACTGTGGGTACTGTCTGAATAGAGGAAGAGCTCACATCGCAGGCATAACAGGACACCCTCGAGGTGTCAGTGAAATTTAGTGCGGAACGGGCGAACAAATTAAAAAAAAAAAGCGGGCGTCAAAGTCAAGGGGCACGGAGAAAGAGCGTTGGAAAGTGTAACCCGTAGCAGCACACGGAGCTACCTCCCGCCCGTCGCTCCCTTTCCTTCTTGGGTTTGTTGTCGCACAACTTTGCTGAACCAATAGTCAACGTTCGAATGTTTGTCGAGCCTAACGAAGTTCGAGCTCTTCTAGGCCCCCTCGCCTCCCTCGCCGAAGGCGCACGTCGCAAACGAATAGTTCCCTCCGTCTAAAACCCCAAGAAAGGAACAAGACGGGGCAGTCTAACTTTCATCAAGTTATCGCTCTAGGTGCTCTGATTTCTTATTTTGGTACTTATCTCAAGTAATTTTCTACTGAGGGAGAGAGCGAGCGAGCGAGAGAGTGAGTGAGTGAGTGAGTGAGTGAGTGAGTGAAAGAGTGAGTGAGTGAGGGAGAGCGAGAGCGAGAGAGAAAGTGAGTGTGAGAGAGAGAGAGAGAGAGAGAGAGAGAGAGAGAGAGAGAGAGAGAGAGAGAGAGAGAGAGAGAGAGAGAGAGAGAGAGAGAGAGAGAGAGAGAGAGAGAGAGAGAGAGAGAGAGAGAGAGAGAGAGAGAGAGAGAGAGAGAGAGAGAGAGAGAGAGAGAGAGAGAGAGAGAGAGAGAGAGACCGATGGGCGCGGCGTTCTCAATTCCGACAAGAACAATATTTGTAATCAGAGTAAACTTCCGGTTGATGCTCTTCCAGGATGGACGAGCATTCAAGTCATTCAAGGAACGATGCAGCGTATCGTTGTCAGACTCCTTCCTTTTCTCTCTCTTTCTCTTTGTCATTCTAAATGAACGATTCCTGTCGTTTCAGGTGGCCCTCTAAAAAATTAGCACAGTTTACGATATTCTGACACACTGCAAGCTTTCTTGTCGCACCTTCCCTCCACCTCACCCGTCTCTAACAAAAGCCGATGAAATCACTCTCCGTCAACTTCAAACCCGGACCTTCCCTCACAATACACTTTGGCATTTGATTTTCCCCACCTCTCACTCACCACAGTGCAAGTTTTGCCCCGAAAGGGGTACACTGTATCACATCGTATGGGAATGCTCCCACACACCCGACCTCCCTCCCAATCCCCACCCCTCCTCTTCACAGTGGGCGGCGCAGCTGTCCAGCTCTGAACCCGGCTCCCAGCTTAACCTGGTGAGACGGGCCCGGACTGCCAGCCAGAGCCTGGGACTCCTTACTGGACTAAGGAGTCTCCCCATTGGTCTGCCTCCACACACGGAGTTGGATTGGGCTTCAATAAAAGTTTTATCCTCCTCCTTTCACTGACTTAACGTCGCGAACACTGATGTTACCAGCAAAGCTGCCTGGCGTTCCCTAATCGCAAGGCTAAGCTTCATAGAACTTCTCAGAGCCAGCAGATATCTTCTCGTTCGCGCAAACTCATTTTTGCCGTGTTCTACTGCTCGCACAATCTACTGGAACCTTTCGTTAATTTTGAACTTGGAACGCTGCCACGAGGGGGCGCCGGAGGCGCTTTTTTGTTTTTTCACGGCGGATTTTTTTATTTGCTATCGCAAAAATCAAGCAGACATGTATTTTTTAATTAAAAGAACAATACAAATATCCTTTCTGTATTGATGTCTCGCCTCAAATACGCTCAACGTTTTTTTTTTGCTCAACAATGTTGACAATTGAAAAAACACTGCCACCAGATCAAGTAGTTTAGAAAAGCTTTGAATACATAAGCGTCTCGTTAAAGCATTCATTTAACTTGCTGCATGCGTGCTTGGCGCTTGCTCTCCTCCCCGCTAAGCGATGCCCTCTCCACATCGCTGCGACCGCGTTACCACATTTGGTCGCATGAAAGCCTCGACCAAGAACAGCTTGGCTGTTAAAAGAAGGAGCGGGAGTTGGTGGGAAGACAGGGCACCCGCCGCGGTGGCTCAGTGGCTAAGGCGCGCTGCTTCCGAGCGCAAGGACGCGGGTTCCATCCCGGCTTTTCTGATGGAGGCAAAAAACGAATACGCGCGTGTGTCGAGACTTCGGCGCACGTTAAAGATCCCCAGGTGGACTAAATCAATCCAGCCCTCCACTACGGCGCGCCTCATATCCACGGTGTAGCTTCGGCGCGTAAAACCACAGTAGTTTGGATTTGAAAAAAAGAACTGGAAGAGGTACTGTCCATATAATTCTGCAGAGAAAGAAATCGAACCCGGATGGCATGGGCAAAAACTGCGCGCTGAGTATGAATTACGCTTCAAAACATGATCGAGCCGTCATCTGCATCCGGGGAGTGAAATATATAGTGACACTGAAGACCAGACCCGTGATGATATCGAGTGGGGAAGCGGCACTCTGAAACAGGAGAGGAAGCGGCCATTGCTCTCGACATGGTATCGACGTCAGCTACGATTACTGCGACTCAAAGACTGCTATTCGTAAGAAACTACGCAACATCTTGGGACTCAACCTAAGCCGCTATTATCAGCAACGATGGCGACCGACTTTGACCCGTTCGCGTGGTTTGGGCACTGGCCCACTCGTCCCTCCCGGGAAATGTACTTATTCCCGAGGCAGCTTGATATTTAGACAACCTGACTGACCTCGGTGGAGATGGCCATACATGGGGAGGGACAGGCTGATCGCCCACCAGGATATTACCCAACATTACAAACTGGGACGTCTCCTTTGTCCAGCGGCACACCCATTCCTAAATCGATGGCAACCTGTTGAATGGCGCACACTTCAAACTAGCACTTTCCGACACCCACCCTGTACCACCGAAGACACATACCAGGATCATGTTAATGGTGCGTAATTCCCTCGCCTTCACTTACACACACAGTGTGGACTTGCCCGCACTTAACTATCCCTGTAGTGCTGAGAACTGGGAGGTAGTTTTTCACGGTATCCAAGCACCGCTACAACAACGTCATCAAACTGGCCGAGGACGTCTTAAGGGCTTACGGGCCCCTGACCATCGTCTGAAGGGAAGGGGTTGACATCACTCTCCCAGGAATCAACCCTTTCTAGTCAGCAACTGACAACAGAGTCTATCTGGCCTCACTTGACCCAATGGTTTCTGACCGATTGTGGAGCTTGATGCACCGAAGCCACACCTGGGCTATGAGGCGCGCCTATGGCTCCGGATCACCTGGGGATCTATAACGTGCGCCGAAAATCCTTACACACGGTTATTTTTCGCGTTCCGCCTCCATTAGAAAAGCAACCACCGCGGCCAGGATCAAACTCGCGTCCTGGGGCTCAGCAGCCCGACGCTTTAGCCACTGAGCCACCGCGGAGAAAAAAAAATCTGGCGGCGCTCTTTGGTATTTAGGCTAGCTCTGATTATATAAGCACTCGCGGGCGACGCATGATGGCAGGGGGCTTTTACGAACACCGAGAACGTGCGGGTTCCACATATGAGGCACAGCGAGGGAGGGCACTCGTTCCCTTATGTGCCCTTTCCCAATGGCCCTGCTAGACAAGCATTCAAAAATCTACAAAATCATACAAGACTACGTTTGTGTTTTTCCAGTGAGATGAGCCCGCTAAGAATTACAGCGATGTGATAAAGCAAATGGCTCAGCAGAAGGAGGTGGGGAGTGAGAGTGGGGAATTAGTTTAACTTAAGCTAAGAAATGACCCTCCTCCAAACAATGCTTTTTTATTAGGCACAGCGTCAAGTGGCCTGTGATTTTACTGTTATAAAAAGCAAACAAGCAAAAAAAAAAAAAGAGAAAGAAACACGGGTCGCGCTGCGCATCGTTGAGAGCCATATGGCTACCCAACGCTAGCATTTAACACGGGAGCCTCATACCCCTGTCACACGGCAAATCTAATGTCATTCAAACTGAATGACATTAGCTGTTAATGACATTCGGCTCGGCCGTGCGGGTCTACACGGCGAAACAAATGTCATTGGCAATGTCATTTGATTGTGACAGCGGTGACGATTAGCGAGCTCGCAAAACCGCAAAATTACATTTAAAGTGCATCTAGAATGTTTTCACACGTAATGTTTTTTTAGAAAATGTAAAAAAACAATTATTTTTTTTAATAAAAAAAAGAAAACCACCGATTTAGGTGACATCAATAGACATCACAAGCGAAGACAAGTCTGCTAAAAATCCGTATTAGGGCAGCGCGCGCACTGGGGAAGAGATTTTCTTTTTCGTTAGTACTTGTTTGTCTTTGTTTATTTGAACAAGAACAAAAAGAAGAAAATATAAGTTTACTGACAGTCTTTAGCAACAGTATTCCTTGGTTTATTACTGAACTTTCCTGTCTAGCGACGCGCTACTGCTGTAGAGGCTACTCATTTGGCCACTAACTGAGGTCCGGGACCTCAGTTAACCGCTAAGTGTCATTCGCCTCAAATGTCATTCGGTATTCTCGTGTAGCGCCGAATTAATGACATTTAGAGCGAATGACATTTGATCTAAATGTCATTAGATCTGCCGTGTGACAGGGGTATCAGTTGGAAATGAATAATGTTCTTTGCTGTATACGGGGCGTCATTCCCTGCCTACTGAGCACAACGCTATCTCGCTAGTCATGCAAAGCACTGGCGCACACCACCCACACCACATACTTAATAAGTATAGCTCAGCAACGCCCAGCGTTTCAGGGGGGGGAGACGAGAAAACTACGCGAAAATTTCGGAAACAAGTTTACAACAATTGTGAAGAATGAGATAATAAGCCACAAAAGAGCAAAGGCATTTTTTTCTGGGCGCGAACTTTCTGTAAAAAACCATCGAGTGAGGCAGAGACCGAAGAACAAGTGTAAACTCAAACGGGGATAAATAACAGTGAGCAGGCGACAGAAAGCACAAAAATCAGACCGAGCAGTTTTTACCCAACACCGCTACTCCGTTTTGGAGTGAAAGCTGCTAAAGATGCAACCCACTCGCTCGTTTTGTGCTGCTCTTACCGCACGTCCCACCGTCGGCTACGCTAGGTCCTTTCCCCTCTGCGAAGACGAAAAGAAAGGGGGGCGCCCAGGGTGTCACTTCCGCGAACTTTCCCGCTCATGCGGTAGGCGATCCGGAAGTCCCCACACGTGCCCAGGCGTGTCCACAGTCAACAAAACTCACGCGATCACGCACAGCCAACGGAGAACCGACATCCCCGAGAAGCGGCCGCGGTGCACAGACGAAGAAGCGGCCGCAGTGCACAGACGAAGAGGGGGAGGCGAGAGCCCGTTCACTGGGATGATGTGCGAGGACGGTAACCGATAAGCCGAGCAAGCGAAACAGGATCCCAGGGAGTGGTAGCCTGGTGGTTAGCAATAATGAACAGAAACGAACATAATCGAAAAAAGGCGGCGGAACTGTCAAGCGAGCTTCCTCTTTTTGAATGCATCTTTGACGGGATTCATCGTCCCGCAGATTGAATACAATTTCAGGAGTATATATGATGAAGGAGGGATGTATAGCAAGTGCGAACAACACACCAGAGAAACAAAATATCCTCAAAATGGCCTAGTGAACTCTGCCGTCAGCTCGGCGCTAAGGCTTCGCTATCGCTCACATCGAGCTTAGAAGCGGTGGGCGCGCACCGCGAAACAGCGCGGCCCTCGCCGAGATGAACTCCGCGCAGGCAACGTGTAGGCGACGCCGGTGAGTCCTAGGGGCCAACCCCACCCAGACTTTTGTCGCGCGAGCTAGCAGGATTTTCGTCCAGCCCCGGGGCGAGCAGCTGACGCGAAGCCAGCAGCTACGCCAGGGGCCCACGCTGGCGGAAAGTGAACGCATACCGACAACGGGAGCTCCTCAGTTCACAAGGTTCGCACAGCTTCGAGGAGGAGGCTGCATATGAAAGCAGGGACAGGAGGTGCAAGCAGCTTGCTGGCGCACGCTGCAACTGGAGCGACGGAGCCCCAAAACTTTCCTGAAACAGATTGGTATATTCGCACAGCCAGTTTCTTACTCTGGGCCTTTCCGATTTCACGTATGCGAACTTGACAGCAAACTGCTGTGCTTTCCGCTTTCTCGAAAAGGGAGAGAAAAAGAAAGCCGCAAAGTTAGATTTCACAATACTTCAGAGACTGACGACTACAAGTCGTCCAACCCCATAGCACGGAGAAAATGCTGCACAATGTCAGATGCAGTGAAAGGAGACAAAGTAGAGCGATTTTCTGTTGTTGCTGATTCTAAAGCACTTGCAGGTGGGCAACGTTCAGGCAGAGCTCACCTGGGCGCGCTTGCGATGAGAAGGTGTATGTGGACAGAGCAGAACGACATCCAACGACTCAAATAGCCACGCGCTGCTTTGCTCAAAGAATGTGCTTCGTGCGTTATTCCAATCATAGACATAGCTCGTGAGCTACTGTGGTGACTCACTTTTCCGAGCGGGAAAGAAACCCATGAAGTAACAAATAATGTGGGCACATGGCGCTGCAAAAAAGCGTTCAAAGCAAGCAACAGAGAAAAACCTTCCAAAGCTCGAAGTTACATCTATTTCAAGAAAGCCTGCGGCTTTCTTCACGTGCTCCAAAATTTCGCGCACATGGACGCTGTAATTTCACGGCGACAGCCTTAAATAGGAAGAGTTATTGTATTTACGAGCACGCCTGCATTGAAGTGCCCAAGGAGCGTGCCCGCTTAACAGCATCCACTCCTATAGAACAACGTGCCCGCTAACTAATGGTCCGTGTGCAGCGTGCGAGGCCTTGCAACGATTCTCTCGGCTGCCAAAGGCGGCGGATCGACTGCCGTGCCGCCGAAACTTGAGTTACCGCAACAGGCTGCGATAATTATGCACGTCTTTTTTTTTTTTTTTTTTGTAGTCTCGAACAGAAAAAAATCGCCCAGCTTCACTGTCACCACCGCTGATAACAGCGAAGCTGCCTGGCTTTCCCGAATCGCGAGACTAAGTTTCATTCAATTCAATTTTGCCGTGTTCCAATGCTCGCGCCATCTACTGGAACCTTTTGTTACTTTTGAACTTGGAACACTGCCAGAAGGGTGCGCCGCGAGCGCGTTTTGTATTTTGAGGTCAAAACACTTTTTAAGAAGTATTTTTCATTTGCTGTCGCAAAAATCACGCAGCCATGCATCTTTATATTAAAAGAACAATGCCAATACCACTTTTGTCTTGATGACTTGCCCCAAATAGGCCGAATGTTTTTATTTTGCTCAACAATGTCGACTAGTATAAACACTGCCACCACATTTAGTAGTTTAGATTGCCTACATAAACGCCTCGTTCACGAACTCTTTTTAACTGGCTGACGCCTCGTCCCATGACAGCCTCGACCAAGAACAGCTTCGCTGTTAAAAACATCAGCCGGGGCACAGAATCGAAACCCAGACATCGTGCTCAGCAAGCAGCACAATGCCTTAGCCGCTAAGCCGCTTCAACGGGTAACAAAAAGGCTCGGAGGATGGCGTTGTGCTTCCGAGAGCGAGCTGCGCAGGTGGGCGATCCCCGGCAGCAGCCGCGGCCGCAGCGGTCTTACAGTGGCAGCCGTGAGGCTCGGACCTCAATAGTCGTGCATTCGGGATCGACGGCTTGGGCGAACATCAAGTTCATGTGCGGCCGAGTTGGGTATGCCCCACAGCCCGTATACGTCCTACACGCAGGGAGTAGCCGATACCAATAGATGAGGCTCGGCCAAGGCCGCAAAACGAGTACTCAAAAGAACAACATACACTAATCAATTACAAGCAAATAAAATATTAAATCAGTCACTAAGTTTAGCTATTGACAGCTTCGCCTCAAACTGAAATCCGCGGAACGCTAACGCGGTCACCCATCAAACGAACCCACAGAGCAGCAGATATCCACCGATAGGAACTGCCCAAGGATTGATGAAACAGCTAATCAACGAAATAGTTTCAATACATTATCAATCCATTAAAAATGACACCAATAAATCACTGAAATCAACCAACAATTTTAAGAAATAATAACTTCAACTGACACCTAAACTCGCAGCTCCCCGTGTTGATGTTCCTCAAAATTATTTTTGTAGGCCTAAAACAACAACGCCCGTGGGTATGAGATTTAGGACCACGTTAACGACACCAGGTGGTCTAATGAATTTCCACTAAGGTGCGCCTCAAAGCCCCGATGGATCTTCGACATGTAAAACCACAATTCCGTTTTCTCGTAAAAACAAAAACAAAATGATAATGACGAGATTTCTGGCGCCTGTCCCTTCTTTTGTAATTACGGGTGTTTTACACTCCGAAGCTTCAACAGGGCTACGAGGCGCGTCTTAGTAGAAGACTAGGACTTAATTTAGACCACCTGGAAATATTTAACGTGGTCAGAAATGTCGACACACCTGTGTTTTCGTTTCATTGATTTTTGACAAGCTGCAGTCTTGAGGTCTCGACTGTCGTCTCGACAGAACCGCGCATGTTTCCATTTTCGCTGTTGTTTCGTTGCTACAAAACGATCAGCCATATCGGCTTTTGATTTCAAGGCCATTCCCACCTACAAGCAATAACGACACGGTAAGAAAGGTAAACATTTCCTTCTTTTTCAGTACACCGAATTCACTCCGCTGTCCGCGCAAAGTGAAAGTAACCCTCAAAACATGTATGTAAAGTTATCACCCGGTATCCACCCAGTAACAAGATCTCGTCTAGATCACTGTATCACCAGTGGACTGTCTTTCACGCGCGGCGCCTATTTTTCAGCCACGGAAAAGGGCGCCAACACCATCAGTGACGACGATCACCGGGAGATGTGTACCGCTTGCGTGCAAACAAATGGCGTCGCTGGCAGCATCGACAACGGCGAGGCACAAAGCAATGAGCGCCGAGCAGCGGCGACTGCGGCCCCAGCGCGGCAAGCCCCAAATGACAGCGACACGAGTGCCGGGGCGAGCCGTAACCCTTCCATTACCGGCGCGGCTCCCCCCGCGTCCTCAACCGCTTGCTCGCGCCCCATCCTCGCCTCGGAAACGACTGCGCTGCTCTGAGCCGCCCCAAAGCTCATGAGGAGCTTCGTCATACAGGCGTCGCGCTCTAAAATCGCGGGACCAACAGAATTGGGAAAAGCAAAACCAGAAACGGCGACAGCCATCTCAAACTCCGCGTTCCTCGCAGTGACAAATTAGGCGAACCTTTTCAGAAAGTGACGCAACAAAAACAGGAACCCAAAGAAGGCGGCAGTGTTTGCGCGCGCCGTGCAAAAGCACTCAGAGAAGAAATACGGGCGTGCGCGGAAGCGCATCTATCACGTTGACATTTCGAACCAAAACGAGCGAAGGCGCACGCGAAAGCCGTACAAGCAAAACAAGCCCAGCTCTGGGCGAAATAACAAAGCATGCATCCTCGGATCCATCACGCAAAAATTGACATCGGGGCGGCGCTCCGCACCAGGCCGTTCCGCAGCGCAACCGCCGTTTCGGCAGCGCTCGCTCGAAACTGTGACAGCCAAATCGCGAACCCTTTTCCCCCACCTCCGAGCAGGGGCGCGCAACCCGTGGCGAACGCCGCACGCGGGCAAGCGACGGAAAAGGGAGACCCTGCGGCGTTCATCTGCCGTCTTGACAAGGAGGCACGGCAGGCCACGCGTTATGCACAACGTCCATTACTTAATCAGCTTCTGAGTGGCCTCGCAGGGAAGACGAGCTGAGCGGCCACAAGCCGCGCGTCCGGCACACGAGCTAAGACAAACGAAGTGGGGTGCGCGCGCGGTGTACCGACGACCACAGCGTCACGCAAGTCGTCGCGCGTGTCACGAAACGAAAAAGCGCAGACAAGAGCGAATGTCAAAAGATGGCGTCCGCTGGCTCAGTCCGTTTCCCGTGGTCGCGAATGCGCCTCTCGCACGCCGCACCCTTTCTCGTGTTGGAGAAAGAAAAGGACAAGAAAGTGCCACTCCCGGCTACCAATTCCTTCGACTCTTCTTTCGGGAATACATCGAATGCTAACAAGTAGCAAATTGCAGTTGCGAGCACGGCACTGAAAACACACGGAGAACAGGCCGACAAGCGCGGAAGGGGTGGGGGAGGGGGCGAGCGGGCGGGGAGAAAAAGGTCGGAGGGAAGAGGAGGGAGGGAGAGCGGAGTGGACGGGAAAGGGGGCCTCCCGAGTTTCCATGGTAACACGTTTACCAACGCCCGGTCCCGATTGGCCGTCGCGGAGTACGTCGGAGAAAAGTGAAAGACGGGGGGAACACGGAGGAGACTGGGGAACAGAAAATTTCCACACAAAAGGGGCCAGGCGAGGGAGGAAAGGGGAAACCGAAAGACACGGCACTCGATATAGAATGCATCCCGCAAAATGCACGCGGCGAGGGGAAGGGACGGCAGCGAGGGGGACACGTGAACAGGCGGCGCAAACAAACAGCCATCTCTTCCCTACGATCGCGAGCATATATGTACACACAACTTGCGGACGCGCCAACACACAGCGAACGCATTTATTCATAAAGCAAGGGCTCGTCGACGAATGTGCGGGGCAGACACGACTCGTTAGGGCGAAAAGGTTGTCTGACACCACCGAGATATCCCGCCCCATAAACAGCGAAAGGGGAAAATAAAGATGAAGTGATGAAAAGTACGGGCCAAAGTAATCATCATGAAACGAAAAAAAAAAAAAAACCGATAGCGGCGCTGCGCGTGCGTATTGTTGACAGCAAGTTTTGACAACGGTTAGCTTCCAACACACTCGCCAGAGCCAGTGGCGGTAGAAAAACAGCATCTCATGAGTTTCGGACACATTTACATTTAAGATGGCGGGACGAAACTAATTGCGTCACCCCACAAAAGGCAAAAGCGGTCGCTTGTGTACAGAATGGGCTTCGAGCTTGGAACGGCAGCAGCAATTAAAGAACGCGCAATCACGCAAATTATGCAAATCAAGCACGCGAAAGCTTGAAAGGTACTTAAGGGACACAGCGATGTCCCATAACGGTCTCCCGGTAGAAAAATCCGGTATGCCATGTTTGCAAAGGTCACTAGAATAATGTCTAAAGCAGAACAGCATTTGCAGCTGTTTAGATTGGATTGCGACTGCATGTACGCCTTATTCCAGAACGAGCATCTAATGTGCATACCTAAGAACTAATGTCGTACTGAATAAAAAATTAAATACGAAAACAGTGGTTTCGAGTAATCAAACACATGGTTCTACACTTGCAATATTGTCACACTCAATGAACATGCATGTACGGCAGAATTACGTGCGGGCAAGCGATGAGAATCATCCAGACAGGATGTGATAAAACGAAACGGGCCGAATACGCGAGCATACTAGAGCATAAGTAATTTACGACAAACGAGACGATATTTTGACGGAGCCTCATTAAACTCCGCATCCATTATTGGCCCTTCCCCGCCCGCACACGCTCTTCTGCTTTCCGCTGTTATTCCCTTTTCCCCGCGCTCTTTGCTCGGATAATTTGAGATGAAAATATTCTTTCGTGCCTTCCAAAGGCCGGCACAAAATGGAGCGGGGCCTATGCAATGTAATGATGGCAAAGAGATTCCCCCGAAATGCAACTACGCTGCCCGAGAAGTATGAGGAGCGATCTACTAGAGAGGGGCAAGAGACGTCGAGGAGGAGGAGGAGGAGGAGGAGGAGGAGGAGGAGGGGACAGAGAGAGGAGGAAACACTGCCGAACGGCGACCCGGTGTTCTTGCTGCCTCCTTCCCGGAATTTTCATTCCCCCATTGTTTCCCACGTGCTTGCTTTTAATGCTCCCAGTCTGCTATTTTGTATCCTGCTTTTTGCCCTTATTACTCGGCCGCCTCTCTTCCTCTTCCTCGGCGGCGGCGGCGGCCGGACGGAGTCATTTATTCTATATTCCTGCCCGGCATCTACGGCGGCCTGTTTCGACCGTTTTTAAGGCTCATTTATAAGGAACGAAGAGCGCAGCAGCAGAGAGCGCAATTGGGCTCCAGAAAGTGGGGGAGCCCATTGGGCTTCTCCGAATTTATCCAAGCAAAAAGCAGATTGATTCTTTCCGCGCGTACTGGTGCAGTTTACGACCCCGAGAAAGCCCCCAGCCCTGCTCGCCCGATCTTTCCATACTGCTGCTGCATGTCGCGCGAGCCTTGTTTTTCCCTCGCATATATTTCGCCCGAAACCCTCGCTTTTCCGACAGCGGGATCGATATCACCTCCCCTTCTCCGTAGGCCACCGGTCGGCGGGAAACGGCCGCGTTTATTTATTTCCCCTCCCCCGGGACTCGCCGTCTCCCAGTTTAGCATAAAATAATCCAGCCTAAGCCATCGAGGAGAACATCAACTACACTCATCATCGTCATTTTATACTGCTGCTCGCTCCGGAGGGGGGAGCCCTCTGTTTTTCTTCCTGGTGTTTTTCGCTTGCACAGGCTTCCGCAATGACGATCGAGTCCCGACAGCGGTGAGAGACACAGCTGCCCTCTATCGGCGCCACCCTGCAGATCGCAATTACTCAACCAGGCACCCAAATCTACTCTCGACGCCCGATAGGTGCGCGTGATGAGATGTGAGATTGGCAAGAGTCGCACCAATGGGCTAGCCGGATCCTTTTACAGCGAGCTCACCGATTGCGCTCTTTTCTCTCTTTGCTTTGAAGAGCCCAGGTAGCGCGAGAACAGAAAACGAAAGACGAAACTCTGCGAGTTCGTCTTTAAGAATGTACTGCACGTGCAACGTAACACTAGCTGTGAGCTTTCAAGTGTGCCCCAAAATAATACCCACAAGTGAATACGTATTTGAAATGACTGCGTCCCTGACATCCGGTTTCTTGCCTCTTCCTAGTCAGCTAAGGCGGTGGATGCAGCAGCGGCTTGTAAAATTAAACGTACGCGGCATCGCAAAGCTTTCCCTTACACCACCGAAATCTTCCCCTTGTCTTCAGTCAAGAAAAAGTAGGCCATAAAAATGAAATCGGACCGACCTGCCAGCCACACAGCGTGTAAGTCAATGACAAATGCGACAGTGGAATTCGACACGAGGCTGTGTCCTCAATGCCGACACGTTCCTGCGCTCCTGCTCTGCCGAGAAACTAACAAGGTGTCTGTATAGGCGCACAAGAACGTCTCTATACCTCGATTCTCGCTATGCCCGCACACCACCCCTAGCGCGGTGCAAAGCTGCAGCTGGCAGTCGCGCAAGCAACCGAGTCACAGGACCCCCGTTGCTCCTCCGCATCCTCCTAGACAGCATCTCTCAGCGCAGCATCTTTCCGCGAAGGTGGCACATGCTCCCCGGCTATTCCATCCGACATTCCGGGCGCGCAAGGACAAACGGGCTCCTCCCGATGATTGCTATTTACGGTGAGTGCGCGTGCAAATCATTCCGAGGAATATCGCGAATATGAGCGCCGTTTCTTGCCCTCTTTGTTTCATTCCGCAGGAAACACCGAGCTATTTTCGAATTCAAAAGACGAAACAACTCACCGCTGGCCGGGCTGCGTTTTTGTCAGTTCAATCTTCCACCTCGCGAATGGTAATAAAGACTTCATGAATTATGCGCACAATATTAAGCACTAAGCAACTCGTATCGACCGTTCCTCGTTCCCCGCCCTTCTCTCTTTCATTATAGAAACTACTCGACTTCTGCCCGCCCCACCCTTCCTTCGCCTATTGCAGCATTGATCGAATTCCGTAGTAAGTGCACGGAGCGCTCGTCTCATCCTGCTCCATTATCTCTTTTTATCACTCGGCGCGGAGATAGGAAGTAAATCGCAATATGTCGTTTTTCAAGTCGTGAAAGAGCCGGCAGAGCGCGTATGCGTGCTCTGCAAATGTAGACAAAAAATCTACAGGCTCCAGCGGTGTTTCCTTGCGAGGGATTGGATGTGTCAACGTCAGCTGTATAGGAAACCCACACTGTTGCGATACGCAATACATTCTTTTCATTTTCAAACGAAACTAATACAATTACAATACTCCAGGAGGAGGGCACTGCGATGAATATTACATTGCACGGCAATGCAATATTGGTTATTTAATTATGTATAACCTTTTTTCTTTTTTCAGTCCGACTGCAAAGTGATATAAGCGGCCTCCAATTCCGTCTTGCAAAAGGTTTGTCCCAGGGCTACAATTTATTTCAAACATTAAGGTTGTTTCTTAATAATGTCATCGAAAAGTCCAGCAGTTGACTGAATTTGCCTTTCCTTTTCAATCCCGGGGATTTTAAATAGGCAGTATACTGCGTCATTGCATCGCCGACAACGGTAAACGCAATGTACGAATCGAAGGCATACTTCATCTATTACGCAAGCTGGCATAACGAAATTTTAGCTTCCTATCAAAGCCTTTTCAATCCTTCAAATGAAACCGTTAGCCTTCAGCTTGAGTTCAGCACTAGAGCAGAAAAAAATACAAGCGGTGTTCGTCATTGCGTACCCTATTCGACTTGCTGTTGATTGATTGATTGATTGATTTTAGGGTTTAATGCGCCGACGCAACGCAGGCGATGAGAAGCGCCGTAGTGGAGGGCTCCGGATTAATTTTGATCACCTGGGTATCTTTAACGCGCGCCGAAATCTCGTACACACGGGCGGTTTTGCATTTCGCCTCCATCAGAAAAGCGACCGCCGCGGCCGGAAATCGAACCCGCGACCTCGCGCTCAGCAGCAGAACCTATTCGACTAGCCAAATTTTCGCAGTCAACCCAGTGCGACAACAACGTCGTTTCGATGGCCCACACAGAAAAAAAAAATAAAAAGGAAATCACGAGCGGAAAAAGGAAATCACGAAGGAAATCACGAAATCACGAATAAAAAGGAAATCACGAAATCACGAGCGAATGGAATGCTGCTATTACGTGCAAAAAAAGATCTCTCATTCCTAACATGATAAATTTCGCCGTTACAAACAAATAATTGTCACAGTTAGGCCAAGTGCCCTGCTGCGAGAATTCCTTCGCGGTACAACAGACTGAAGACCCCAGAGATGATGGCTTAATAAGTGTAACTATTGCCACACATCGTTTGCTTGCGTAACTACAAACCCTTGCTAACGCCCGGAATACCTTCGCTTGCCCGACGACGCAGTTGCGCGGGAGTGCCAGGTTGTAGGGCAATCCAGTCGCCAATTGAAGCGCAAAGTCGGAATGGTGATGATTTTGCTTCCTTCATAACAGCGACCGACTCCGTACCTGGAACTGGGTCCAGAAAGAAAATTGGCCGCGTATCTGCTCCTTTCGTTGCAAATGTCGCCAAAAGACGATAGCCCTTGTAGACATTTTCCAAGGAAATGCCCCCCCCCCCCCTCCCCTTGCTTTCCCGCTCACCTCTCATGCTGTTCCCGTACCGTCGCGCTCATCCCAAGGTAAACACACTAAAGGTTTGCGTAAGGAGATTTGAATTTACCGCATTCCACTGCTACAGGCCGGGTTGCTCGATGCCAGCGCTGCAGTACGGCGGAGACGCGCGTGAATGGAGGCGGCCGACTACCAGATTTATAGAACCGCGCGGCCGTGCTCCACGTGCGTTCCAAGCAGAACGTGGAACCTAGCTAGTGGAACCTTTCGCTGCTGTTGCCGCGTGAAAGTTTCCATATGCCGCCAGGAAGCGGCGGTTTTCTGCAGTAGATGTAGAATATCATTTGCTATCGAAAAACCAAGCATCCATGAATTTTTTAATAAAGGAACACTGTAAATATCCCTTGTGTACTAATTTCCTGTGTTATATTTGCCTAATGGCTTGTTCTTGTTCAACAAAGTTGACAAGTATGAACATATAAACCGGGCCTAGACGTTTACATTTGGCTGTGAGTATATAAGACTATTGCGCAATATCAATTTTACTTTGGCCGGAAGGCTGAATCGAGCCACAGACAGACGGACGTACAGACAGACCAAAATTTCTGGGTTTAAGTAGCCCAAGAAAGACTATCGTCTTTAAAACAATAAACGTGATAAATAGAACACCTGCTCTTCATATGCCTATAGGCCTTTTAAAAGCGAAAAACGTTTGCCCTGCCTTCCACGTCATCTTTTTTTCTCCTCCGTGACGACAGCGAATCACCGCAAATGTTTAATACTGCCAAAATGAGCTGAAAAGCGGGGAAAATGAAATTAACACATTGTTTAATTATTGCGTGTGTACGCAATATAGGTTATGTAGATTTTGCTTGGAAGTGGCTGCCCAGTGTCCACGACTCCGCCGTTAACTGTGGTGGCACCCTAATCCCATGTTTTTCTGTACTTCTATATCGTACACAAGGGTGCTATCAACACGTCTTCCAATCTCTCTGCTTTCGGCAATCCATGCCTACAACATGACTTCAGCCGAAAGTTGTCCTTTCTCTTTAAAGTACACATAAAAAAAACCCATTTGCCTACTAAATGAAATAAAGACAAAAACCGCCTGATCAGAGAGAACAGAAGAAGAGAGAACGGCTCTACGCTCTCAACATTTTACAGCGAAGCGCCCAAATTTCAGTTCCAAGCTACTGGCAACGCGTGAGGCGAAACTCTTGTCGCCTTGCAACAGCGGCGCTGCGCGTAAAGCGTTCCGTTTATTGTGTACCCCTGAGGCACAAACTAGCGCATTCGTGAGCTCTTCCAAAGCTCAAAAGCCGCATGCAGACGAATGCCGAGGACGTATCAATTCGCCGCAGCTTGTATCCACACATACCAAAGCATGGGAACTTGGAACCCCCAGCTCCTTCGACGGGTTTTCCCCTGAACTGGCAGGCACTCGAAGAATAAAGGATGCTCTAGACCAAGTGATTATACGGAGCCTTAAGCTGCTGCACAGGTCACGCGTGTTCACTGGGATGATGATGTACGTGGACAGCGGCAAAAGCTGCAATCTTTATTTGCTGCCGGCAGGCTTTCAGTGCATGGAAGGGAATGTCTGAAAACGCAATTCGGAACTGCTTCCACCACGCTAGTTTTACGCTACGATCCCAAATGCTGACATCGTCCGAAGGCAGCAGCACTATCGAGCCTCATCAACCCCCCTCATCTGCTGACCTCGACGAACATACGGGCGTTGCCGTCCATACCGAGTGACGTTCGATCCGCTCGCCGACGCTGACAACGAAATCGAATTCTGTGCGGAGATGACCGATGAAGAAATCATTCGTCAAGTGCTGCCAGAGGACGACTCGGGCTCTGACAGTGACAAGGAAATGGCTACACTGCCGATGAACCCCGAACTCACGCGAGCACTCATGGTGCTGTCGCCGGTGTACAGCGAGAACGTCACCCAAGCCGAAGTGCGAGCCGACCTCATGGCGAGGCAGCGTAACGCCGCACGGAAGCAGATTGATCATTTTTTTTATTAGATGTTTTTCGGACTGAACGATTCCCTGAATAAAAAAAAAAGATCCTGACAGCGTGCCCGCGTTGCCAGTACGCTTATATGTACATGAGCTCTTTTGTTCCGCCCTCTACTGCGTGCTGCTGTTGAACAGACACTTGTGCACTTTTGCTGTCCACTAAACCTCCAGGAAGGAAGCGCAGAAGGAAGGCAGGAAAGTTAACCAGGCTAGAGCCTAGTTTGCTATCCTACACGTGGGAAAGGGAAAATGCGCAAGAAAGAGAAAGCAGAGAATTGAGAAAAGTTCAGCGCTGGGCATACCTGTCTAAACCTCGAGTAATGTCAGATGAACGAACGCGAGTGTGTAACCAACGCTGTCAGTTGGGCAGCTCGAGCGTATGTCAGAAGAACGCGCAGTAGTATTTTCAGGACCTTTTCCCCAGGTACTGCTTTTTTTTTTTTCTCCTCGGGTGTATAGGAAACGCCAGCACTGCATACATGTGACAGAAGAGCGTAATGTGCGATGTTGTCGCTTGTCGTACCGGTCGGCTCGTTGCCATTCTGCTCGCCATCCTCGGCGGCAGCCCACGCGCATAAACATAATTTAGTGCTCTGCTTCCATCACATCTTGGAAATTTCATGGCAAATGCCTGTGTTTCATGGTATGGAGCAGAAAAAGAGGCGGGAGTTCGGTAGGGCTCGATTGATTCGACGCGTCGACGAAACTGTCGAATCCTCCCTTGGTCGGGGGTAGCTCTTTCTTCCCGCTTTTGTATTCAGTTTGCGCTACACAACGTCGCTGCTTCGGTCCCTTTGTTTCTCCTGACGCAAAACAAACTGTGTGATGAGGACTGACGTGAGGGAAAGTAGGAAGAAAAATACGCACTCTCACTGGTCTGATTGGCGGCTTATAAGAAGTCTTAGGGACACGAGTGAATTTCGATAACTCCTGCTTTTGGCTGCATTGAGTGGATAAACTCGTACAATTATTTATTTCACTATTCGAGCGCGGGAGTGTCGATCGAGACTTAAAGTTCGAGAGAAATGGAAACGATAGGCGCCTTTTGCGGCCGCTTTGCGGACTATCGCAGTGGCGTCACAGATGTGGTTTGACGCAGCTAGCTTTCAAAATTATGATTTCGCCCTATTTTGTCATTTCAAACTTTTTTTCTTCGGGCGCGGTTTATGCAGCCTTAAGCGCATTCGCAATTCGGTAAACTACGCCCAGCGGTTTCAGAAGTGTGTCGTCACGACTGACGTCACCAAATCGGTGAGCACTTTTCTCACAAAACACTGCGCGTAAATCCACCGATGAAATTTGCACCACGGCCGACCTGCACATTGTGGACTAAGACCTGGTAAATGGATGGGCCGATGTTTATAAATCTCTTCGGTGACATTATAAGGCATTTCTCACCCCCGAATAAACTCTGGCAGTGATCGGAAGGGTTGTAATTTAGACTGCGAACCTGCAACAAGCTTGCCAGTAAATAGTACCGTTCCAATGTAACCTCTCTTCGTTCACGTAAGAGGCCGGAAACACAACCACCATTCTGCTACGCCACGCTCTTGACGACCCCGTTCCCAGCTTCGATATATCGACCTTTTCATTCTTCAAGCATTGATAACATGTTCTGGACTGTACTGCGCATGCGCAGTAAGGTCGTCTTGTCGACTGCGTCAATCAAGTTTACTGGCGCCAGCACAGCCCAATGATACCATGGCTTCTCGCAGGGCAAAGAAGGTGAAAAAGTCTATCTGTGGTTGTTCAAAGGGTGATCAAAAAGAAAAAAAGAAAAAAAGAAGGATCACACGTAGTACACGCAATGTGGTGGCAAACGACAGATCCAACGGAATTGTCATTACCATGATGATCGCACTGAACAAATTCGAGTTCCATACGCAGCCTTGGAATCCACTCCTTCTGGGTGAACGATGAACAGAGGCACAATGCGCATCCTCGCACAATGGAGACGAGGTCAAAAGAACACACCTGTTATTTTTTTCTATTTTCTCCGCTTCTTGCAGTCTTTTTTCGTCCTCTCCCGGCTTATTTCCCTCCGAGGGAGTCGAAATAAGAAGAAAACATTGCAAAGGCTGCCTGTTTCAGAGTAAAATTAGGGACGCCACGCAAATCGATTCCCCAATTTCGAGAGTAGTCGAGTATGAGAACGCGGACACGGGAGCAGCGAGCCGTGCCCCAACTTGCCGCAGCATTCCTAAACAGCCCCTGTGAAATCGAAGCCGCCGCCGCCGCAGAAGTGCACGTGCGCGCACCCGCAGAATGGAGCCAGGCAGCACCGGCGTATACGGATGACCCTGCAGACTCCGTATACACGCTGCGATTCGAGCGCAGGCATTCGTCGGATACCACGGGCTGCGACAACTTCGGCGCGTGTGCGGAGGGAAGCGCCGCCGGAAAGCAAAACAAAAAGGACAGGCATGCGGGAGCAGCGTTTTCTCGCGAAGGGCCAAGATTATTCGGTGCAAGAACACAATTTTTGAAGATGCAGTTTCCAAACTTTCGGAAAATTGCGAGGGAAGACGCGGCCATTAGGCAATTCGCGGAGCGGTGTCCGAAGTACGCGCGTGCTTTCAACCACAAGGAAATCCCACTTCGGTTCATTTCACGCGCGAGGAGGCATTCCATTTCTCTATGACGCTCTTACGCCAACACACAAAATACAAACAAGGAATATATATTGAAATAACATTGCGTAACTTGAACTCGTCTTAAACTTAGAGGGGGTTGCTTATCTGCGCGCATACGGTATTCTTTACGAGCAAGGCAGTCAGCAAGCACGCATGCACGATGCACACGAGGTTGTCCCACATTAGCAGTTGTTAGGACAGCACGCGCAAACGGTACAATTACAGAAAGTGCATTGTTTTGCGTGGGTTTCGAAGTGCGCAAACTGCAGGGCAACGCGACACCGGAATCGTTGCACGAACTGTATGACCCGATGGGCATTCTCGAAAATATCGCAATAATAAACTGCCAAGGCGGTCAATTATTAATTTTAACCTAGTAAGTTACTAATCAACGCGCATCAAATGCTTACCACGGTGAGGAGGTTTAACACGAGGAAGATTAGTTGTTTTTTTGATGAAGACAAACCAATGATCGCTTTAAAGTCCTTTGAACTGAAGATAACGTACGAGATCCGCAAGAATACATTCCCCTCGTATGCGCCCGCAAGCGTCCACAATCAATGGTCGAAGCATGTCCCGGCCTCCTCCTCTTCCTCCAAGAAAACGCAGTACGACCTCATCCAAGGCGACCCGATATTTCAAGGCAGCAGCAAGGCCCATGAATAAACAATAGGCCGTTAAGCGACGACGGACAAACAAAGGAACGCCAAGTTAAAAGGACAGCATCCTCAAGAGGAGCCCTGCAGTTTCCATCTCTACGGAAAGCGCAGCCAGCAGCAGCAGCAGCAGAGCGCGCAAACGGGACGAGATTTCTGAGCGAATGCAAAGTGACTTTGGTTAAAGGGGGCTTTCAGCCGCACACTGTTGCTTTCCCTTCGAAAGCGTCGCGAGTGATTTGGAAATTCCGCAGCCGAAGACGCCGCCGGTGGCATAAAAGCTTTTCCCGCCCCCGTCCTCCGTCACCGCACGTGGCCCAATGGATGCGAGCGAAGAATTCAGCAGAACCGAACAACCTCCCCAACGGCATCCTGCAGCTAGGTGTATTATCTGCAGGCGGTGGAAATGAACGCCCCGGCTGTTTAATGTTTCAAAAGCCTGGCAGCGCTGCTGGCATCTTGAGAGCGTGGGCGAACGGTCCTCCCGCCTTTATTTTTCCCAATGTCACTCTCAGTTCACTTCCTCTCCCACAGACATAGCATGACTTGGACTTCCGTTTTACGTCCGAGAACAGAAGCTTCTTTTCCACCAATGCACGCGGCCTCACTCGTGGGCGAGACGCACTAACGGGACGCTTAACGACAAACATTGCATCAGCACCCCGTTTTTTTTTTTTTTTTCAGAGAAGAACAGCCTGCATTTGTTTGAGTCTAAATGTAGAGTTAAAGGACGGTCTACCGCATTAAAAAAAATTGAAAATACACGTAGCTACACTGAAAGGCTGATTATTGGACACTTAAAGGAGCCATGAAGAGAAAACAAAAGTTTGTTTTATTCGAAAGATTAGGTGCTTCATAGTACCCCAAGCGCTTTCCCGGAAGCAAATGATGCTTTATTCACTGAGAAATAAGGCAATTTAAGGCAAAATTTTAAATCTCCCGCTAAAATTGAACATTCCGTGACGTGTACAATGGCGTCATAGCGCCGGTCCATGAAACAGATACTTAGTATGTCGACTCCATATAGCACCCACACGCGGGAGTCGATCGAGACGGCGGCCATTTTAAAAATACTAGTAAAACCTAGTGCACCCGCAGCCCTAGTCATGGTATCGCCTGATCCGGAGAACAAAACTCTCTCCGAGGAGCTCGGGCTTGCATTTAACAACCTCACACCACTAAAACGCTCAATGCTTCCAAGTGCACGAGCGGCAAGAGTTGTGGGATACGCGGTGGACGGGAAAGCGACCATTCCGCGATAGCCACAACAGACGAACGCCCAGCCGTCGGCACCGCTGCCTCGTCAGCCCCGTCGCGACGGACGAATATAGACTGGTACGTATGTGCCGTATTTTGATTACGGTTAATAATAGTTCAATTTCAGTAGCAATATCACTTATGCCAGTTGGCCGGTGTCGTGTATGGAAAGCCGTTCGCGCGAGCTCTCTGCTTCGACCAGAAAGATACGAGCGTCAATGCGCGGTGTTTACGGCATTTGTTTCCCCAAGGTCAGAGCGATTTGACGAAGTCGGCGACGAGCGCCAGCATGTCCCAGGAGTGAGCTAACGTAAGGGTCCCTGCCGTAACTGAACAAACTGAAGTTTTCAGTGGTTGTAAACTGGAAACGAGCTCGTAACGACAGCAGCAAGCCAACACCATTCGAAACTTACGCGACGACTGGCACTATCTCGTCGCTTCTTGCTGTTCCTTACTCCCCTCGTTTCTATTTTTACCTTTGCTGGTTGGCGATATGACGGCCAACCTCCTGTGAAGGGATTACGATACGAAGCAAGGTCGCGGCTGTGCGTGCTGGAACGGTTCGTTGGCCCCGAAGAGCCTCGAACCCGAAAATTCGTCTGCGCGACGGCGAGATGACGAGCTCGGCCGGCGCCTAGTTTCGTATTGGCGCACACGCTTGCGTGTTCGTTCGGACGTTCAACCGTTTACTCCACCGTTCTTTGTCATAAGAAGAATGTGCAGTATGTTTCACGGGCATTTAGCTCGCTATGCAAACTGTAAGCCCTGCCTAACATGCGTTTGCTTTTGCCGGCCTCCGCCAATCGCAGAGCTTAGCCCATGTGACGGCATAGGTTCTGTTGCGGGAAATGAGCTGGTGGGTCGCATGACCGTTCCCGTTTTTCCTAATTATGTAGCTTATTTGAGCGAAGTTTGCGTTATAAGTGGTGTCGTTATGGTTCTAACGAGGCAATCTTTCGAATGAACCAAACTTGTGTTTTCTCTTCATGGCTCCTTTAAGTTCGTTTACTACGCAGTGTCCGGCGCGGGGGAGGTCACCGCGCCTTGATTTGGGAAGCAATTCGCGCCTTCATGCTTTATATGAGTCTGCTAAAGAACTTGACCGCGTGAAAATAACTGTACTTAGTGGGGACAGCCACTTCTCTAAGACGAAATAGTGAAACCTCTAATTAAGGTCGCCGGAAACATTTTGTTTCTCGAACAATGTTAAAGACGCCTATTCGCGAGCTATAGGTCCATTCACTCCGAACCGCAGCATAACTTTCCAAGCGGTGGATCTGGCTTGCCTTGAAGACGCTTCAGAGCAATAACCAAAGACTGGTACTTAATGAGGGGTTTCGAGATCCGTGGCTCGTTAGCACTCGTTTTATGTTGCAAATAATATATATTGAAACTTCGCGCGGCTGTCATCGAGGCTTCATTTCGTGCCAAAGAACTCCTGCCATTGCTCTGCGTTCCCCGTTATCTTGCAAACAATAACTCACAATAGTACTTCTTCTCTGGCGTTTCAAGCGTCGCAAAACATTTTTTTTCTTAATGCCTCTGCTGATTGCAATTACTCAAACGAAGAATTAACATAGAGTGACCCTTACCTGTGCGAGTTGGTATATTTATTTGTGGAACACAGCTCGAGCTTTGACAAAAACGGACTTTCGATTTTACTTTTGACAGGCGGGTCGTCGTGCCTGAAGCCTCAGCTGACAACAGTGCAGGCAAGCGTCCCGACCACACTGGTGAAAAGGTTCGCAGGTTCGCAGGTTCGCTGATAACCCGTGAGAACAATGCCTGTGCTTTGTCCTTGTTAAAAATATCAGAGGAAGAAGAGGTGGCTCTTGGCAGCTGCCTCCTACTATCATAATCCCTGTATAGCAGTTCCATGCGTCCATTAAAGAATCACTCACATCCCGCGACCCGCGCCTCAGTTCCTGCGACAAAATGGTGCCGTGACCAGGTTGAAAGGATTACACAGTTGAAGAACTGAAGCGGAAAGCCAACAACGATGACGTGAGTGGCACGGCTGCCGTGGGACTGGACTGGTACCAGTGACCACTGACCGCGAGCGGCCGTGAAGAAGAGCCAAAGGGGAACTGAGGACGCGCCAAACGGTTACCTGACCCCACGCCCTCAACGACGCCACCGATTCTCGGCAGACGCCTTGAGGGGACCAACGGAAGAAACGGCTTCGCTTTGCGCCTACCACGACTCTTCTCGACGACCCACAGATATGAACGACACCGCGCGTCGACATGGAGGTCCTTTGCCAACGACGAAGCCTCCCGAAACGACACCACCACACTGATTGACGACACTAAAACACAGATGAATGCTGACTTAGCACCAATTGGTAAGCTTATTTTCCTTAAGAAAAACAAAATCGAAAAAATGAAATCCCAAAGAAGCGAGACAGCGAAGCAGAAGAGCTTGTTGACCTGGGTGATTTAACGGAACAATTTGAAACAGCAGATGAATTCGAAACTTCTATCCGGTTGACCAAATTTAGAATGGGCCGATTGTTTCCGAATTCGCAAAAGTATTCTAGCAAAGATATTTTAAAGATAGCCACGGAAGAGCAAAAGGAACAAAAGAGTACCGTAAACATCGATGAACCCGCAGTGAAGAGCAGCAACTTTCTCTACACGAATAGTGATTTCGTGATCCTTTTAAAAGAAGCACCTTTTAAAAGAAGCAAAAGAAGCTGCTTCCTTCAAACAAGGAACTAATGCCCCAACTGACATTATATAGGAAGCCGCTTCTGTTTCTGGTTCGAACGATTTCACTCCCAAAAATGAACTTTCTCCAACGTGCCACCAGAGCACGGTGTACCGTGCACCAGAGCAACGACAATTCAGCGGGGCAGCCTGAGGAGTCTCCCGGTTCGCGTAGATTTTGAGTGAAAAGAAGTTCCGTGCGCACGACAGACCTCACGAAGGTCTAGAAGCACAAAACGCGAATCGCAAACTCCCTCATAGGCACCGACACACCGACACAGCCTCAGACTCACCCACCGAGCCTTCAGGTTTACGTCGCCATCGCGATAGCTCGAGTAGCGAAGTGATTGTACTCGCCGAGGCAAAACGTGAAGAGGTGACAGCCCCAACGTTCAAGCGAAGACCACAAAAACGTCGAAACAAAGGTGCCCTACAATGTGCAGTCGCAAGTACCCGAAACAAGGCTCCACCAAAGCACCTGACCAACTTGCCGGCTGATTGGAAAAACGAGGACGAAAATGGGAGCCGCACGAAGAAGGATCGTATGAAGCGTAAAAGATCCAGCCGGTACATGCATTCCTTCAACACACGAGAGCCCGCCCGGCACGCTTGCCACATTGTGCTTCCGCGAGAGAACTGCTACGTGGTTACCCAGAAACAGGCAATGCTCCCGACGAACCTCTTACAATGAATATACGAGCAGCCGCTTTATCAAGCCATGGCCAATTGCCCTATGTGGGTAATCGATCGGGCGTACATAAACATTGCTGCGAACATCCTACCCCACAAATGCAGTATCCCGGCACTTGCACGTGAAGCTGTAAAACAAAATCCCTGCTTTTTCACCGATGGGACTCGCACCCACGCGCGACGGTTCTCGGAACGGCAATCATTGGCATTGCGCGACAGTTCCACGGCAGATTGCCTATATATATACCCCTGCGAGATTTTACGCGCGAGTTGTATAGGCTGTTAACCAGTCCATAAGGTGGAATTTTAAAGAGAAGCTTTCTATGTCTCACTGATTCGTCGGTGAGCGCCGAAAACGCACTGCAGGAAAGTCAACGTCCTCTGACGATGGTGATCATGGAAGCGTTTCAAGGAACAAACGCTTCCCGTGGTCGGAATCGAACCCGGGTCCCTGGCGTTATGAAGCCGAAATCTATCCGATTGCGCCATTTCGACAAGGACGAATCAGCTAAAATTCGAGAGGGGTGCATGGATGTGCAAAATGAGACAGAAAAGATCATGCACTCTTCCGTCTAACGACTATCATGGTTGAACACGAAGCTTTCGTCGTGCAAAATTAAATGGCAAAGAGACAAAGTCAAAGCCGCTGCGATCAAAAGTCCAAGCAGCGGGCGAGTAAATGTCGAAGCTCAACGAGTGAAAGTCCAAACCATCTGCGAGTCAAAGTCGAAACTCAGACGACAACCGTAATCCCTCACAAGAAAGCTTGGCCTTCAACCATCGTCGCCGTTGAACATCTGTCAAAGTAACCACAAAATTTCTCGGCTGCGTCGAGAACAGTTTTCGACGCAACCAAACGCGCCTTTTAGGCGTGCTTCGAGCGTCCGTTATAGAGGTGGATGGGACGTTGTTTTCATGCGTATTCTGGATGCGGCTGAACAAGTTATGTGAGGTGTGCACTGGCCGGTCTAAATGAACTGTTTACCTCACAAAGCCGGTGTCCTACCTGTAATTTTGGAGATACTCGACAAAACGGTAGCGTATCTTGCGGGCAAATTCACACGCCGGAGATGCAAACCGATGTAAAATCTCCTCGCATTTGCTTCTGCGAGCGGTCATACAAACATTCGAAGGCGGTGTCCAAACGTCGCCATTTGTATGTACGTACCGCCAGACACGAAAACCTGGTGCTCTTCGTAAAAACACCGGAGTCCCGTCGTCGTCGAAGACCAAATAAACCGGAGTCTCAACGTCGTTAATAATTGCGAACTGCGAAAGAACACCAGATGATCCCGCCATTATACGACTGAGCAGACGATCAACTGACGCCACACACGAGCGAGAACAGTGCCCTTCTGAATGTGTCGTCTGCTCGCCTTTATACCATCCGCTATGGCTGCTGCGCCCGAGCAGCGAGAGAGCAGTTTGGCAGCTTTGAGCTACTCCCTGGTGCAAATGAAATACGAATTAGCCGCTCTGGAAGTTGTGGCCGGAGCCAACACACGGAGATGCTCCCGCAAATAAAATACGGAGCTACTTGGAGCTGCTCACAACTGCTTTGAGCAGGAAAATACACAAGAGACCAAGTATTTCCTCCATTCCGTCACTGCTGACGTTGTGTCGCGCGCGAAGTGTGTGCGTGCGTGCGTGCGTGCATGTGTGTGTGTGTGTGTGCATGTGCGCGTACGTGCGTGCGTGTGTGTGTGCGTGCGCGCGTGCGTGCGTGTGCGCGTGCGCGTGTGTGCGCGTGCGTGCGTGTGCGCGTGCGTGTGTGTGTGCGTGCGTGCGCGCGCGTGCGCGCGTGTGCGGGCGTGCGTGTGTGTGTGCGCGTGCGCGCGCGTGCGCGTGTGTGAGCGTGAGTGCATGCGCGTGTGTGTGCGTGTGCGCGTGTGTGCGTGCGCGTGTGTGTGTGCGTGCGTGCGTGTGTGCGTGCGTGCGCGCACGTGTGTGTGTGTGTGTGTATGTGTGTGTGTGTGTGTGTGTGTGTGTGTGGGTGGGTGTGTGTGTGTGTGTGGGTGGGTGTGTGTGTGTGCGTGTGTGCCGCGCTTTATTACAGCATACCTGTTTAAGCTACAGCTTGGTCCAGTGGCGTTCGCAAAAAAATACCAAGAAAAAATACCGAGCTCACGTGAGCGTGAGTCATACATGAAGAGCGCCTGGCGTGGGCTTGCACTTAGGCGTGCACGTCAGGAGCTCGCAAAAATTTTAAAAATGAAAAAAAAAAACTGTGGTTGATTCCTCTGTCATAGGGGTAAAACACGAAAGTGAAACGTGCAGCGAAGTGAGCAAGATTTGCGGGTCGGCGGCTGTCTTGTGCGTGTGCTTGGCGAGCGACGTCCCGCTGGCGGGTCGCTTCGGCAAATGTGTACGCGTCATTTCCGTGACGGATATGACGTTAGTGATATCTTGGTGAATCCCGGCATAAAACATTTTCGTGTTAAAATGGTAAACCCTGAAACGAACAACACTAAGTATAACGTACTCTTTAGTAGTAAAGGTTGCTTCCCCGCAAGAACGCCTGTGTGCAGGGGGGCACCCTTTACAGGCCGCTTGCTGCGTTGTACTGGCGTCATTTCCGCGACGGATATGACGTCAGTGAAATCTTGGTGTATCCAGGCATAAAACACTTTCGTGTTAAAAATTCAGGGAAGCTTGCAGTCACGCGCTAGACTTGAATGGAGAAGCTGTTGTAGGTGGTCATTAACAGACACAAAGTTGAGTTTTAGTATCGTTGTGGTGTCGTGGTTGACGTCGGCGGCACGCCATTTGAATGACCTTATGTTCAGCAAGGCCAACGTGAGCTCTTCGTTTTGATCGACGTTTTCGTACGCCACTCTGCAAGCGCGACTCATCGCCTTTAGCGGCACTTTGCAAGCAGAGCGTCTCGAAGCGCGGCCTCATCCTCGGCCGTGCGAACTATCCGCGGCCTGGCCGTGTGGAGTCAGCGATCACCTACAGCAGCTTCGACATTAGATCGCGGCTCTTGTACGCTACAGGGCGTATGCGCACGACGACACGAGGACGTGTCTTTGTCGTTCCGAGCAAGTGTTGCCACGATACGGCGGCGAACGCTGGATATTATTTGGGTCCAATGTTTGCCAATCTCCCTAAGCGGGTATGCCTGCATGGCTTGACGAACGTGCACGCTCGAGGCACGCGGCGAACGTTGGATTTTTTATTTTTCCAATATGGCCAGTCTCCCTAAGTGGGAATGCTTAGCTTGACGAGCGTGCGCTCGAGGCACGCATGCACGAACGCTCGGCATTTTCTTGGTATTTTTGACTGCGCATACCATACACAAACGATTTGCTCGACAGCTTCGCTGCTAAAAAATTGGCCGCGTATCTGCTTCGTTCGTTGCAAATGTCGTCAAAAGACGATAGTCTTAATTGACTTTTGCCAAGTAAATGCCTCCCTTCGCTTTCCCGCTCACCTCTAATGTTGTTCCTTTTGCGTCGCGCTAGTCCCAAGGTAAAGACGCCAAAGGTTTGCCTAAATCATTTTAAATTTCCCGCGTTCCACTGCTCCAAACCGGGTGTCTCGATGCCAACGCTGCCGTACGGCGAAGACGCGCGTGAATCGCGTGCCCTACTTCAACGTTTATAGAACCACGTTTCCCTACTCCACGTGCGTTGCAAACAGAACGTGGAACCTATCTAGTGGAACCTTTCGTAACTGTTGCCGGTTGATTCCTTAAAATGCCGCAAGAAGCTACAGTGGCGCGGGCGACAGCTAGTGGAACCTTTCGTAACTGTTGCCGGTTGATTCCTTAAAATGCCCCAAGAAGCTATAGCGGCGCGGGCGACAGCAGGCGACGGCAAAGTGAATTTTTTCCTGGAGTTGATGAAGTATTTAATTTCGCCAAAGTCAAGCATGTATGATTTTTTATAAAGGAACACTGCAAACATCACTTTGTATTAATTTGTTCTCTTATATTTGCGTAATGTCTTGTTCTTCTTCAATAATGTTGACAGGTATGAACGTTACACCGGACTTAGACGGGTAGATTTAGCTGTGACTATATAAGACTATTTCGCCGTTATGTTTTAGTTTGGCCGGGTGGCTGAATCGAGTCACAGACAGACAGACAGACATACAGACGGACCAAAATTTCTGGGTTTAAGTAGCCCAAGAAAGACTATCGTCTTTAAAATACCAATCGCACTTGAGCGTGCGCCTCGTAAGCTTAGAGCACGCGGCGTCGTCCAGCTCAACCTTGGAAGAACGCTCTGCACAGCGTTCGTGGTGCGATCTCTCGCGTGCTCTCCTACTCGCCAACTGACGTGCGTTCGCGCCGGAAAATGGAAGCCGGTTCTAGCGCGTGCTAACGTGGTACGCTTTGAGGAAGATGTGAAAGCCTGCGAACAAAACGATCCGACTTGCCAGTCATGGAGAACCTTAGCGGCAAGTTCGGAAATCCACGTAAGGTGCAACAGCCGGGGCCAGCTCTGCTGTTTTTCCTGCCTTGCACCAGTGGATTATGCGCCATTTTTAAAGCAAAGCTTTCTACCTCTACTAGCCAACAGTTCTTTCGCGGCTTGCGGGACAATAACTCCCAACGCGGCGGAGGCGCGCCAGGGTGGGGGTTGACTCAAAGAACACACTGTAGATGGCGCGGCGAATTTCTCTAGCGTTTCCCGCGCGGAGGTGCCGGCGGGCGCGTCGGCAGTACGGCTTTGTCGTCTGCTTTAGCGACGGTTCTTTTGGGCCTGTTTTGGCACAGCTTCGAGTCCATTGCGCACTTCCTTCGCACGACTTGATTAACTTGTTCGACAGCACCCCCTGGGTAACCCGGACCCGTCGGAATTAAGTGGTCGTACAGCAAAGATACGCTAAGGATTGGTTTGCAGGGCGGGAAAACAAAATGCAGAGACCACATACAGACATCTGGCCGCTAGAGAAACCTTTTGCGCACTGCTTGCCACGAATGGGACTCCGTTTCCTAAATTAGTGAATACCAATTCGGTTTTTTTTTTATTCAGCGGCTAAGGAGGGGGAGGGCGCTTTTTGGCGCGAACCCCAGGCAGCGGCTGGCTGAATCTCTGGTTTCACTCTTTCTTGAGCCAGATGTGTGAATTCAAGTCACGCCGCATGGCCGATTATTGTTGTGGTGTCGTTTACAGCTTTGCTTTCCAACCACCTTCACCGCGTGGATTGGAGTCAATTTTTTTCCCTTCATGTTCCCTTTAAAGAACACTAGGTGGTCTAAACATGCATCATAGGTTTTTACTATGGCAAGCATCATAAGTCAGGTGCTTCCTGACTCACGAAACCCATAAATGTCTCAAGGGAAAAACACCTAAGACCGGGTGTCACGCTTCTCGCGTGGCACCAAAGCTCTGCAGTGAAGCCTGCCTCGCGTTCCGCAGACGGAGAACGTAGCTCGAGACACATGAGCGACTGGAGCATGTGATTTGCATGCGACTGATCGTTACGACTGATCGCTAGGATCGGTTTTGGCGTCGTACGCTGGTCGAAGGAGGCTCATGACGTGCTACTGGTGGGCCAGATGCAGCTGTGCCATCGTTGCGACCGTCGTGCGGCCACAGCCAATGAGAGCCAGAAGGTGTCGTCATAATGATGTCTTTGTGAAAGTTTCTTTCAAAGCCCCGAGGGGCGCAAGCGGCAGTTCCAAGTATTTTGTGGGGAGAAGCTCTCCGCTACCGCCGCCGACCCGCGCTCTCCGGCCACAATACAGACACCTGGTAGAAACTCGTTGCCAGCGGTACCAGCAGCACGGACGAGCAGAATCGTCGGTGCTAAACGTCCCCACACCGATGTACTGTACAGTGCTCCCGGATTGAAACGCGACACTGTGAGCGCGTGGCCTGCGGTACATGAAGCGCCGCCCGTGGACGCCCGTGGAACATAGAAACCACAGGCCCGCTCATTGGCAACCGGAAGCAGTAAGCCTAGGGTCAACACGCTCTCACCCTCGCGCTATACCACAATGCAACACCTAGCTTCCACGGGCCTCCACGGGCGGCGCTGCATGTACCGGCGGCCACACGCTCGCAGTGTCGCGTTTCAATCCGTGAGCACAGTACATATAAAATGCAACGTATAACGTAATAGCACTATTCATTTTCATTTCAAGTTGGTATATGTTTTCTTTTCTTGCTCGGATTTCTCTTGCCCATATCTAAATCGGCCGGAGTGCGCCCAAACAAGGAAAAGAAGCATGGAGCGAAAACAGTTAGGGGAGCGACGCCGACGACACCTCGCACGCAGGCATCGGACCATATGTCTCAAATTCATGCGTAAAACTAGTCTGGAGACAGTCGTAACGATCAGTCGCATGCAAATCGCATGCTGTAGTCGTGCATTTGTCTCGCGCTTGTCTGCGGACGCCGACAGCCGCACGTCCATCTCTATCCAGTAGCAGCTCACAAAAGCAACCTGCCTCATTATTAATTTGAGACTTACCAAAGAAGTGTGGGGTGAAAATCAGAAATTCGTTGTAGCACGTAAGCAACAGCAAACGTTGCCTTCCGATTGGATCCCTGTAATCCATTCTCCCCTATTTAACCACCAGGTTGAACAATGTCAATAACCTCAAACAGTTCTACGCCCATTAAGCGTTTACTTAATGCAACGACCGGCAGCAAGTATTCGATCGGTTCAACCTTAATGCCACCAATTTCCCTACTTTATGGCACAACGAAAAATCCCGGGAGAGCTCCACGCCAGCACTGCCGGCTACGGCCTCTCAGATTCGACAACGCGCGCCAGATCACGGAGGCAGTGGCCCAAACAGGGCCGACACACACACGGCATCGACCTGCGCAGAAACAAGTGGCTCGACGCACGCCGCCCACAGCACGTAGTACAAACCGGGGTCCCAGGCCTCCTCGCGCACACACCGACATGTCGCAAAAGGCAGCCTGTTTCCATTTTATCGACGGCTCCACAATCCCCCCCCCCCCCCCGTCCCTTTCGTACGCGCTCGTTTTCCTTGTTTAGGTTTTTCGATCGCGACAGTAACGGGCGCTTCCCAGCGATCATTCGGCGGTAACGAAAGTTCCCCGCGCTCGATTTCTGCCGGGGAGTGCGGGGGCTCCCTTTCGAAGCTCCCGACCCCACCTCGTCCCGCTGACGCGAAAGAATTCTCCCAGCGAAGCGGAATGGGAATAATTCTGAACCACTCGTTTTCTTTTTTGACCGTAAACCAGCCCTCCCTCTTCTCGTGTTCCGACGAGTCACCTTGCGCTGCTACTACCCTCATTAAAACAGTTTACGTTTTTGTGCGCTTCGCGTCCTACTTTTCGCATCACAACCTTCCTAGCAAGAAGCGACGAAATTGACGCTTCAATAGATTGAAAAAAAGAATAAGAGGAAGGAAGGAGAGTGAATCGGAGCATGACGTAACAGATGTATGGCATGCCATTTACTGCAACCTCAGCAGAAGCTATCGTTTTTACAGCCGTTTCTGGCGGGGTGTGGTAATGTGCAAAAGTGTAATGTGCCTCATTTCCGGCAAGAAGAAGAGGTGCGGAGAAATGAGATAGCAGAAACAGGCCGGCCTACGAAAATGCCACGCCACCATCTTTCCCGGCTTTTTTTCAACATCTGCGTTGTTTCGGAATGTGTAAACAAGCGCGCCCAGGGGCGCTATGACAGAAGGCAGGACGAGGTTACGAGCGCAAAAAAAAAAAGGCGAAGGACGAAGAACAGCAAACAGGACGAACGCTGGAGCCAAACGTCTATGGCTAGGTTAAGCAAACACCAACCAGCTTAACTTTCATTCCCAGAAGGGCCGAGTTTGAGCGAAACTGGGCCACCCGAACTCAGGCGACACCCCTGGACAAAATACGCGGCGCTAGTATGGTACTTTTAAATTTGATTCGCTTATTGATCAGACAACGTATCCGGCGAGCAGCTGGCTGGGCGGTACCAGCACGGGCCGGAGATGCGTGGCGGCATCCTCCTGTGCATTCCATCGCTTCGCTTTATATTGCACCGGTGAAACGTACGCATGCAACTGCTTTTATTTATTAACGGGAGAGCGTTATTAGGCTCATTTTTCGATTTTTCCGATGCTGCTAGTCGTCCGCTACCAGCCTTGCTTCATCGCATGAACCTAGAACGCGCGCAGGAGAACTGAAATGTGGAAAGGAGGACAATGATAGTACCGCAGAGATGAAAGAAAGGTACGTGAAGTCAGCAACTTGCCACGCTTGCGCAGTAAAATTTGTTCTACATTCCGTGGGTGGTAGAATGCTGCGCGTACGTAACCGATCGACGCAGCCACATCAAAGCAGGTCTGCTAACGGAAGGGATGCCGATACCAACATTGTGTCACCTAACCAAAAAAGGGGCAGTAGATATCACCCGTCTCTCAGAAACAAGGAAGGTCTAGACTATGAGCAGAAACGAACAGTAATGTCTCATAGGAAGAGTTAAGACCCAATATATAGCTTTTAGTCACACTAATTTTCAAAGTATTTTCACATTTTCCGTGGCTCTGTCACGCTTCAAGGTGTCTGCGCCACGCGGTCAAGTTGAAAAATCACCCCCCCCCCCCTCCCCAACATAGGTAAGATGTCATTTCAAAGAACACTCAAACAAGAATTCTCGGCACGGCCCTACTGGGACGAGGCAGAGCCGTTCTCACATTGGCCAAAAACTGGGCCACATTGTAAAACGCCTAACCTCGGGAACAGCAGGAACGACAGAAGGAACGACAAGGTGCAGGCACTTATCATAAGCCGGGTATCGTACAGCCTGCCGTACCACAAACTTACCTACAGCATAGAAAACCAAATAAACGCCATCATTAGAACACAATTAAACAACCTCCCAGTCTTCACGGTCGGCGAAAATGTCTTCAAATCTGGTCTCTATAACTACATTGAAGAAATGAGGGAAGCAACTCTCCCGACGCCACGGAGCAGGAATAAAATAGGAGGGGAAACTGAGCTTCCTGGGGCAGCGTGATAACGTCACAAGCACTTGGCGATCGCCAAGCTTCCGGCATCTGGCGGCAAACGAAGGAACTGCGTGGTCATCGCCACGGCCGGCGCGCGTTCTGTTCGCGCTCGCCCAGTCCAACCCGGCCGTGGCATCGCGTCGGCATTTCGCCGGGTCGCCGAAACATTCCGTGGCTTATTTTAGTCGTGCACAATCAATCACAGACTTCTTTTTTTTTTACACCCCACGAGCTACACCTGGGATTTGACGCGCGCCGTAGTGGAGGGCTCCGGATTAATTTTGTCCACCTGGGGATCTTTAACGTGCGCCGAAATCCGTACACGCGGGCATTTTTACTTTTCGCCTCCATTAGAAAAGCAGCCGCCGCGGGGTGAAACCTTTCCGCTCCCGTTTGCACGCCATCTGTTGGGGCAGAGCCTTACTATCCCGGGAGTTTCAGTGGGCGCCGAAAGGCGGCTGCCACGAGATTTTTCGCTCACAACGATTTCTCGCTCACTGGCATCGCTGCCCTTAACGCTAGGCGTTAAATGAGTACTGACACGAGATTTTCGTGTAACGTTTTCTTCGCTACTAGGGGTGCCTACAAGCCCACTAATCATATAATGGCGTATTAGACGGTCTACCGCAGCATTAATAATTATTTTCATCCTCGTTTATTCCTGTCAGCTTCAGTTTCGACAAAACCAACACCGAGACGACCGCCATTACAGGATGGCGCTCGTGATGTCAACGTTCTCGTCGCTCCACTGTCGGTCTGGTCGCGCTGGCGCGCATAGCCCGGCCGTGGACTCCACCATCTCCACGTGCCCGGGCAGCATGACGTCAGTCCCAAAACCCCGATGCGATACGCACGGCGGAGCATGCAGCGCGTGCCAACCGCAGCCAGCGCGCAACTCTATGGCGCGCGCCAACCGCAGACAGCGCGTTGGCCACGACACGGTAACCCTCTTTTCGGCAGTTTGGGGCCAGGAGGAGATGTTAAAAGGGTATCCGTTCTGAGCTTTCTGTGCGCGCAAAGATTAAAACGGATTTAAAATATATTATAGTGAACGGTTACTGCTGAAACTTTCTGGGTGATATGTCTATACACAAAGAAATTAAGCCTGTTACACAGTTCTTGAGCGTTGAAATTTCGTGTCAGCACTCCTTTAATACCGGACGTCTGATTGCGTAAGAGCGGTAAGACATATGCAACGGTGTAACGGCTCACGAGCAACTGACTACTTAGCAGACGGCAACTGAAACGCCGCTGACGGCAGCAGACGGCCAGACGGGCAGCAGATTACGTCACGTTCGCAGAACCGCTTTAAAGAAAGGCAAGGTCAGGGCAACCCGTTGCCGAGGAGCAGAAATGCCACCTCTTGCTCTTTCTCGGTGAACATCCTTTATCCGGCCACGACCGCACACGCCTTTGGGCGAGCTGAGACACTGCTAAAAGTGGAAAAGGGGCAAACGCTTTCGAATGTTGCCGCTGACCAGCAGGGTGTAGCAAAGGCTGTTGAGAACTTCAAAGAGCACATCTCAGCCAGTTGGTGTGAGAAACTGCCCCCCAGAGTGAACTGTATACACTACACGCTAGTCAGCCATATGTTAACGATGAATAAACTTCACTGCTTTGAGTAGAGGCGAAAAGAAAAGCATGTTAGGGCTGCCTGCTAACCACACGGAAGTATTGTCGTTTTTGACAATCACTGTAGTATTGGTTGCGTAGTTTGCTGAAAATTCACATAAACATTTATAGCTTAAATCAGTAGTTCTCAATCATGAGTGCGTGAGGGCCCCTGTTAGGCTTGCAAAAGTGATAAGGGACCCCTCGATAAAGCATGTTTCTACATATCACAGTTACCAATTTGTTCTATAGTAGCTAAAAACCACCATACACCTACGTTTCGTGAGTCTGGCTTTTCCGCACAGCTTGAGTGTAGTGTAAAAAGTCGACTTCAAAGCACACGCTATGTTGAGAAGTCAAACAAACGTGCGCTCCATGCGACGAAGCATTTTAACAGCAAAGCTGTTGAGCAAATCGTTTGTGTATGGTGTCCGCAGTTAAAAATACCAGAAAATGCCGAGCGCTCATGCACGCGTGCCTCGAGCGCACGTTCGTCAAGCTAAGCATACTGTTACGAATCGGCCCGCCGCCGTATTTTCCCGCATCACTCCTTGGCTGTGGGGCGAAGCCACTGCGTCCGCCTTTCAAACAAGACCCACCGTGTCGGTGACTCATGTTTTCATGCCGGGACAAGCCTGGGTCTCCGTTTCAAAACTTCGGCCGCTGCCGGCGAGGCTCGTCTCAACGCTCTTCAAGGACACAGAGGGCGCGCGATCGCAGTGGAGTCCTCCTCTCTCCCCCCTCTCTCGGACTCAACGTGCGCCGATGCTATCGACTGCTCACGAACTCTGGAAAGAGCGTTGTGTGTGTCTGTGACGTTCATGGCGTGTCGCCGCTTGTTGGCGTTTGACCGTTACCGCTTTTGGGTATAAATAGAGCCCCGCAAGCGCTATAACCCATTCCTGATTGAACAGCGAATCCATGCTGTCACTCTGCTCGAGTCCTGTACTGTTTTACCTCGCCCGTCGGGGCATTGTTTTTTTTTTGGCTTCGGTTCACCTCTCGCTATGAAGTAAACAGTTACGTTAGCCTACGGCTTCTGGACTCCTTCACGGCTGCAACAGCGGCTGGCCGCTCGCATCAACCACGCCACCACTCGTATGTCGAAGGCGACGGAGCTCGGCTCGGCTCGGCCCACCCGGTCGCAACAATACCCACTTATGGAGATTGACCAATATTGGCTAAAAAAAAACTCCAGCGTTCGCCGCGTGCCTCGAGCGCACGTTCATCAAGCCAAGCAAACCCTTTTAAAGAGATTGGCAAACACTGGCCACAAAAACACACCATCATTCGCCGCCGTATCATGGCAACACTTGCTCGGAACGAGAAAGACACGTCATAGCGTACGCCTCTCGTACGTTCATCCTCGTGTTGTCGTGTGCATGCGCTCTTTAGCGTAGAAGAGCCGTGACTTAATGTAGAAGCTGCTGTAGGTGATCTTTGACTCCGCACGGCCCGGCCGCGGATAGTTCGCACGGCCGAGGAAGAGGCCGCGCATCGAGAGGCTCGGCGTGCAAAGCATCAGCTAGAGACGATAACTCGCGCTTGCAGAGTGGCGTACGAAAACGTCGACCAAAATGACGAGCTCACTCTGGCCTTGCTCAACATAAGGTCATTAAAATTGCATGCCGCCGACGTCAACCACGACACCACAACGATACTAAAACCCAACTTTGGGTCCGTCAATGATCACCTACAACAGCTTCGCCATTCAAGTCTTGCGCGTGAGTGCAAGCTTCACTGAACTTTCCTTTGAAGCGAAGCTTTCTATGCTTCACTGATGGTGACCGCCCAGTCACCAAAACGCTCTTCAGGAAAGTTAACTTTACAGAACGGGGTTTTACAAAAAGATGGTGGTGATAAGCGAAAGTACAGCAAGCGCCTCAAGCAAAAAAAAAAAAAAAAAACGCTTCCCTTGATCGGAATTGAACCTGAACCCCCGCGTTACGAAGCCGACGTCCATCCGATTGCGCTCTTCCGACACGGTCGACGCAGTTTGAATTTAAAGCGAAGCTTTCTTGATCGCCCTGATGGTAGGACGAGATCCACAGATGCAACGACGCAACGACGCAAAGTCCAACCCATCAACGATCGATGTCCACAACCCCACCGACAGCCAACGAATCTCGGGCGAGGAAGTTGAGCTTTTTAGGCATCGTTGTCGTTAAATGAAGGGGCATCTGATCTCTTCTTGAGTTGATGGCAATATTGGCCAACAGGAGGAAAAAATCATAAGCCATTCCGCTCTGTGAAGGTCAATGACAGTTGAGGCATTTGAACGCACGATATAGCCGTAACAATTTAGGCGAAAGGTATGAGTAAATTTTATTTCCCTTGAGCGTTTACGGCCGTCGTCACTAAGAAAGTCACATACATACACGCGCACGCTCTCAGTTTGACACTACTGAAACTAATCTACTCAAAGTACATATACAAGTGATAAGACGCACATGCGTGAGGTGTAGGCCACTTTTTTATCTTGAAAATGGTGACGATTAATAACTAATCCCCTCAAGATGCATATCCAATTGATGAGAGGTATAAGCTTGAGGCAGTGGAAGTGGTAAGCGAATATATCTACTTGGACCAAGTTGTGACCCCGGATCCCAACCATGAGGCAGAGATAATCAGAAGAATAAGAATGGGGTGGAGTGCATTCGGCAGGCATTCTAAGATAATGAATGGCAGCCTGCCATTGTCCCTGAAGAAGAAAGTGTATGGCAGCTGCATCTTACCGGTACTCCCCTACGGGGCAGAAACTTGGAGGCTCACTAAGAAGGTTCAACTTAAATTGAGGACGACTCAGCGAGCAATGGAACGGAAGATGATAGGTGTAACATTAAGGGACAAGAAGAGAGTGAAGTGGGTCACGGAACAAACGCGTGTTAAGGGCATATTAGTAGAAATTAAGAAGAAGAAATTGACGTGGGCAGGGCATGTAATGCGAAGGCAAGATAACCGTTGGTCATTAAGGGTATACCGAGTGGATCCCTAGAGAAGGCAAGCGTGGCAGTGGGCGGCAGAAGGTTAGATGGGGAGACGAGATCAATAAGTTTGCGGGGATAAATTGGTCGCAGTTAGCACAGGACCGGCATAATTGGAGATCAATGGGAGAGGCCTTTGCCCTTCAGTGGGCGTAGATAGGCTGATGATGATGATAAAAAGGTTGAGGCCAAAATCATGTTTTGAACGGCGTGCGACTTTGGTGGTAACCGCTTGTTAAAGCACACACACGGGGACGTTCATTTTCCTAGCCATAGAATGACTCGCGCTTCAAGAACACGTGCAGCCTAGGGGGCTCTTCTTCGCAGACATGAAAAAGACATGGATCGGTAGCCATATAAGGTTCGCTTTAAAAAAAGGAGGGGGGGAGATGTTTCACGGAAGGTATCGCGGGCGAGCTGAAACGCCCTCAGGCTACCACCGAGGTCTGCGGGACCGACTTGAAAATCACCGGCTTACATAATTCTATGAACACTACGTTCGACATCTGCCTTTTTTTCCCGCCAGCAGCACAACCTTGCTAACACAGCAGCACAACCTTGCAAGTTTTTACGTATGTCTTTTTTTCACTCTTTATATTTTGGTGATTCCTCATTCGCGGCTACGCACATTTTTCCTGCGCATCACATTTCCACGCGTGTTGATCACATTCACAAGGTTTCGCCCATCTTCGCAAGGACAGTAAAGTATCAAACTTCCCCGCTTTTGTTGTCAATCAAAGAATGGAATGCGTTGCCTGAATGTATTGTGGCAATAAGGGAACCTGCTTCATTTCAGAAAGCCGTTTTTGCCTATCTCGACTAAAGAACTGTGCATTTATTGTAAGCGATTGTACAATGTTGAAAGTGACTTTTGAATATACGCGACTTTGACCCGATTTTTTAAACCCGCCATGTTACCGTTCAAGTTCGCCCCGATGTTTTGTTTCCTGCGCATGCCTTTTCTCCCTTACATCTGTTTTCAATTTTGATTGTGTTAATTCCCCCCCCCCCCTATGTAATGCCCCTCGGGGTCTTTAGGGTATGTAAATAAATAAATAAATAAATAAACTTTCATTCGTCCTGAGATAATCACGTGAATGGAACCGCCTTACGCCAAATGTCATGGCCATAAATGATAACCGTTTATTTCGCAATGCATTAGCCAATATTTTATAGCCAGGATAATTTGTTTTGTTACCATAGTTGCTGTATTCTCATGTATTTTTGCTGTGTTTGTGTAACCCACTCCCCTCTGTATATGAGTCCGTAATGCCTCTGGCCCTGAGGGTATGATAAATAAAAAAAAATAAAACTGGGGCAGCGGAACCACTGAACGGCACTCCCAAAAACTGAGAATTTACGGTAGCCAAGGCCCAATAAAAATACCGGTTTAATAAAAACCCCGCTAATGGCCGACGAAGAAAAGATGCGCGTAAATAAACACGAGAGCCGATTCCTCGCAGTGTAGAGACAGCTAGGTGGTGAGACTCGCAGGAGGAGGATGAAAAAGCTCAGAGCGAACGGGCGTGACAACGGGGCCTAGGCAAGTACGGACAGCTAATTGCAAACGACTGCCCCAGCAACAGAGCGAGGCGTCGGGCAGAGTCGCCCGGATGCAGAGCGTAAAATGCACGCGCGCTGCCACAGGTTGCACGCTCGCTGACAGAGCGGGAGCGGAAACCAACAGGGCGTCGGCGGCAGTTTCCGAGGGCGCAGAGCTTCCTCTTAGGCAGGACCGACAGAACGCGCCCTGCCCCATTTGGGCGCACACGAAGGGTCGTCGTTTAACGGCGCGCGGACCCCAAGCTAAGCGCATTTCGCGCTGCGCTCTTTCAGTCCGACCATGTTCTGTGCGGCGTTTGCGACTTGGCGCATGCTTTCCCACCTGTCGCCTGATTTCTTCCCTTTTAATTACCACTAGGGATTTAAGAAAAACTTACACTGAAGAAAAAAAAAACCGCAAGGGCGGATTTCGAAAGCACGCCTTATAGACAGACATAGAAGGAACAATTACTTCTGAAAATGAATGAAACTTTATATTGCTAATTACTTTTTAGAAGACTGCTGGAAAAATACTTGAATTACATTACAAGCTACTGGCCTCAAAAAGTAATCGCTCTTCAAATACAATTTTGTTTATAATCGAAACATGTGTTTGTGTAGAATCTAGATCCTTTAACACCGCGGAGGCAGCAACTGAGCGTCGAGTTTTGAGCAGACATTTTGTCTCTCTTCAAAGAAAAAGTGTCACTGGCCATGTTGAAGAACCGCCGGAGCAAATGAAGAGCCCTGTTATATTTAAGACAGGTGTTCACGGCCTTTGCTATTGCCCGAAGACGCCAAAATCGCTTGCGTCTCTATTATTCCAGCACTTTAGCTGATCCCTTAACTGCCTACGTAGCCATATCCCCCTAATTACAAGGAAGTCATCATACAGGCTCGGTGGCAACAGGCTTAATTTCTTGCGTGTAGGGTCACGTAAAAGGACGGACGCACTCTAAGAACGAAACCGCGTCGTCTGGATGTGTACACCCTTACCAGTAACCTCCAAAAGAAGCCTGCTTAACGCATGTAAGAAAACCTCTGTTCTTGTGTACAAACTTACATTTCTGTTTGCCATTCCACCGGGTTAACCTCTCCTTGCGAAAGAAACGGCGAATGAAGGAAGAATGAAGGGAAGGAAATGCATAACTGCGTATGTGTGAATGCCTGGAGTGGATAATGGTTTAAGATGCCCCGAGCCACTCACTCTACATGAGATTGAACTCCACACTACAATATGTCAGCCAGCATCTTCGGTCAGACTAGGGATGAAGATAGCAGCACAAGGACAATGTATTCGTCCCGCATGGATAGAAAAGCTTCCAGGCACTGGCTCTAAAAAATTATGTTCCATATCTGCACGTGATAATGAAGGAGGTTTACGGGCTTCCCAGAAAAAAAAATGGCTCCAATCTACGCTGTGAAGGTGGTTGGAAAGCAAAGCTTTAAACGACACCCACAACAATTGCCCATGGGACGTCACTTGAATTCACACACGTGGCCCTACAAAAAGTTAAACCAAGATACTGCCAGCCGTTAACTGGAATTCGCGGGGACGGCGTCCCGAACGCAGCAGCGTCGGCCACGGCCGGGCTAGAGCGGCGGACGCCGCCGCTGTAGCCCGGCCGTGCGTGGGCAGAAAGAAAACGGAGAGGAGCGTCTTTCGAAGGGTGAGACAGCGGAACGTAGCCATACTGATGTGCTATCTCTGGGCTACACCCCCGCGCGACACAAGCGTAGACACCGAAACAATTCGGCATGCGAGCTTAAGGGATTCCCATTTATACCGATTTAAACTAGGTAGTTTAGTAAGTTTGAGAATTGCGAGAAAGCTGAGGGGACTTTTAAAATCGCTATTTACCAGAACCAGATGCTCCTTTCGCCTTTTGTAATACCTTTTAAAGCACAACCGAATTGGTATTCACCAATTTAGAAAACGGAGCCCCATTCGTGGCAAGCAGTGCGCCAAAGGTAGCGTTTCTCTAGCGGCCAGATGTCCGCATGTGGTCTCCGCATTTTGTTTTCCCGCCCTGCAAAACAATCCTTGACGTCGGGTCCGGGTTACCCAGGAGGTGCTGGGAAACAAGTTAATCAACCGTGCGAAGGAAGCGCGTAATGGACGCGAAGGTGCGCCAATACAGGCCCAAAACAACCGTCCCTAAAGCAGACGACAAAGCCGTCCGCCGACGCGCCCGCCGGTGTGAGCGCGCGGGGAACGCTGGGTAACCATTCGCCGCGCCATCTACACTGTGCTCCATGAGTGAAAACCGCCCTTCCCCTTCCCAGCCGCGTTGGGAGTTTCTTGTCCCGCACGCCAGGAAAGAACAGTTGGCTGGTAGAGGTACAAAGCTTTGCTTTAAAAAAAAAGATGGCATGAGGTTCGTACAATCCACCTACCTCTATTGGCCGCATAGCAAAGGAAATGGGAAGGCATTAGGAAAGAGACGGGCATGGAGGAAATAATACCCAGGAGAGGCTCCTAGCATCCCCAACGCATTAGAGGAAGTGTGGAGGAAGTTGCGTCATTTTAAAGACAGAAGCTTAGTAGCCACGAGGCAATTCTTTATAGTGAGAAAGTAACAAAACCAAAGATAGTGTGAACAGCCCACCTCCAGCTCCATTTGCACACCAAAACCAGCGCTTTCACCTCGCCGTGAAATTGAGCAAGTGGTAATCCTTCGGCTGTTTCAGCAAGGGTTCTTGAAGCAGCAAATCGGCCTTGTACGGGCGAACACATGAGTGAGCACCGAAGGTTGCCATGTAGTGAAACGTAATGACAACCGGTGGACCACCGGGTAACAGAGTGCATGCTTCCGAGAGACGGATGGAAGGCCATCAACTCGATGAAGGGACGAAATAAGAAAATTCGGAGGCAAGGAATGGACTCGGGCAGCGAAGGACTGAAGCGGGTGGAGGACAATGGGAAAGGCCTTCGTCCTGCAGTGGACTTAAACAAGCTGCTGCTGCTGATGATGATGACGACGTGGAACCGATTGATTGATTGATTGTAGGGTTTAACGCGCCGACGCAACGCAGGCGATGAGGCGCGCCGTAGTGGAGGGCTCCGGATTAATTTTGACCACCTGGGGATCTTTAACGTGCGCCGAAATCTCGTACACACGGGCGTTTTTGCTTTTCGCCTCCATCAGAAAAGTGGCCGCCGCGGCCGGGAATCGAACCCGCGACCTTGTGCTCAGCAGGACGACGTGGAACCGCCTTCCGAAGCCGGAATTCGGGCATTGCATGAGTCGCGACCGCGCTCGCCAGCTCGAACCATTCCTCTGCGATACTTCCTCCTGCCACACACACAACAACCAGACCCGTCCACCAACAGCATGGCTTTGCACCTAGGTAGTTCTTTCAACCCCATTTACTGTCAACAAATGTCAACTCCTAAGGTTAGCGGCAGTATCCAAACGTTGGCTTATATGGGGGAATATACTAGCTACTGCGCGTTTTCCGAAAAGTCATTTCAAAGGCAACAAATTATTTTTACCTAAGATAGGTATAATTAATTAAATTACTAAATAAGGCTGACCAAAAAGTAATTCACCACTTATCCACTACTTTTAAAAGTAATTTAATTGCTATTTTTCATTGATGCGACGTATAGACAGCAGGAAAAATTCACGCCCCAAAGATATGGAGGCGTGTGCTTCGCAAAAACAACACAATACCCACATTTCACGTCCTTTTCTCTGGCGGGTTAGGCCATTAAATAAACGAAGGAGATCTACGCATTCCTAATGCCCGTTCATAGCACTCGCAAGGAGAGAAAGGAAAGCAATGCGGTGCGGGAGAATATACAACGCGACTCGAACAGGATAATCCGGGCCTTGCGATGAGAAGCGCAGCGGAAGGGAGACAAGGTGCCGTTAAGTATACACCTGTAGAGCCACTTCCACGGCATAAGAAAGCAGCAATAAATTTAGAGTGGGCGAGTCTCTGAATTAGCGATATCTACGAACACTCCACGGAATGACAGTCATACGGCACGTGTGGAAATCCCGAGCCTGCACGCACTCTGGCTCATCGGAACGGCACTGAAGTATTAATTTCAGCTTGGAGGCTGCCTTCGGTCACACGAAGCGTAGCAGAGCGTATTGTGCCCCTATATTTTGTCCTCGGCTTCCTCGTGATTTCGATATGCCAGCCGCTTATTCCACGGGCGCAAGGGACCCTTTAAGCAGACAGAGTTGTGTCTAACTAGACCATAGTCACTTGACAGCATGAGCGTTAAGGACCCTAACGGCTGGACGAATATGCTTGAAAGGCGTCATAGATTTGGTCTACTCGAAAGATTGCCATGTTAGAGCAACAATCATGCCAATTCTATGCAAACCCCTGAGATTTATTTATTTATTTATTTATTTATTTATTTATTTATTTATTTGGTTAGTTGCTTATTTGCTTGTTCGTTTGTTTTTGAGGTTTAACACGCGTAAGCTACATCTGGCTACGCGGCGAGCCGCAGTGCAGGGCTCCGGATTAATTTTGACCGCCAGGGAATCTTTAATGTGCGCCGAAATCTCAACACACGGGCGTTTTCGCTTTTCGCCTCCATCAGAAAGGCAACCACCGCGGAACGCAAACTTCGACGAATTAAGACAAACAATAAGGAAATGGACGAAATAGTGGTGATTCATCTACCGCTCTCTCAGACTGCCCCGTGACGTCACTGGGACTAGTTTGCCCGACTAGCGGCAGCCGACAAAAGTTACCTCCAATTAAGGCGATTGCGTGACTATAGCGGTGCCTATAGCATGACTATGGCGGTGACTATAGCCGTTTTGAGCGACCACTTGGATCTTAGAATGGAGTTTATCACACTGATTACAGAGTTTTTAATAGTTCTGCAATGACGTCACAGCAGTCATTGTGCAGCAGACATTTGAGAAAATTGTGTGTGCGTGAGTGAGTGAGTGAGTGAGTGAGTGAGTGAGTGAGTGAAAAACAGGCCCTTCGGAGACGGAATGAATTTGAGCGAGTTGTCAAAGGCTAGTTCAGCTTTTGCTCGACGATACACGACGCTATGTTTGTTTAGAAAGAAGTGATTACAGGCGGCATTCTTCTCCCTTAACATTTTTTTCGTGACGAAGCAGGTCACGTCACAAAATGTACGCAGGAACCGCCTACTGAGTATTGAAAGCCAGGACGGTGCTGCCACCTAGGAGAACGCGTAGGAAATTCCCGCGCAATGCTCCAGCATGGCGATCAATACAGCTGGCAGCCCGCAGAGGAAAAAAAACTCAGGAAAGGCCCCTGTTATTTAAAACGCACTACAACAAAAGGTGGGGGAAGTGACCATTGCCATCGTGACTTGATGTTTTGCAACTACAGCGGCTAAACCTGCCTTATTGGCCCGTACAATTTTTATGGTATTTCGACAGAGCTGTGGGCATCAACACTTTCGGTACGTGGCACAATGTTCTAAGATGCCGCGCGTTACGAAATGTGTATCGATAAGACGTTTCTCAACGGCGTGGAGGTGAACGTGAAGTGCCTCGGACACGTGTTCAGCGCGACCACAAGGCGGTATTTGTTGGACCTCACTTATCGAGCACCCCGGTCTTACTGAACGGTTTACGGACAAAAGTGAACATAGCCACATGACTGTGAATCTGCCACCTCTGTTGTCGCTGTATCTTCTCCCACTGCACAATGACACCAGGTGATGTCATCTAGCCAGCCACGATTGGTTTTCCGGGCAAGTAGGATTTTGAAACCTACAAAGTAAATCATGCAGGTTGAAAATGAGCTACCACTGCAAACAATCAGCTTCCGTAAAAGTTTAATAAAAATCAATAACTTAAAAACTTTTTCATAATGAGTAAAGGGCTTATCTTCTAGCACAAGAACTGCGCGCAAGGGAACATAAAGTTTATAAAAGGAAGAAAAAATGCACGACGATTTTTTCGTAACTAGGACCCTCAAGAAGTTTCCCACGCTGCTCATATGGTGAAGGGTCGTCTCCGAGCAAGAGAAAGCTGTTGTCTCAAACGCGTGTGCCCGGTTCTTAGGCGACACAGCCTTGAAAATATTTATGCCAGCAGCTCTACGGTGGCTTCCCATAGTGGAGCTTTCTTTCTTTTACTTCTATTCATTCGGATTGACAGTTTTACAGCAATCTGTTCACCTCTACCCCAACGGTTTCATCTCCATGGGGAAAAACGCGTACTAAAACACCGGGACACTCGTTTTCCAACGCCTCGCGCTAGAATGCAACCCGTACTAAAAGAACACACCGGGACATTCGTTTTCCAACACCTCGCGGTAGAACGTTGTATCTCCGTGGGCAAAAACGCGTACTAAAGAACACACCGGGACACTTCTTTTCCAACGCCTCGCGCTAGAGCGCTTCGTGCTTCAAAGACAAGAGTAGCTGTATACCTCTACCCCCCAACGGTTTCATCTTTGTGGGAGAAAATTCCAAGGCTCCAAGGCCTAAGACATCCAGCGCTGAGCATCGAAACCGCATTTTGGATGATAAGGCGCCTGTGAACAATGGGGCCATGTGTTCCATGTGTTCTCCATCATGTGTTCCTAAGTAAAGATTATGTTTTCACATTATCTTTAAGGCTAGGCAGGATTTAGTGACACAAGCCGAGCGCAGGCGGGAAGCCCGCCGAGAGACGAGAAACATGTCATACCTTCCTACATCACCATTTGCAGCGATTTACAACAGCTTTGCTAGACTTCCACTTTCGCAGGGCGGGATGGGTACCAATTTATTTTTGTTATTAATTATTGTAATCCCCCTTTCAAAACCTGCCGCGGTACGTGTTTCCGTAATCTCGAGTTACTTCACCCCATCTAAACCAAGGTCAGTAGTAAAACTTCGAAGTGTTTCCCGGTGCCGCCGCACCCAGCTGCATCGATGGCGCTGCAGTCGCACCCGGCTTCCGCACGGGGCACCGGACGGCGTTTTCTTTGTGTGTGTATGTGCGTGTTCCAGCTGAAGATGGTTCGGCAAGCACCATGCCGACGTGTTGTGCCCCCCGTTTCACGAGCGGTTACAGAGGAAACAAAACCCCGAGGCACTTCTCGCCTCCAAGTGATGCCGGCCTCCATGCCATGCCGCGTTTCGACCGCAGCCTCTCAGCCGAATCGCGCGTGTGCGCGACGTGCATTTTTACCCTGGGGACATAGCAAATACATACACGCACTTACAGAACACCCATTGAAATCGCTAACCCAGCTGCTGAGTGCCACTGAGTCAGTTGTAATGGGAAAGACCAAACACAAAAGGTCTTCGGGAACTTGTTTTGGAAGATCGTTGACCTAGCTCCTCTCAGACTTGACACTTGCCAGAGTACGGTGTAAAGAGCATTACGAGGAATTCACAGCGCGAATACGCAGTAAAATTCTACTTGTCGATGCGCATGCACTTCTACACCCGATTTCTTGCTGAGAGCAGTCAGGTCAGCGAAATAGTAAAGAATACGAGTAAGAACGCTTGCCTCCTGTAGATAGCTGCGATGCGGTGTTCGTGGACGCCTCCAAACATCGGGACCGAGACGACGCCTACGCGGTGGTGGCGGTGCGAGCCGCCACGGGAGAACTACTGAGCGCCGGCAGCGTGCGCGCCAAGTCCGCCAGACAGGCGGAGGAGGCGGCGATCGCGCTGGCCCTGCTCCACCCGGGGACGAAGACGGTGTTCAGCGACTCCAAGTCCGCGATAGCCAACTTCGCCAGGGGCACGGTGTGCAAGACGACGATGCGCGTCCTTTCCGGCATCGGAGAGGGAGCGCGCAAGAACACCAGCACGACCATCCGGTGGTTTCCGGCTCACATGGGCCGGGAGCTCCGCAACGGCCACCGAAACGTCAACGAGGTAGCCGACGCCGCGGCCCGTGATCTCGCCACGTGCCGAGCCGCGCCAGCGACGGACGCCGACGTCGACGAGGAATCGAGCGAAGAAGGAGAAGACTACGACGCGGAACCACTGACCACGTACGGCGCGACGCTGCGCTGGTACAGAGAAGAGAGGCGGGCCTACCCTCCGCCCCATCCGGGGCTCGCGAGGAGGGAGGCCGTGCTTCTGCGGCAACTACAGACTCGGACGGTGCTGACGCAGGCGCTCGCGCGCCACGTGTGCCCGGACCTGTATGAAGACTGTGTGTGCAGTGTTTGTGCGCGAGTGACCGCGGACCTGACCCACCTGATGTGGGGTTGTGAAAGACACGACGCGAGTGACGGGAGGCCGACCCTCCCTCCGGACGTTACGGACTCGATCGGCTCTTCGGAGCGCGAACACCAGCTAAGGGCTATCCAGCGGCTCGAGGCTGCACTGGGCAAGCAACGGCGAAAGGAGAACCCGCACTCCTCTCGGCCTCCTCCTGCGGGAGCGAGGGCTAGGGGAGACAGCGGCGGCACTCCAAGTAGCCCGCGCCGACCAGACGCAGGCCTCGGGGTCGGCCCGACGCCGCAGTGAGCGGCGAAGACTACGGGACGGTGAAGCCCTGCGAGGCCTGACCCGTCCCCGACTGCAGGAGATCCAATAAAGTCCTTTCTCTCTCTCTCTCCTGTAGATAGCTCTTGCAGGCTTGTAAATACTGTTGTAAATAGCTTTTGTGTATAGTTTCCATGATATTGTTACGGGGTAGCCTTGTTGGCGAAGAAGAAGCTCTCAAGCAGCAGCGTCGTATGGTGGATGTGGCCGAGCGGGGAATAGCGATGCAGAAGACGATCGCAGTGCGCCCGGCACGAACAGTATCTCGGTCAGCTGCTGTTTCTGCTGAAGCGCCTAGCAGTTCTGTAAATGGTGTAAATACAGCTATTCTAATCTCGTCTACCGGCACAAGGGAATGACACGAGGTAGACGAGCTTGGAATAGATGTATTTACACAATTTTCAGAGCTTCTAGGCAGCGGTGACACAGCAGCTGGCCAAGATATATTTGTGCCGGGCGCACCGCGATCGTTGTCTTCGGCTTTGTTTTCCGCTCGGCCACATCTACCACACGAAGCTGCTGCTTGAAAGCTGCCGCTGCACATCACCAGCTCAAAACTTCATTTTGAGCTGCTGATGTGGGAGTGGCCCCTCATTCCAGCAGACCATGGGACGACCGTGCTGTCTCGGCCCTGAACACCAGAAGTAGCTGGACGTCCACGCCGGCGCTGGTCATCAGGTTCGCCCACAGCTCAGGGAGGGAAAGGGAAGTGGTAAAAGTGTGAGGGCGGAGTTATGTGCGCACCCCAAGATCATATGAATGAGGTACATGGGTTAGGGCAGAAGTCAGATGTGTCAGGGTATTTGGTGGGGTGCACCTGATGTAGCCAAGTTGGGTGAGGAAAGGTGTTTGTCTGAAGTCTCCGGAGCATTACTTCTTCTCTTTTAGTAAGGTGCGGGTGAGGGGGTGGGAAACGTCATCTTGAAGTGCGGCAATGTTGGGTGATATCTTGAAATGTGAGCAGGGGCACGAGACTCGGTGCTACTTCAGAGGCCTGGGAGGAAAGTTCGCAGGATTGTCTATGCGCAAAGTTATCGACCGTTAGTGAGGAGTGTTTCGGGGGCCGGGGTCCACACAATAGAGAGTTATAGCAGAGATGAGAACGGGTCTCAGTACGGCACCCGGTAGGCGACCGGGGCCACTGCGCGTACGCAGAGGCAGAGACCGGCTGGGCGCATGCGCAGGTGCACCGACCGTGCACCGGGCGCCGCACCGGGACCGGTTGTCCGCTCTGCTATAACTCCCTAACGTTGATCTTCCTGTTGGGGGCATGTTAACTAAGGAGCTTCCACGTAGTAGAGGCCACGTCACCCGCTACGACAGACTACTCGATAGTCCGTAATAACAATCGTTGCGGAAGTTTGGGTGATGGCGAGGGCCACAGCAAGTTCTTCCGCGGCCCAGGTAGATGTGGTCTTGAGTTATCAAGGGAAACACAGCGCAGCTGGCACACTTACCAAGAGAAGACGACTGGACACACACGAGCGCTGAACCAACGGTTTACTGGAACGAAATACACACACACATGTATATGCGCAGTAGCCACAGCGAAGCTTGACTTGTTAATAAGCGACACATTGCGTAGGAATCTCAATGCTTTCTTTGACAGTGCCATGGACGGTGAGCTCACACATGCTTACCCCATGCCTATTTATCATTGCTGCCTCAGTTATCTCCCGAATTCATATTACAGTCACGGCATCTTTTAACAACAACTGCTTTATGAAAGAGAGGCACAAATCCACACGCACAGGAGCGCTGCGCTAAAAACCCACCGCGCACGTTTATTTCGAGTGCGTTACCTTGTTGGCACGCTACCTTAACCTATCGTTTAAACATCTTCCGGTTTGCCCAACATAAAATCTGGCACAGCGAAGCAAAATTTTGTACCCGACCCCTCGGTTGTGTTAGTTGAACATGAACTTGTTGGTTGAACCTGCAAGTTCAACATGATCTGGGGAAAGACAGACACTTTCTTTCCCCTCATCATGTTCAACCAACACGCCCAAACAGCCACTTTAGTGCATTTTATGTCTTGAGTGAGGCGCAGGTGAGAATCTTGTCTTTGGTGATTACCATGGCTAACTGAGAAATTGGCTTCCCGTCAAGAGCTATCCGTCCTGTGGTAAACACGAATGTGTACAGGACGTTTGGGGCACGTTAAAGAACATAGTAGTAATTAATGTGCAACCGCGTCCCACCAGGGTTTGTGTTTTGAACCCCCTGACAGCCCAGGCTGGATTGGGAATCGCTGTGCACACAGTTCTCCCATTTTACAGCTCTGAAACCACCCACCCGTCCAGCACATATCGACATAACTGATTTCAATCCTCGAAAGCAATACAGGGAAACTTAGCGACTGTGTCTCCGTCCCAAATATCCCGATCCATCATTTCGTGCCTAGAAGAGCGGAATGAAACCGTCCCTCGCAGAGACCATATCACACCCTTCGATTTTACCCGCTCCTCGAACTAGTAAGGCGCAGAACGAATTGAGGGAATGGCAAAACAGACGCACTCGTAGATGGTGCCACTTTACCGGCGCAGTAAACTATAACAGCGCAGCAGCCTCGGCCGCCTACCTGGCAACAGCCCCTCGCCAAAGTGAGCGTCATCTCCCAGGCGCAGCGACCATTAGCCATGTCGAATAACTTGGCCATACTGGCGCTAACAGCTACGGAAAATGGCCGAATTACACCGTCGCTCGCGTGTCGGTCTAGCCACAGCGAAACGACAGATAGATCACGATGCAACTTCTGTGTCGCCACAAACGCGTAGAAGGCGCTACAAGCCCGTCGAAGACCACTGCTTGAAGGCCCTGTTTGAAGGCGTCGTTCACAAAGGGCCCGTTAGTCGTCCCTTTCGTCCACATTCTAATTTCCCCAGTGAGGTGACTCCCGATGTCTTTGTCCTTACCGGATGACTTTTCGGACAGGCGGCAGCCAACGTAACAAATGTCTGCGTTCGCGCTACCCACACAACGTGAAAGCGTGGTCAAGAACTTGTCGGGGGAAAGACGGGCAGGCATCGCGCATCAGGACGGGGAGGTGCACACGTCAAAGAGCAGCACGCCAACTCGGCTGAATGCGGCGCCAGGAGCCGATCGTGGGACGGGCTGCGCGGCCATGGAGTCTGTCGCCGGACATTTAGGCTCCATCGGCAAGTAAGATCAATAATCGAGCGTGTCATCGATTCCGCCCACAGTTTTGCGCCTGCGGCGGCAAGCGCATTTTCCGACAGTGAGCCCGGTGAGAAGTCGGAACGCGGGGGCCCCGCAGGCTGCAGCGACGCCGCGCTCCTTGATTGTATTACCAAGTGCGCCTCTGCGGGTCTTTTCAAACTGGCCTAGTCCTGTTTGAATCCGGTGAAGACTCGTGCCCTTGGGCGGCTGCCGCTTCGCCGGAGAAGAGTACCAGTAAACAACCAAAAAGTAGTAAACACGTAGAACGTCCTTGTGAGGCGACGGCTGACCCTGGAAGAAAGACAAGCGAATGACTAAATATTCCCACAAGGTGCCGACAACGCCGGCTCGGGCCTGAAGACTGGGGGAGTTGCTTTATTCGCGGCGCAAACACGCAGCGTCGTGCTGTCTTGTTCCGGGAGGAAGTTTAATTGTCAGTGCACGCAAAGACGCCGGCTCGGTGGTCCTGGTTCCCAAACTTATCCACGCCGTCATGTGTATCTGTCAGACCAGCACGGTGCGCGTATGAAAAGACAGAACGAAATATCTCGGCAGAAACAGAGTCTGTGTTGTTGAGACGGGCAGGCGTCCCTCTCAGCAATGTAGCTATTCACAACGGTGGTTCGCTACGAGAGGACTGGCGACTGTTAGTGCTGGTAGAACCCCGCTCCCCACTAGCGCGAGAGGAGTCATGACCAGGGGGGCACGAGCCCACTCCCGTGATGGACGTGTCACGGCTGCTCGTTAGATGAACCCGTCTCTTCAATCGAGAGGTCGTGTCCTGCATGCTGCCTGTTAACCAAGTAGGCATCGCAATGGGCAGCAGGATCAAGGTATAGGGTGTATTCACAGGGCTTTGGACCATGCGGCGGCAGTATACCTGCGCGGCGGAGAGGACGCCATATTTGAGGTTGCACTCCGCCGCGCGGGCAGCGCGTTTCCCGTCTCGAAACGTGGTCTGCGGCGTGGTGCTGGCAAGAACGTTCGTGTGGACGGTGTTTTTTCTACGTGATTCGTGGGTTTGCGAATGCCTTGTCGTAACGAGTAGCTATATCATTGCTTTCGCTTCGAAATTCCGGACTGCGCTTGTCTTCTACAACCGCAGACCCGAAGCAGGCCGCACGACTAAATCAAGCGCGCCGGTTTTTTTTTTCCTTTCACTGTTTCGAAGCGGCGGCTGGGGCAGTGCTTGAAGACGGTCTGTCTTCATTCGGAGAATTCTCAAAGAAGTTGTCGATAATATGGCCAGTCAGTACCGAATCTGTTGGAACCCGTTTCATTCAGGTGGGCCCCGGGACGGTGGGCGTCGGAGCTTTCACCCACCTCACACCTCGTCACATGTTTGAAACATTACGCAGTGCCTAAAATGTCCACAAATTAAGGTAGCCAGAGTACTTTATGGATGAGACGAACCGCGCCCAGCCTCAATATGGGCTACTTCGAGTGTCGAGGTGAACGCACGCGTACATGGAATGTCGCTTCCCAGGTAAATGCGAGCATCCTATTGTTATTCGTCCCCTTCGACTGTTCTCTAACGACCAAGCGTGTTACGTGATCATACACTAAACCTTGACGCTGGGTACACAGTTTGACTGGGTACACAGTTTGACGTAACCAGAAGCAGGCCCTTCAAAAGTTCACGCAGGAAATAGCGACGACGACGCAGACGCCGTTCGTCGACGCCAGGCTGTCCAATATGTGGGCGGCCCGTCACTCACTAACTCGAAGGTGGAAGCGTCAGCGACGCAACAGAAAGCTCGCCAGACGCATCGCCTGGCTTAACAAGCAAATCGCCGTATACGCGGCTAAGTTATGCAAGGAAAATTGGCTCAAGATGTGCGAGTGTCTGGAAGGTCAGCTGTCCGTGGGGAAGACGTGGAAGCTCCTGCGCCACCTCATCGACCCGACGAGCAGCAACACGGCGATCAACCGCACCCTCACCAAGGTGCTCAATTCGTACAATGGCGACGGCCGCAGGCTACTCAAGGCTCTCGCGGACAAATACCTGCAGACCGAGAAGGGCGTACACCCGATCCCGGAGGAGTACGAAGGACCCGAGAACGAAGACCTCGACAGAACGTTTACCATGGCGGAACTGTGCGCTGCTATAGACGAGAGCAACAAGAGAAGCGCACCCGGCAAGGACGCCATAACTTACAAGTTGCTCGCCAACATGAGCAGTACGGCGGCGCGCGAGCTCCTTGGGCACGTCAACGAAGCCTGGGAGAGCTCGCGGTTGCCGCGCGAGTGGAAGGAAGCAGATGTGCGATTCATCCCGAAGCCCGAAAGGCCCCCTCGTTTGACAACATGCGTCCCATATCCCTCACGTCCTGCGTCGGAAAAGTCATGGAGCGCATGGTACTATGTCGGTTGCGGGGGCATCTCGAAGACACGGGGCAAATGCCCGCGACGATGTTATATGTTTCCGCAAACATCTGAGTACCCAAGACGCCATGGTGCAGCTTCACGAGCTGGTGGTAAAAAAAGCCACGAGGCACGGTCCGCGGGCGATTCTCGCTCTCGACCTGAAAGGTGCCTTCGACAACGTGACGCACGCAAGCGTGCTGTCGAATTTGAAAAAGAAAGTGCGGCCGGAGAACCTTCGGTTGCGTGAAGGACTTTTTCATCAACAGAACTGCCACCATCACAGTAGGAGGGGACAAGTCGGATCCCATCGAGCTTGGCGATCGGGGCACCCCTCAGGGGTCTGTCCTGTCTCCCCTGCTCTTCAACCTGGCTCTCCTCCCCTCACCTCATTTACTAGAACAAATAGACGGCACTGACCACGCCCTTTACGCCGACGACATCACGGTATGGACGGCGAAGGCCGGCTCCGACGGGTGGATCGAGGATTCCACGACCGTGCACGAGTACGAAAAGTCGTGTGGGTTGAGCTGCGCACCGCAGAAGTCGGAACTTTTACTCATACAGCCGGGCAGACCCAAGAAGGCGCCCCAACCGGTCGTCATGGTCAGAATCGACGGCATACAGATCAAGCCGACGCAGCAGTGTAGGATACTGCGCCTGCTGTTGCAGAACGGGAAAGCGCACGCCGCCGTCGTTAAAATCAAAACCACCACGGAACAGATACTCGGCATGTTACGCCTGGTGTCCAACAGAAACAGGGGCCTCAAAGAGGACGACGCCATCCGCCTGGTGCGGGCGTTTGTCGTGTCGAGGGTCACCTATTCGGTCCCGTATCTCCAGCTGACGAGGACGCAGAGAAACACCCTCGACACGCTCATTCGCAAGGCAACGAAGCAAGCTCTGGGCGTTCCCATATACTCGTCGACCCAACGACTGCAGGACATGGGTGTCCACAACACGGTGGACGAGCTGGTAAAGCTCAACTCTCTAATCAACGCGTCAGACTAAGTAGCACAGAACACGGACGCGCCGTCCTGCGCAAGCTGGGATGGGCGGATCGAACCGATACCCATGACGGCGTCCCTACCCGAGAGGTGGAAGGAGGCAATCGAAACCAAGCTCCTACCCGGGAACATGACCCCAGGTAAGGATGACGGGAGGCGCGATGCGCGGGCCAAGGCCCTGGCCCGACAACTGGAGGAGAATCCCCGGGTTCTATACGCGGACGCCTCGCTTAGGAAAGGCAGCGACCGGGAGGCGACAGTCGTTACGATACACGACCGACTGATCGTCACAGCGTCGACGAGGAAGAGGGATCTCGTGACGGCAGAAGAGGTGGCTGTGGCTCTGGCGCTCGTTCAACCGGGCGTCGAGGCCGTGGTCACGGACTTCAAGACTGCGTACGGCAACTACCGAAGGGGACGCGTTTCCTCCGCGGCATTTGCGATTTTGAACAAGAAGGTGACACCGGTACGAGCCGTTGAGCTCGTGTGGGTCCCAGCTCACTCGGGGGTAGCAGGCAACACCATCGCCGACTACCACGTTCGCGAAATGACGCTCCTGGAAGACGCCGAGTCGCGCGCGATGATGCGGACACCCTGAGCCCAATGACAAGCTACAGAGAGATTACTCGTGCGTACAGAAAAGAACGGCGCACCTTACCCGAACCGCACCGCACTCTAACCAGGCAACAGCAACGATCCTGCGCAGAGTGCAGGCGGGGTCGCTCGCGCACCCCACCCTGCTTCATCGCATGTATCCCGAGTTACACGACGCCATTTGTCCTTTCTGCAAGCAGACCGAAGGAACCCTGTCGAACGTCATGGCGGAATGCACGTTCCTCAAGAGTCCACTTCCCCCACTCCATCCTCTACACCCCCCTATCCTACCTCCACTTCCCCACCCCCACTCCTTGAGAGATGGGAGACCTTGCTGTCCAGCCCCGCCCTGCCAACCCAGCTAGCCCTGGTGGCCAGGGGCCAGTAGTTGTTGGCGACATATGGGTCCCGTGAGTAGGGAACCACCCCCGTCTAATGCCTGTGGGCCCCACCAAATATTTCGGGCTCAATAAATATTGTTTCATCATCCTCAAGAAGCGTGAAACATGCCCGGGTGGCACGGTAAAACCAGCTCCTCATCTCACACACCACCACCCCATCAAATATCCTCGCAGCCTTGGGTGAAGAAATTTTCTCAATTCGAGCCACGGTCGCTTCAAGCAACGCAGGGAACAAGGAAATCAGCGCACGGGGTTGACACCGAGATAGCGCGAAATCGCCTAAACGAACCGGGATATTTGCACGCCGCTGGCCGCGCCTGTCAAACCGTCGGGCAGTTGCATTCGTTGCGCTGAATCATACCGTCTTCAAGCACTGCACTGGCCTTCGCTTCGAAACAGCAAAAGAAAAAAAAAATACCCGGCGCGCTTGATTTTGTCGTGCAGTCTGCTTCGACCGGGTCTGCGGTTGTAGGAGATGTGAACAGCGCATCCGGAATTTCGCAGCGAAAACAATGCTGACTGCTCGTTACAAGGCATTCTCAAACCCGCGAAGCACGCAGAAAAAACACCGTCCACACGAACGTTCTTGCCAGCACCACGCCGCAAACTACGTTTCGCGTCGGGAAATGCACTGCCCGCGCGGCGTAGTGCAACCTCAAATATGGCGTCGTCGCCGCCGCGCGGCGCAGGTAGCGCCGCTGCGCGGTTTAAAGCCCTGTGAATACACCCTATATCACTTCCACGACGAACAACACTTCGTCATTAAGTCCCTTCCGGGAGTCAGGATAGGGGATATGAGCTGGAACACCACGGTATTGGAGCGCTAACTTTAGGGGACGAATGTATCTCCGACCATATACCAGATTCCGAATCTCCTCCTCAAATAAACGGATGCCTTAGAGCTATTAATCACAAACTTAGTTATTTTTACGAACAGATTGTGCCGCAAGTACGTGCTTTCTTGTCTGTTTGAGAGGGGGAACGACCTTTAATGAAACTGGCAATGACAGTTGAGCTAAGATGCCTGCCTTGCTACGCTAAATGAATGCGGTGACATCGGTGATGATAATGATGACGAGGTGCACATCTGCATGGCTCTCGTAGCTTTTTCGAGAACGCTCCACCGCTTCCACCTCCGGATGACTCGAAACTTGTCCAGCGTTAAGGACGCATTATTCGTGTCTAGTGTATGATCGCCTCTGCACAATAGAGACCTCTGATAAACACCAAAGAAGATGACCGTGAGAAGGCGACATGCCGATCTGTTTCCCTTACTTTGAGTTCCAAAGTTAGCGATAATGTTTTTTTTATATAATAAAATGGTTTATATGCTGTATGGCTACGACAAAAATCCCGTTAAAATCTCGCACGTATAAAGGATGCCTGACGCAAAAGTTTAGAGGTCAAGACGCTTGTCGCTACAGCTCCAACATTCTGACGTTGAATTTTAACAGCACAGCTGTTAAGCTTTTCGTTCCGCCATGGAGCGCTACCAGAAAACTCAGCCCAGCTGAGCACACGTGAGCGTGTGCCTCGTGAGGAGCGCCCGGTGTCGGGCAGCTCGACCTTTGAGAACACTCTGCCCAGCGTTCGTGGCGTGATCTCTCGTGAGCTGTTCTTCTCGCCAGTTCACGTGTGTTCACGCCTGAAGCGGGGAGTACAGACGCCGAGTTCGCGAAGACGGTTGCCGCGGGTTTAGCGCGTGCTAACGCGGTCCACTTTGGGAGAGATGTGAAAGCCTGCGGACAAAACGATCCGGGCCAGCCAATCATATGGATAGCTTTCAGCGGCAAGTTCGGAATTCCATGTGAGGTGCAACAGTCAGGTCTCCGACGAAGGGAGAGGGGCCACCAGCTCTGCTGTTTCTCCAGCCTTGCACCACTAGTGCAAGCGGCGCTTTTTTTTTCCCTCTAAAATGCAGTCCGAGAAGCTGCCCCCGAATAGCTGAAGAATAAATTTTTATCGTTGACTGTACAGCTTTGTGACTGTTATGAAGTGACATTAAAAGGACGCTGAGCTGAATTTGTCAAACTACTGTTTTCGTTTGCATTGCTTAGACTGGCTCAAATAAACACACTTTTCATCGTTTATCGGGCCGATAAAGCAGTATTTAAGTTATAATGACTGCAAGAAGAAAAAATAGCATGCGACATTTGCGGCGGCCGCGACAACTAACAGCAGTGACGCGTATTCGGATTGGGATGTGATTGGACGATGTCCAAGATATGAAGTTCAAACCAGTTTCGGTTTCGGTTCTGCGCAGCAACATGCTTGGCATCCGACGTTATCGTTGGTTGGGCACTCGCTATATATCAAGAATCGGCATATCGCGCTTCTGCCATGTTGCCGGCTGTAGAATAGGCCAAATAGGCAGGCCCCGGCCAGCAGCGCTGGGACTTGTAACGTTCGCTAGCCGAGGCGCAAGCAGTGGCTCAGCGCCCTCGGCGTCATCGGAGACGCTCAACTGCGAGGCGCTTCGCCCCCACCTTTCGAGCTTGAGAGGCGTGTTCGCACCAGGCCGACAGTCGGCTAATTCGGCACTGTGTCCGCAAGCTCACGTTGCTTATATACGTATATGTCAACACTACGCCAACGAGAACTTGCTCGTGGAGCAACAAAGTTCGCAGCGCAAAATAGTGAATGCAGTATTGAAAACATTGCCTAAGTAAAAAAAAATTAACTAAAAAAAACACGTCCACTTGTAAACTCGAACTTGCTAATTGCGACGCATTGCATCCAATGCTTCAGATCACTCGGCCATAACCCAGGGTTGACGGGTAAGGAGGGGGGGATATGAAGTATATATATCGTTTCAGCATTCCCAATAGCTTAGATGAGTATTGCTTGAATAACGCTTGTGGAGTAAGCGTACCCCAACTTCCCACGATTATCTTCCGATCGCAATGCGAGGTCGTGCTGCTGGCCACTGTGCTAGTTCACCCTGCGCAGGAAAGTGCTTCCTGCACCTTGGTTTTATGTCTTACAAAAAAAGTTTCGGATAATTTTAATTCCTTATTACCTACTATATGAACTTTGCTGGTCCTTCTCTCACCTTTAATTGGCTTTAGATTTTCTACTAGCGTACCAGCCGCGCACGCATTTGCAGCTTACAGCCCCAGTGAAGCGAAGTCATGACGAAGCGTCGCATGTGCGCTTGTGTGGAGATGCTTTGACTTCATCAACTTTATTAAGTTTAATACACTCTACAAACTAACAAACTAAAGCCACATTCTTCCGGGAAAAAAATCTTGTAGTGGCTTAGTTTTCTATGAGCGAACGAACTGCGACGACCCGCCGGTGGCTGGCCGACCGACTGTGTCGAAGGGCCGTCGAGCCGCGCAGATAGGCGCAGACAAGCCAAACCTGCAAGAGTAAGCGTCACACGAAACGTCATCGGAAATCGGCACGGGGGAAGCAGAGAGGAGGACAGCATTTTCGAATTGTTTTATCTAGTCAATTAAGTCGCGTGAACGCACCCACAGTGGTCGAAACATGGCATAGTGAGTCGAAGTTTCAATTAGAACCATGCAGTAATCCCGCAATGTTTACATGTAGTGCCCCTTTAAGAACTGGCGTGATAATATCCCCTACTGATATGACACAAATGTTGGTCTAATAACTTTTTCGCCAAACTGCACGTACAAGTGTCTAAATCGAGAAGCGGCATTATGTTAAAGGCAGTGAAATGGAGATCAAAGAAGAGTAAAGTACGTTCGTGCGCTTTGAACCGTATGCAGGGGGGTTAGTGAAGGAGACCACGGCAACGGCTACAACAATGCCGTACCCATGTATACGGACAAATATTTCCCCGCGGCTAGCAGTACACCGCATTCTGAGACAAAAGTAATACATGCGTTAAATTTTGGCATTACCCGTTGCAAGGGCAATAGCAATTCCTTTCCTAATTTCTTGGGTGCCCGCGTCCTAGCCACTTCTCGCAGTCGTGATTGGGGGCGAACAATCAATGCCCGAATGATCACTGAGCACCATTTTCTGCAGCCGGAAACCTCGCGACGTCGGTGTTACACGGCCGTCCTTTTAATCGAAAGGCGGTCTAGCAGCGGAATGCGCCGTACACGGCGTCAGCCTTTCATCCCGCACAGACGTAAGCCTGTTGCTTACCGTACATCAGCATGGTGAACCAAGATATGAAAAGGGCGGAATTTAGGTTATGTTTCCCGAGCTCGGTCCACCACCCTGCCGAAAAAGAAAAATCCGAAACTCTCGCAACTGCCGGGGCCAAGAATGCGAACCGGGACTTAAAAGCTCTACCAGCAGGAGCGGCGCGCGGTCGTTACACTAAATCTCTTCTAATAAAATTACACACACGCATTAGGGCCGCACTAAATCTTTTATAATAAAATTACATTTCCAGAAAAGTGGGTTTCATTTTCGCCGGCTACCGGGAGGAAGATAGAAGGGGGCAAAAACGCGCGTATAAAGCGCTTGTGCTGCATGAATGCGACTCGGGACCGCGCGCGCCCTCCTGCGCACTCGCGTTGTTTGGCCGCTTTTACTGTCCTCTTTCCCTTTCGCCCCGAGAGCCCAGTTTTATCGCTCAGCCGTATTTCGTGCGCAGTTTACCTCTATAAGAATTTCTCATGTCTAAGGTTTTATGACATGCTCTAAAAGCACCTTGAATATAGGATGCAATAAAAGGTCCCGGAAACGACGAAGCAAAGCACAATACACCAAATAACAGCCGGCACGAAACAGGTAACGATTAAACGACCCAAGAAAAGGAAAAAAAGAAAGCTCTCGGCGCGTACTCTTTCTTTTTCTGTCCCCGTTTGCGCGCCCCTATCCTGAGGGAGGGCTTCACGTGGGATCACTGAGCGCGCAACTAACTTCCATCGGAGATTAGGGAAAGCTCGTATCACAGCCGCCAACCCGTGTACGTGATTTGCGTCAAACCGGCCCGTTGCTGTAGTAACGTCGAAAAACCGTCGACGCAATTAATAAATGAATGCACGTTACGATAGCATACAGGAAAAGCGCGAAAATGTTCGATCTGTAAAGGTTACTTCAGTTCAAATGGAAGTTTTTTTAACGCGTTAAAGAACATGCCGCCATTATTTTACCCGCTTATTTTCTCCGTTCACGGCGTAAAAATTTTCCCCGGGGCCATTATTCACGGGGGAAAATAATGACGAGGGCATCATTTTGCCCGTTCACAGGGGAAACTAATGGTGGGGTTCAGGTGCACTCAGGCTAATTGATAACGTGGATCGGATTCACTGTTACGAACGAACCAAGAAAAACTTTGACAATTAATCCAAGAGTTTGTGTTTTTAAAAAAATTAAAAATTTGGGTGTTTTGCGTGCCGTGTTTGACGCCGTAGTGGATAGGTGCGGATTAATTTGAGCGACCTGGGGATCTTTAACATGCGGCGAAATCTCGTAACCGCTAGATTTGTGTTTTTCATTTCATATTTCCACGCTCACGCATGGATGTTATCTCGTTTGTACATGCGGCCACAAGACCGATTCAGCATGGGAATCGCAGATTCCAACGCAAGGTTTCTAAAAATTGGTTTGAGCATGTGCACAAAGCCTGATAACAAAAAAAAAACGAAAAAAAGGAGACCTACACGGCGAACTTGGGCACTTCTATATTGCGCTAAATCACGCGGGAAATTCTTTTAAAAAAGGCCGGTCTTTGATAGCGAAAAAAAAGACTGTGATTGATTCCTCTGTCATAGGAATCGGTAAAACACAAAAGTCAAATGTGCAGCGAAATCTTCAGCTGACCATGATTTGCGGGTCGGCGGCTGTCTTGTGGGTGTGCTTAGCGAGCGACGTCCTACTGGCGGGTTGCTTCGGCAAAGGGGTACGGCGTCATTTCCGTAACGGATATGACGTCAGTGAAATCTTGGTGTATCCCGGCGTAAAACACTTTCGTGTTAAAATATAAAACCCGAAAACGAAGAACCGTAAGTATAACGTACTCTTTAGTACTAAAGGTTGCTTCCCCGCAAGAAGACCCTCTGTGCAGGGGTGCATCCGTTCCAGGACGCTTGCTTCGTTGTACTGGCGTCATTTCCGCGACGGATATGACGTCATTGAAATCTTCGTGTATCCGGGAGTAAAACACTTCCGTGTTAAAAAGACGAACGTGACAGCATTTTGCAAGTTTCGCTGCTAGCGAGATGAAGCCAGGCACCGATAGGGTGGTATATTCATTTTGCTTATTTCAGTACCCTTCGACGGACTTCACATGGTTTTCATGAATGGCAAGGGGGGGGGGGGGTGACGAGCACTGACAACATACTGTTATATTGCACTGCAAGTACTAGAGATGTAAGTTTTCATAAAATTTTGAGGGGCGTGAAAAAAAAAACAGATTGCCTTAGAATTTTTTTTCCAGAAGAATATGAAAAATTGGAAAAACACCATTCCGCACAGATCTACAAGAAATTCGACATACTTCTTAGATGTCTCATCAAACATGAGAAGTGACCGTAGTTGCTGGCGACTATACGAATAGAACCAAATTACAGCCGCTGTAGAAAACGTAAATAAAAAAAATTCCCCCGCATTTCCCCGAGGGGGAGAATGTGAAAGTGCGAATGCACGGTTGTCGGCCCGCTTGCGGCGCTTGCGCTCGGCCCCCGCAGCCCACCGCCTCGCCGCCTTCTCTTCCATCTCTTCCATCGGGTTTGTAGTATCACGTGTACACCACGCAGTTATCAAGCCGCTATAACGCCGCTGAGTCGCCAACGCACGCCGCTGACGACGTAGTTTGAATGCGTTAAAGATATAAGGCGCGTCACTAACACTGATATCGGCGTCGCGTCCGTGGCTTGGTCGGTAGAGCGTCGCGCTGCGGCCGCAAAGTCCTCGGATCGAAACCTGGCGCCGGATGCTGTTTCTTTTTTAAATATAGAGGAGCACTGCGGACGCCGCCGCCGCCGCCGCCGCCGGCGGTGGATGGTTTGGGGTCGCTTATAAAGTGCATTCGCACTTTAAAAAAAATGAAGGAAGCTCACACTAACGCGTAAGGTAGCGAAGCTGAATACGCAACCTTCACGACCATCGCGACGGTTTAAGTCCACGATTGCGGCCGATCTTCTTCTTGGCTGCCGCAATGACCTTTTCTCCATCATTGTATCTATAAGTGTGAGCTTCCGTCTTTTTTTTTCTCGGAAGTGATAACCATTGACATCACCTTGGCGGGGAGTACGCTATGACGCGCCTTTCTCGTTCCGAGCAAGTGTTGCCACGATTACGGCGAACGCTGGAGTTCATTATTTCTTAATGCGATAGCGTTATTAGGCCAATTTTTCGATTTCCCCGCCCCCGCCAGCCACCCACTATCAGCCGTGTCTATCAAGATAGATAGATGGATATTAGAGTTTAACGCACCGACTCTACACTGGCGATGAGGCGTGCCTTAGTGGAGGGCTCCGGATTAATTTTGACCACCTGGGGGTCATTAACGTGCGACGAAATCTAGATAGAACACACGGACATTTTTGCTTTTCGCCTCCATCAGAAAAGCGGCCGCCGCGGCTGGGAATCGAACCTGCGTCCTTAGGCTCAACAGCGCAACGCCCGTGTCCATCAAGTGTCTGCGGAAAACACGTCACCGCTGCCAACCGGAAACTACCACTGAACTGCAGCCAGATACGAGGGCTCGCCCGAATTTCGATACGTCATAGCTGCAACTGGACTGTGGAAAGGAGGGCAATTTAATACAGCGGACACGAAAGAAAAGATACGGTATTTTAGCCATAGAGTTTCATACTAATATGGAAATATGTCGCTGCAGTCGCGGGCCGCCGTGGGTGGCGCCATTGCCGCTAATGACGTTCCTCGCCTACTTGGCTTAGCTAGCCATATGGCTTTTTTTTTTTTTGTCTCGAAGCCAAAATCAACCAACAAGGGTAACCATTTTTAGATGCAGAGCATCTCATTCACTCGCCTTGTCCCTCCAGCGTCGTCGTCGTCGTCGTCGGCGTTGTCCGCCCCTCCCCCATTCTCCTCGCCGTGCCAGCTGCGCTCTCCGCCGCTCACCCCCTCTCCTCTCCGATAGCGAACACTCTCTCGCGACGGGCATTGGATTGGATTCGATTGGATTGGCTTGGATTGGATTGGATTAAAGTGGATTGTGTTGCGTCATAGCCGTGGCAGACGCGCTGGGGCCGGCGCATGTGCAGTACTCTCTCTTCCGCGGTTTCCTCTCCTTCGGGCGCGCTGCGCATATAACCGGTGTGCCGTTCTCCGGCGAAGCAACATCCACGCATGGCTCAAACACCTAGAGTCCACGCCGCTTTACAAGTACGCCAACGTCGTCATCGACTGGGACCGGCTTACGCAGTCCCCTCAACGTTATGCGCGCTATAAAACGCGGTCCCTTCGCCGCCCCGCCTATGCGTCGCATCTACACAGGGGTTCCCGCGAGGGGAGGTGGGAGTTTTTTTTTTGTTGTTGTTGTTCATCGTGCATAAATCTGCTGCATAATAACTGACGAATTAATCTTTTTGTGGGTTTAATTTTATACTAACAAAGCAATTTTGATGAAACTTCTACAGTAATAGTGTCGGTTTTTCAGCAGCCAGAGCCAACTTTTCAGCCTGTTCATGAGCCATGCCAAGGACAAGTGGAACGTGCCTGCCCGGTACATGACGAAACGCTCGCTGAAGCACGCGCTCCCCTAGACAGTGGCGCCAGATTTCCCTCTAGTGTATATTAGTATGAAACTTTATGATTTTAGCAGGCGCCGTGTCGGCGCCGTAAAGACTGTTCTACGCCCCGTCTGCAGTCGCATCCACGGCAGATACGGTGGCCCAGCCGCTCCTGCAACTTGCGCCATCACCCCAAAGCGCCCAGGCCACCGGAACCAATGCCGGCACCAACATTTTGTCACGGTACTAAAAATGGGGGTAAAAAATTTAAGTCAAGCTCTCACAAACCAAGGAAGACTTAGATTAAGACCACAAACTAACTAAAACGCCTGCTCATAAGAAATAAAACTGGGCGCAGGACGTGTAATTAGCTCATTTTTAAATTGCTTTTCAAAATTTTCGCGGCCGCGTCACCGCTGCAAGCTCTGGCGGAGAGCGATGGATGGCTCCACGCGGCCAATTTAAAAATAACCTTAAAAACTGTCAGGATGTCGTTCGAGGGAACGGTCCCGCAAAAATTCTCGGCATGGGCGTACAGATAATCTGCAGAGGCGATCCCATAATCAGCAAGAAATGGAAAACCTGTCCCCATTCGGCCCACATTGTAATACACCTAACCAGGGGAAGAGCTGGAGAGAACGACAAGACTTACGCTGGCACTCATCACGAGACGGAGTCATACAACCGGCCGTTCCAGAAGTTTGCCGACACGGAATAAAACAAAATAAACACCATCATCAGAGCAGCATATAAGGCAGCCCTCAACCTCCCACCTCACGATTGCCGAAAAGGTCGGGGACTGCCAAATATCAGCTTAAACATCATTACTCACTTTGAGAAGGCCCTTAGACTCTTTCCTGCTGGTGGAATACCTATACGCTTGAAAATGGCTTTTCAATCTACAATGATGACAGTTCACATCACATTGACACCCGGACAGGACGGTCGGGAATGTTGTTCCGCAGCCGACTAAAAAGCACACAAACTCGCATACCATGAGCACCCCACACCGCTCCCCGAAAAATGTGGAGAATGTCTCCTTATCCAACGCCTAGGAACACCATCCTTCCCCGTGCCAAATGGGGATCTCGGCGCCGGAGAGTCGCAAGGTCTTCGCAGGATACAAACCAACACATATATTCACAAATCTACAAAACATCCTGGCCAATTGGCCAGGATGTTTTGTAGGAAACGCCCAACATTACCATCAAATCGCTAAATACGGGAAAAATCCAGCCTGCTCGACGCAACCTGGTCATACTTAAAGATGTGCCCAAGGAATAACAACTGAAACATTACATATTCCACTTCTGTTAAAATACCCTGTTACCAGACCAGCTCAGCTTAATGAGAGAGTGAGAAAAACAGCCGCAGCATCAGGAGCCCTGCACTCCGTGTTCCACCTCCGAGCGCATACCATCTATTTACTCCCTTTCCCGAACTCCCACTATATTTTACACAATAAAGGTCGTCTCCCTGTCTCCTTTCCTCTTGGAAGGAAAACCAAAAAAATCTGCGGTTAATTTCTCTGTCATAGGAATCGGTAAAACACGAAAGTCAAATGTGCAGCGAAATCTGCAGCTGAGCATGACTTGCGGGTCGGCGGCTGTCTTGTGGGTGTGCTTGGCGAGCGCTTCCTGCTCCCACGTCGCTTCGGCAAAGGTGTCCTGGCGTGACGGATATGACGTCAGTGAAATCTTGGTGTACACCGGCATAAAACCCTTTCCAGTTAAAATATAAAACCCGAAAACGAACAACCCTACGTACAACGTACTCTTCAGTACTAAAGGTTTCTTCCCCGCAAGAAAACCCTGTGTGCAGGGGTGCACCATTTACAGGCCGCTTGCTTCATTGTACTGGCGTCTTTCCGTGACGGATATGACGTCAGTGAAATCTTTGTGTATCCCGGAATAAAACACTTTCGTGTTAAAAAGTTGAGGCCGGACACGACGCTAGGGAATAAAACTTTGAAACACTCGCACTGTCGCCTTCTCGACCAACACCACGCAGCCGCAACCTTTTACGCCGGCATCTTTAGCAACACAAGCGCAGATGGCCCTGTCGTTCCTGCGACACGGCGAATAAAAACCGTCGCCGCTAGTTTTGCTCTCGTCACTAAACATCAGTACTGATATTTTCCAAGCCCGTGCTTTGAACGTAGCTCTATCAGGTCTTCATCTTAAGACCTAACCGTTAATGTCGTCTGCAACTTTTTTTTTTTTTTTTTTGCAGTCCTGGCCAATCTCCCTAAGAGGGTATGCTTGGCTTGACAAACGTGCGCCGTCGGCGGTGGGCGGTCGCCGCGAGGCGCGCGCTCACGTGCACTCGGCATTTTCTAGGTATTTTTAACTGCGGACACGTAAAATAACGATTTGCTGAACAGCTTCGAAATATACATAATATAAAAATGAAGGAAGCTCACACTAACGCGTAAGACTTGAAGGTAGCGAAGCTGTGCGCAACCTTCACGACCATCACGACGGTTTAGTTTACGATTGCAGCCGATTTGCTTCTTCGCTGCTGCAGCGACCATTATTGTTGCTACAAGTGTGAGCTTCCTTCCTTTTTTTTGGAAGTGATAATTATTGGACATCACCTTGAAGGGGTGTACGCTATGACATGTCTATCTCGTTCCGAGCAAGTGTTGCCACGATTACGGCGAACGCTGGAGGGTTTTTTTTTTTTTTTTCTTTAGGGGGATCGAGGGGGCAATCTTTGCCAATCTCCTTAAGTGGGTATGCGTGGTTTGACAAACCTGCGCAGGGGACGCCGGGGTCGTCGCGAGGCACGCATACACGAGCGCTTGGCATTTTTTGGTTCTATTAACTGCTGGGCGGTCACCGCGAGGCCCGCGCTCGGCAATTTTTTGCTATGCAGTGTCTAGAGTGCCGTCCGACGGCACACTAGCTGATCGTTGCAGGCATGGCTAGAGTGCCGTCCGACGACATTCGCATATTTAACACTATGCTAGCACCTCCCAGAGAGTCTGTCGTTGTAGTGTAGAGGATCCGTCTTAGCTTATTGATGCCCGAGTCGGTGGTTCGACACCGGCTCTTGCCTCGGTTGTTGGTTTTTTATTATTTATTTGAAGTGTAATTTTTGTGCCTTAGGTTAGCTTTGGTATTTTAAATGATTTCTTTGTGTGCGGTAGGTTAGCTTATATTATGTTTAGGTTAGGTTGCCTAGCTTTATGTTATCTAGAGCAATGGACTGCCAGACGCGGCAATTTTGTCATAAAACGCCGGTGGACGTCGATATAGCGGAGTGCTTATAAAACCGTCGGACGGCACTCTAGACAGCCTTTTTGCTATCTAAACAGTTTCGCTGTTAACACATTTGAGTCCTAATGAGATTTGAACCCGTGTCGCCAGAGCAGCAGCCAAGTGCGGAATCGACAGCGCTAACCCTCCGTGCCACGATGAAACAAGAATGATCTGGATGCGTGCCGCATGACAGGTGAACGTGAAGGCGCCGCAAACACGATGCAAAAGTGAATTCTTTGATAATCGCGTGGCTTTCGCCTTCAAATCATTTAAAAGACTTAAGTGCCCGATGAATTTTTCTGTGAACACTGAAAAGAATATAATTGTTACCTGCTGCATCTCAAAAGTCCCAACAGAGCCTCCGCTCTCAAAATCTGGCCACGATTTCACGTCAAGGTATTAATTTTAAAAAGCGCTTCCCTCCCTGCAGATTGGTCACATCATCACAAATTTTCCCTGACAAGCTCTGTCTTTTTTTTTTCAGTGTTATTCTGGTTAAAGAAACGGAGAATTTTTTTTTGTTTTTCGTATTTTTTGTTTGTTTTGTTTTCAACCGCTAACATCTCTACACTGTACTGCAGGACAGGGGCGTAGCTGGGGGCGTGGAAGTGTTATGGTGTCAGAACGCGTTCCGAAATTTTCTGAGCACCGCTTCCCTCCATCCTTCTTCCTTTCGCCCTATTTTTCGCCTATATATACTATACACCGAATCGATATAGTATAATGTAGAAAACCGCCCGTGTGTACGAGATTTCGGCGCATGTTAAAGATACCCAGGTGGTCAAAATTAATCCGGAGTCCTCCACTACGGCGCGCCTCATCGCCTGCGTTGCGTCGGCGCGTTAAGCCCTACAATCAATCAATCAATAATGTAGAAACAAAAATAATAAGCGTGCCGGTTTATTAAAGCCGGAAAATGAAGGAAATTTTTGGAGGCGCAGGATCCTTTTCTTTTTCTTCTTCTTTTTTTTTTTTGCCAGCGGCGTATAACACCCTCCGAAAAATATCTTTGGCTACGCCACCGCTGCAGGTGCATAGAGTGCAGTACTAGTGGCATGCTAACGCACTCTCTACATTCTGAAACGCTCTGCTGCTTGGCCCTTCCATGCACTCAAAGTTTCAAACGCAGCGGACCGGGTCCCAAACGTCACACGACGCCGTAGACGCAATAGCGTGAAACGTGAACCGCAAGAACTGCATCATGCTCGAACACATCTACAGGCACTAAAACGACGAAGGAACTTTGACAGGCAGAAGATGACGAGACTGCATCAAGCGAAGCGTAAACTGCACACGAAGAGGGCCACGCTACATACGCGCGCCAACACCCCTTGAAACACCGCATGAAGTACTTATACTTATACTCCCTGCCATGCGTTCCCCCATTCAACCCCTCCTCCCCCCCTCCAGCTGCGCGAATGAGGGAGCAGCAACATGCGTCAATGCGCATGCGCGGACGCACGTTTTTGAATTTCGCACCAAATCAAGCGCGGCACAGCGCACTTCTCGGCAGCGGCAGAGAAGTGCGCTGCGATGCTGCGCTGCGCCGCGCTGCAAAGAGGCAGCGATGCTCCTCAGGGCCTGCTACCCATACCTTAGGGACCTCACCGCTGCCCAGAAGTACGCGCCCCTGGAATCCTAAAGCGTCCCTCGTCGACGTTATGAGGCACCGGAGTTGGGTCTCGCACCGCACAGTTCGCGAAACCTAAACACTCCAGCACGGATTTTGTTAATGCGACGAGTACTAGCGGTGTCATGATACATAAAAACAGCTCTGCTTTCTTCCTTCTCCCCTGCGCCGTTCGTAGCACCGCAGAAGGTAACGCCTCGCTGACTAAGAACGATGACGTGCGTGAACCTGTGCACGTCAACGAAGACGTCACACAACTTCGGGTTTAACAGTTCATTTCACTTCGTAGTCACTCATCGCCGCATATGGCGCAGCTAAGAGTTACTTGAGCTCAGCTTGGACTTGTCGCCTGTAAAATAGGGGGCGCATGCATTGTAGTCAGTACACGGGCTGCTATAAAGTATCAGGTGCTGTTGTGCTGTCGGAGTGAGGGCCCACATTCGCATTTTATCTCGCAACCCTGCTTATTGTTATGTCATTATGCTGTTCACATCGTAGGGGATAAGTTTGCCTCTGGCTCCTCGTTGTCTGAAGAAGCTCACGCGTCACGCTACCTCGACGCAGGCCGTCACAGCAAGGAGTCATAGCAGGCCGTCACAGCAAGTCCGGTGGCAACAAAGCCTAAAAAGACCGTGAAGACATGCAACTCTACTTCGTATGAAAAGGTGAGCCGTTTATTCGCCCCTGGGCTCTTGATGGACAACCCCGGTGACTAGATGACTACGGCGCTGCTGAGCGCGAGGTAGCCGGATCGATTTCCGCAGCGAGAGTGTTACTGGTCTCATTGTAGAGTTTTAGCATTCCGTGTCCCCTGCGTCTTCCGTGCGTACCACGTTGACCGGGACCCGACTGGGCACTTGCGCATTCGTTCCGGTAGGGTGAATTAGTTCCGCGGGCCGGCCCTCACCATGCCTGGGCATTTGTTACGGTGAGGTGTGCCCTCCTCGCCGTGCCCGCGTGCGCAGGTGCAGTCGGGTCCCGGCACTGACGGCACGCACGGAACGGACGGAAGACGCGGAATGCTAAAACTTTCTACTCTCCACTGAGCCATCTTCTGTGGGCGCCAGCAGTCCGCAGCTGCAGTGTTTCTCAGCCGAGCTAATGAAGCGTCCGTGAAAGGGCGTCACTAGTGTCAGACACTAGGCGTCACCACCGCCAACCGGAAACGGTGTCGAGCCAGCCGGAAGCGAGCGCTCGCTTGAAGCTCGAATGGGGTGCAGCGACAACAGGATTGAGGAAAGCACGAGGCGTGTCGGTACTACTCGCCGACAGATACTAAGGCGAAGAAAGAAAAGATACGTGATTTCCGCAAGCGCCGCGCCGCGCCAGAGCAGTGAAGTTCATTATCTCCCTCAAGAACCAATGGAAGGACTAGGATATTAACGGAAACCGTGTGTCATAACTATATATATATATATATATATATATATATATATATATATATATATATATATATATATTATACCAAGTAAATAGCGTCTAATTACGCGAATTCCTTCTTGAATCTCCCGCGGCCATGTCACCGCCGCACGTTCTGTCTGCCAAACTATCGATGGCGCCACGTGGCCAAGCAACGATAACACCACGATGCTAACAGAATATACGCTTCATAACACTGAACCTCACGCATTCTCCCTAAACCTCAGCAACAACCCGCAGCCTCGAGCTCTCGCCCCCACATCTTAGTCCACACAAGCCAAAATGCCCTCCACCTCTCTCTGATGAAAGCGAAACCAGAAATGCCCATATGTCGAATTTCACCGCACGTTTCTGGAAACGGAGGGCTAGTACCTAGAGTTAACACACACGTCTGAAAAAGCGGCGCGCATCTCTTGCGCGCGCGACCGTCCCGCCGCCGCCGCTAAACCAGCGCTTTTCCTAACGACGCTCCCCTTATTTATTTACTATATTTCTTTTCTGAGCAACAGCAGGGAAGAGCCACTAACCCAACTTTTATTACCGCAGCTACGTTTTCAATGAACCTGATCTTGTGGCTTTTGTAACCGTTTGCAATGCGTTCATAATTCTTCTTGGTAGAACGCTACACCGCATTGGGGGACATATATAACAAGCACCATTTGCCAAGTAATTAGTACAAGAGCAATTCCTGCAGCGCTTTTTGTCCGCGGACACCACTCTCGGCCGTGCATTATTTGCCCGCTCTCAATACATGCACACAGACCACTTATAATCTTAAAATTATACCGCCAATGCGTCCGCAAATTTTCTTGCTAGAACGCGACGCCACCCCGATACAAGCAGAAGCAAGCACTCCATATAGCCTGCATACAGTAATCTGTAGCACTTTGCTGTGTAAGGTACGCCTCGCAGCACAGGTCTTGTGCGCGTGACAACTGAGATTTACATTTTTGTTCGTCTACAAACGATGATTTGATCAATGAGCAATTCCCGATTAAACTTTCGCGCCTTATATATATTACACGTTCGTTGCTTTTGCAATTGGGACAGCATCCCTAAATTTAAAGGCCCCTCACAGAATAATGTGACGTGTCAACAAGAGCTAAGTTAACGATTTTAAGGTAACGATATTCATTGCAAGGTTGCAAGGAACACACTGGGTCCTATCAGGCTGATTACGGCTCTTTCATGTGGTCGCAGTGGAGTGAGGCGACATCTCCCATTTTAATGCGAGTTGCGGAGAACTTTAATGAATGTACCTCTTTCTGTTGTTTACTTGCGCTCGTATAAGTTGTCATATGCACGGACCTCCCGATCTTGACAGTGATTCCGCGTGTCTTTCTCATCTAAAGTCGAAATTCGCGCGCTCCGGATGTGCCAGATAGTAGCGTTCCTAAGCCATTCTCCAAAACGCGCCGACGCCAGATTGACCCGCATGCATGAAGTTTTGTTTCGTTTCCAGCAAAAAGCGCAGGAAAGTTACGCGACTAGAGGCGAAGATTTACGCAGGCCTATTCTTGCCGTCCGTGGCGTTACTTTTCTGCAATTTTCACTTACTATGCCTTTATACCAACTCGTACAACTTTTCCCCCCGAGTTTTAGGTCGTTTTTTAACGTCATACCGCAGCCCTCTCGTACGCCACTCTTACGCGGCATTCTGCTATTATGTGGTATAACCACGTGACCAATGATCAAAGTTTTCAAGAGACTGCAACACTTTTTTTCAATTTTTTTTTTCAAAGTCTTAAATGCTTGCAGAACGTAGTCAACCAACATATCCAGTACCTATAGATTATGGGGCCGCAAAAGTACCTCAGCCAGAAATTACTGCTCTATGCCCATCAGATTACAGAAAATTGCTCAAAGGATTTTTCTCTATTTCCCGGTATTAGCGTTCTCCGAGCGCTCGAGTTACGTCATCAGTGCAGCGGCTACTGGCTGACTTTCCCGCAGTTGCAGCAATGAACGCATTCGATAGCCACTTTAAAAAGAGAGCCATAAAACCAAAGCAGAAGCGTAATGCGTATTTGCTGCGACGAGCAAATCACGCAGCGCCGCTCCGTGCTGGCAATAACTGTAGCTTTCGCAGTGCTTTCAGACGCGAAGGAAAGAGTGAAAGCGTTTATCAGAAGTGTCGCACAGTCCCTTTTACACACGCCCAGGCGGATCACGGGGGAACTAACACCAACAAAACAGCTCACTCCACCAAGACCTGCAGCTTTGATTTAGCCCCCCCCCCCCCTAATTATTTCACTGCAGTGTTGCGCGTTTAAGAGGCAGAAACTGGGGTTTTCAGACACACGTCAGTATGTTTCTTTTTCCTCCACACCAGAGGAAGGCAAGCAACCTATAGATGGTATTCACTGAAAAGTTAAGTTGTCAATTTTTTCGCTTGGCAACACTGGAAACGGCCACGGACATGGCCAAAGCGCCACGGACATGGCGCGGCTTGTTCCAGTGCACCCGTACGCCGCAAAAACAAAACAAAACAAAACAAAACAAAAACACCGGCGTGCGCCGCCTGTTACGTTCCAACCCGATTCTCAATGGTGGTGTCCAGGGAGATGTTATTTTTCGCACTCACATTGGAGTCGAGGCATTACTCTGCGTTCGGTGGGGTAGAGTTTGGAAAGTTTAACACACATCACGCGCATAGCACGAACAAGTACCGCCATCCCGCGGAGCCCGACGTAACCAGTGACGGCCCACTCACATGGCCGCCTGCATGCGTGCCTCGCCAGTGAATACAACCTATACGATTAACAGGGACCGAAAGTAATGCTGATTGTGGGGTTTAGTGTGCCAAAGCTACACCCGGGCTATGAGGCGCGCCGTAGTGGAGGGCGCCGGATTAATTTGAACCACCTACGGATCTTCGCTTTTCGCCTCCATCTGAAAAGCAACCACCGCGGCCGGGATCGAACCCGAGTCCTTCAGCTCAGCAACACAACGCTTAGCCACGGAGTCACCGCGGCGGTTTTCCGAAAGTAATGTTACCGGCAGTCTACCATGCAAGAGAGCGGCACTGGTACCACGCCTGCCTGGGATGATAAAAATCTCGCACATGAGATTCGAATCAGACAGCTTTTGCTCAACCTAACGCTATGTGTTTTCGAACCGAAAGGCAGCCAGAGTTGCCGCACAGTATTGTGGCCTTGTGGATAAAAAATACGTCAAAAGAATGACGGAGATGGCCCCATCAAATTTGTAGCACTACGCTGCTTCGTGTGTTGTCATCATACGTCACTGTTAATTCTGTGTGATTTTTCGCACTACAGTCATTGTTAACTGCTTTATCGATAGGGGGTCCACGATATCAAATTTCAGTCACAATCTGTTCGTAATCCACGTAATGCCGCGTACAGGTTGCTCTCAATCACATCATTGGAGAAAGTGGGAGAGGATGTTGTCCCCAGGGCGCCACTACCCCTTTTTTTTTCCCTTTTTGTTTTGTTTAACTTAATTCAGTTCACGCAAAAATTCGTACGCCTACTGTTCCGGTAAAGCTCTGCTTTTGTATGCACGGTGAAGCAAAAGTACTCGTAGTTATCAAACATCGAGGATTGCAGAGTTCATGTCGCGTAACAGTGCCGGACCAAGAAAGGGGTGGCGAGGGGGGACTTTCTGAACTGGCTGGCACTGGGATGTCTCCCGTACGTGCGGTCCCACATTACGCCCTGCCGACCCCCCCCCCCCCCCCTCCCCCCTATTTTCTACTGGTCAGCCGGCAACCGCCGCTAGTTACACACTATTCAGGTCCACGCTTAATTGGTCCGGCTGCCCGCCACAGCCGAATGACCAGGAAATGCGAACAAGTAGTTTAGGTCGATGGGATTGCAGGGCTCACGACTTGCGCCCACAACGGGAAATTATGGGCTCGGATACATGCAAAGAGCGCCACGCCAGAAGCAAGACGAATACATTGTGCGAAAGACGCGGTTCTTTCCCCAGAAAATTAAAACAAAGGATATGGTGTCCTTTGTATACAGCCACGTGTAGCCAATGACCCGTCTCCTTTTGTCGTATACCTCCGAGATTAGCACAATGTACACCGTAACGAACCGGCACATATACGCTTCGGGGCTGCGCCTGTGCGCACGCGCCATATCCAATAGCTGGCACTTGCATTACCTAATAACAAGTCAATGTTTACGCAGCCCCGTCGAATATACGACCGACCGACGCACGAGGCAAGGCGGCCACAATTTCTGCCGAAGAGCTCGTCCGCGACTTTTAATCAAGGAGGCGAGCTCGGACGCCGAGGCTCGGGCCGGGCGCTTTACGAAAGCGAAGCGGCCGGACACAAATGTTTAATCAGCGCAGCACTCTCCGCCCCCCGAAAGCGAAGCAAAACAAGAACGCACCAGCAGGGACAGAGCCGATGGCGGCGGCCTTGTGCAGGCAAACCTGTTTCACGCGGGAGACAAAGGCGGCGCACCTGTCAGTGCCGCCGCATGCATAAAAGAGAAACGATCGCCTGCCGTGGGAACAGCACTGCGGCAACCAAGACGCCGCTGCATACGCAATGGCCCCAACAAACTTCGGCGCCACAATTTATTTACGCAAGGCTGCGCCGCGACGCGTCCCAGTCAATGCGCACTTGTAAATGCCAGCTTCGATGTACACAAGGTTAGGGTTCCATTTTTGAGGAGTTCGTTTCTCTCCCTCGCAAGTGCGCATACTGCTACTCGAACTAGCCAGCACGACGACACCAAATCTCGTACATAACGGCAAACAGAAGTGGGGACTGTGGAGAAATTGTTAGCCGGCACCGGTGCTCCATCATTGAGAGAGAGCGAGACTCTTGTTTGAGCACCCACCAGTTGGAGCCAAGCGGCTTCTCCCTCGGCGTCTGTACACAACCAGGAGGGTAACTGGACTGGGGCGTGGCAAAGTAGCGCCAAACACGAGGTCGTTTGGACGGTTCCCAACCGTGGTGGCCTTATTTCGAGAGAGAAGTAACTAAGCAACTGCACCCGTGTCCTAAGGTTTGGATTCAGGTTTAAGGAAACCTTACAGGATTTCTAATCGCTCCTTCGGAGATGGAGGGGCTCGAAAGTTTGCAAGTTCCAGGGAGGCGCGGCACCAGAGTAGAAAGCGTAGTGCCTGAGGTAAATAAATGACTGGCATGGGGAACGGAGCAACGATCACGGCAGCATTAACTGGGTGCTCGATTGCTCTACAATCGCACTTCAGCGGGCGGAGATGTCACTACAGGATTCCTCTTTTGTAAAGTTCCCAGGATCTTTATTTGTGCATGCGTGCGAGGTAATAGCGAGCAATTATGCCGCGCCGAATAATACTTCCCGTTCAACGACAAAAATTATACCGGTAACTTTTTTTTCCCGCTCGAAGATATATAGTGGTGTGATTATTTGCACTCGTGAACTCCCCACGGTGTAGCGTTGAACGTATCAGAAACATACGATTGTGGAAACGCCGTTTCGGGAATTTCGGCCCCGAAGCACGACCGATGGTCACAGGAGAAGTTTAGGAACTTTATCAACCAATGGCATTTGGCTGCGTCTACCACCGACGGCCGTTTTGTCAGTAGAACGACGTGGCATTTCTGAGTAAGCAGACGTATTCCCACGATGCAGCCTTTTGCGCGCCTTTTACGCGCCGCGTTTAATAGAGTAGACACACGTCATGACTTCCTGCATTTGCAACGAAGCCACATTTCCTGTCAATCATTTTTCTGATTTAGCAACACAGACTTGGGGGCTCTGACGTGGCAACAAAGTAGATATACCAGCCCGAAACATACCACAGCCTTATATTTTAGATGCAGAGCATCTGATTCACTCGCCTTACGTCGTTGTTGTCGTCGGCGTTGTCCACCCCTCTGCCATTCTCCTCGCCGCGCGAGCTGCGCTCTCCGCCGCTCTCCGCCGCTCACCCCCTCTCCTCTCCGATATAAAGCGGGATTCACACGACGGAGAAACCCTCTCACGGAGGCGGACGGATATTTGACGTCAACAGCACGTCACCGGATTATCCGGCCTGACGGCGCATCCACACGTGCGGAGCTACAAGGAGTGACTAGCAGACGACAGCGCCGAGGAACAGGTTCCATTCCCCGCCGAGGGCCACCGCCGTCGAGCGAAAACATGCGGAGGCATTTTCTTTCGCGGAGCCACCGCGGGCTATCCCCACCGAGGGGCGGAGCCTAAAACCGGTCACGTGAGCGGGTCCCGCGGGCCAAAAAGAGAGGGTTTCTCCGTCGTGTGAATCCCGCTTAAAGGGGTCCTGAAATACCTTCCGCCGATGCGTGGATGTACATGTAACCAAATAAAGCAATGTATTAGCAATCTCCTCCCGCAAAAATTTTGTTGAAGCGATGAGTATTAGCTGAGAAATCGTAAATCAAAAACCGCGTATTATCGTCGCGCCGCGTTTCCTCCTCCTTTCAACTTACTCTCCGCTGTTGACGGCGAGCGAGCCTTCCCTCCCATGATGCTGCGCTCCTCGGCGGTGACGTACTTCCGCTATTGCGCTGCTCACACAGCCGTCTGCTACGGGCAAGCTTTGTTGACACCATGAATCCCGCTCTCCGCTCAAGGCTGGAAAAGCGAACGAGAAATCTGGCCGCATGTGTGCGGCAGCCTGGCCTTGCCCTTTCGCGGTGTACGTTGCTGCAGAACTTTGCTATCGGCGGCACGCGACTCTCTATCGGCGGCGAACTCGCAGCCGCACGGGGAGGATCCTGCGCTCGCTCCCTTGGATGCACAGCACACTGTTTATCCAAAAAACGCCGTATCAGATGTGGCCCCGCTGGTGCCGGGTCTTATTTTGTGGCGGTGGTAATTCCTGGCGGCGGCATGTGAAAAAGACATTTTAAACCGATACAGAACCCGTGCACAAAACGCCAGTTCAGCTTGGGGCGACGCGTGGTGGAGAGCGGCAACGTTGGCAAAACATGCTCTTCCGCGGCTCTGAGCTTTCTAGCGCTGGAGCGAGCACCATTTCTTTGACAATATCAAACATCGGTTGCCCTAGAAACAAGGCACAAACCGCTCTAGAAGTCAGTTACGGTTGCGTGATCCCGGTTCAGCTTGGGGCCCCACTTCGCGGCATATGGGCACTGCAGGCATACTACTCACTCTCATTTGGAAATGCGAGATGCGTTTGGCATTACAGGAGGCGATGGTGTGTGTGTTGTGGACGCCTTTGTTTCGCGATGAAATGCGACGTTGTGCTTCTGCGGGTGGATAGTGCTTCCCATGGTCTGGATTATCTTTCTCAAGCGACGTACGACTCATCCTCGCATGGCGTATGTGCAGTGTGCGGGGCTAAAAGCCATCTCGGCTTGTGCGCCAGAGTTAAGTGACTTGCTGTTCGTCCCCGCAAACCGCGCGCGAGGTGAGTGCCGAATTTACGAGGGGCAGGAGGAGGCAACCCATCGTCTGTCAATCGCGGTTCGGACTGCAACGCATGTTGTGACGTTGTGTTCGTTCGAAACGCATCTCTGGATTGTTTGGAAGTTGAATAAAATGTGTGCGTCAAACCCGGGCATTCGGCTCAGGGCGTTCTCTGCGATTGCACGAAAGAAGTGTCACGGGGCTTCAACGCTTTCTTTATGGAACGTACTCAGGTAAGAGCATATCCATGTCGTGTTATGGCCGTGTTGCGTTCAATACAAATGGCTAAGCGTTTGTTTACACTTGTTTCGTTTGTCGTAAAATGTCCAAGCACTCCGGCACTCCGCTGGCAGATCAGCCGGCGAGCCGACGTTGAGCAGACGACTCATCTCTTTGCCGGAAGTGCGTGAAAAAGCCGCCCAATAGCAGGATGTCTAGCTCATGACGAACATCGGGGAATCGATGATGTAGACATGTGAAGATGGCGGCGTCCAAAAACACGAAGGAAAGGGTGAGAAAAAAGCGACAAACTTTGCAACAAAAGTGTGAGCTTTCCGCTGCGCGGAAAAGAGTAATACTTGGCACAGATGATGTTGACGACCCAATCTAACGATTGCGCTAGTCAATTTAGTGTGCCCAAAACGCCTTTCAGGGCCCCTTTAACGAACACTCTCTCGCGAGGGGCATTGGATTGGATTTGATTTGATTTTATTGGATTGGCTTGGATTTGGCTTGGATTGGATTAAAGTGGATTGTGTTGGATTGCGTTGCGTCATAGCCGCGGCACGTTGCGTCATAGCCGCGGCAGACGCGCTGGGGCCGGCGCATGTGCAGTACTCTCTCTTCCGCGGTTTCCTCTCCTTCGGGCGCGCTGCGCATATAACCGGTGTGCCGTTCTCCGGCGAAGCAACATCCACGCTTGGCTCAAACACCTAGAGTCCACGCCGCTTTACAAGTACGCCAACGTCGTCATCGACTGGGACCAGCTTACGCAGTCCCCTCAACGTTATGAGCGCTATAAAACGCGTTCCCTTCGCCGCTCCGCCTATGCGTCGCATCCACACAGGGGTTCCCGCGAGGGGAGGTGGGAGTTTTTTTGTAAAATATTTCTTCACGTGACATTGTCCGTACCTCGCAGTATATGTGAATATGCTTTTTAATAATATATTTTTATTTATTCCTCGTGCATTGGAACGTGATTCACCTAGTTCAAACGGGGTACTAAAGTGTAAACGCCTCAATTTCTGAGCTGGACCACTGTCTGTGCGTCTTTTTTTTTTTTTTGTAACATTAAGAAGGGAAATTACAACTGAGGTAGTTGGTGTAGGTTCAGCACTGCAGCAAGACACAGGGAAAAGTACCTGCAGACGATAAAAGCGCTACGAAACAAGTCAAAACGCTGAATGCATGCCGCTTGAAAAAAAAATGCCTTTGAAAAAAAAAAAAAAAAGCGGCTCGTTAATTTGTGGTACGTGTTTGAACACTTAAGTTATCGGTTTTGTAAGAGCGCCTCTTTTATCCCTTTTGCACGCGCTATGAAAGGAGCCCCGCAACACTTTCTTCAACTTTTTTCTAAATTTGTAACGCTTCCAAGCGTAGCCAGCAAGCGCATCCAGTACTTAGAATAGGGGTTAGAATAGATAACTTTGAAAATGGCTCATAAGATTTTTCTCTCTCTTCCGGTCTTTGCTCGTTTGCGAGGTCGAGGCTATTGACCAGCTTCCTTTCGTTAGCCACTTTCAAAAAAATCGCAACAAAGTCAAAGCGTCAGAGCAGAAGGCGTATCTGCTGCGACGAGCAAACCACGCAGCGCCGCTCTGTGGTGACGATAACCCCAGCTTTCGCAGTGCTTCCAGGCACGAAGGCATAGATAGGCGTGCGCAGAGTTCTCGGTTTGAGGGGGCAAAGTCTTACCGCTGCGCCCCCCCCCCCCCCCCCCCCCTTACGGCAACTCCCTTACGGCAACTCCCACTGAAGGCCGAGTGGTCCGAACGCAGTGCAAAGAGGGATGGTTATAAAAATTTTTTTTCAATGCGATGGAATTGCAACACATACAAAATATTCCTGAGCAGAAATTTTTACTTTCATGTGTTACATCAGCAAGGTATGGGGCAAATTTGGCGCCCCCCTTTAGATGATTAGGAGGGGCGGCCGCCCCCCCTGCCCCCCCTGTGCGCACGCCTATGCACGAAGGAACGAGTGAAAGGGTTTATCAGAAGTGTTGCGGGGTCCCTCGAAGTGTTTGTCCTATTTATGTAATAAAGACATGTGCTTATTGTTGTGGTCACAACGCAAGTCCACGCAAGAGACGGGCGAAAATCCGCCGGAGCGGGGTTCACTGTCGCGGAGGTACCATGTGGGAGCCTGGATGCGATGAGGAACACGGAGAAGTGCGCGCTCGGCTCCGCAGGGCTGCGCCGCGATGACGTGTGATACGCGTCACCGCCACGATGCGGCTGCTACACGGCTGCGCCTGCAGCTGGTGCCGCCACCTGTGTGCTCTGTGAAGCGTTTGTACGCGGCTAAACTCAAGAGCGCGTTCGTTCAATTTACGCACAATCGGCTGAAACTTGTTGAAATACACAACATTACGGCTGGACGTGCACTCTTCGTTAATATGGGCACGTCTGATACACAGCTGGTGCGGCGACCATTTTAATACAAAATTTCACGTCGGTTATGGACGTGGCGTAAATTAACAACAGACGAAGAGAGAGATAGTGAAAACGCACATCAAGACATATATCCTAAATGGCTTTCTATGTGGTTGTTGAGCACCAAAAAGTTCACTCAATACATAAGCATACACTCCATAAGCATTTAATAAGTTTACATTATTCATGCGACAGACGTCCCACGCAAGATTATTTTAGTGCTACCTTAGTGTATCTGCGCTTCAATCAAAGAGCAAGCTCTAGAACATCATCATGCTGCCTTTCATGAAAACAAACGTAACCAGAAAGACCAGAAACACACAATTGGCATCAAGCTAAATAATTTTGCCATTTGACATTGCATAAAATAATTGCTCACCATTCTAAATTATACAGCAAGCACCCACAACACGAATGCAAAAACATAAAGAGACCCACTGTTCTAGCTGCCGCTCCTGCAAAACTGTCAACACTCTTTAACTCCTCCTTACCTACCAGCTTTTTTTCTTAAAAGCAATGCTAGACAACCACTGCTAATGCACACTATTATTTTTCAGCACACCAGTACTCTTGGAAGTAAAGATGCACCCACATTCATTTATAGCTAAAATCATCTTCACACCCACAAATGCACATACTCTACGCCCTTATTAAAGGAGACAGAAATTATTAAAAAATCTCTTTCAAATTAACAGCAAAGTGTATGATAGCGTGAGGAAAAATGATTTTTTCCTTTAACGTTACCCCACAAAAAGTTACTGTCTTCAGAGTGCATGTTTGCATACCAATTAAACAAGTGAACCGTTTCTACAAGGTGCAGTGGCAACAAGGCTGCCTAGGATGCGAGCATGCATGCCTTTCAGTATGCACGTGTTTCTGTTTTTTTATTAACTTTGCTCAATTCGAAAGGTGCTTGTGCTGTCTTATTCTTTCTTTCTGGTGTGTGTCATGCATTAATTAATACCACCCTGTTACAGCGCAACTGACTACAACTCTTCCAACTGTGTGCCCTGTAGTAGCCTGTACAGATCATTCCTGAGTTCTTGATACACAATGGTAAAACAATTTGTCCGTGTTCTGTGTCTCACCTTAGAATGTCCAGTGGGGCAAAAAGGAATCAGATTTCTGTACTGTTTGAGGAAACCCTCATGATCCTCGCGATATTCCCCCTCTAGAGTGATGCTTTCACAGATTAAATGCTTAATTCACAAAGACGGTGAGCCTTGATCACCGCAACAGTCTGGACTAATTCATTACTCTTTGCAGTTACTGCGGAACCAGCCAACCCAGGAACATCGTTTTCTAGCCGAACAAAAACACTGCACACAAAATTGCATTCAGGTCGATGAATGCTAGGGAGCCAAACACACTGCAAAGAAGCACAGGGGCAGTACGAAGAACAGCAGCACTACCTTTCACACACAAGCAACTATCATAACCTACTTGGCCATTTCGCTCTTCTTCCACCAGGCACGATATTTCTATTAGCCCACTCCACTCAACATGCGGAGCTGAACTCGGACTTATATGGCGAATAAAACGTGATATGAAAGTAAGCGCTCGTCTGACCCAATTGTGCTCAACGTCTAAGGAGAATTCAACCAAGCCGTGCACACCAGGCACAGTGCTGATTCAGGATCCTGTTCCCTCGTACGCTGATATGGTAGCAAGAATTAAGTCTTGAAGAATGTCATGATTCAGATGCACACAAGGAACTTCAGGCTGATCATGGCTAGGATTTCGACGGCATGCTGAAGCAGAATCAAAAGCAACTGGAGGAGATACAGCATGACATACTATATCTCATCTGTCCTGTGCGTTTATAATAAATAAAGCCTTTATTATTACTGTTATTAAGCCAAGTGTGAGTGCAATCAATTCCAAAAACCATACTAAATAAATTTGAGGCGCTAAACAACGGGGACCAGAAGAAACACGTAGACACAGACAAGGCGTGCCTTGTCTGTGTCTACGTGTTTCTTCTGGTCCCCGTTGTTTAGCGCCTCAAATTTATTCAGTATGTTCAACCAACTAGCCCTGATCAAGCTTTTGTTATCCAAAAAGCAAGAGAAGATCACCTGCATGTGCCGTGCCACTAAATCGAGGATGACGAGAGACTAGAATGTGAGCTTATCCAGAGAAGAAGCAAAATATGCCAGCACTCTCACCTGGGACAGACAACTAGGAAGACCTCAAGCAAAACACTGCACACTGCAGGACAATGAAAACAATCCCAAATAAATTTCTACCCAGCCTCTATTGGAAACCCTGATGAGATGCCATCAGGGATACAACCGCTTATACAACAGCAAGGGCAGCAGGCACTACAGATAAGACAGATGTAGAAGAAAACGCAGTGACAACAACTACAAATGCACCCCCTTCCCCAGCAAGGGGCTCAAACGGTCCCACAAGATGACGCTCAGAGGACCACTCTCACCGCGAGCTAACATGAACCTAGCCAGCAACAGCCCCATCCAATGGCCTCTGGTGACAGCTCAACTTGCGTACTGCCTGAGCACTCCTCCCGCCTACTGCAGTGGAACTGCAGCGCACTACGACAGAGTGGGATAGAGTTTGTCGAGCTCTTCCACATAACTAAAAGGCTGGCAGCAGTGCTTCTGCTGCGTGCAACATGAGGAAAGAGCCAGGAGAGAGATATCAAGCAAGTTGCTTTCAACTCACGATAGAGCACAGGCTTAAATACACATCGATCTTGGACTACTGAGATGCAGGCTACAGCTTTCGTTCCTAAAGGCATCCAACAGATGCAGATCGATACGCTGAATTTCTGTAACACATTCAGGGGTGTTGTGGCAGCCCACTGCCTGCATAGCCATCCCTAAGTGACCCTGGCCTCCTATTACACAAGACCTAGTTGAGTTGTTCCCGATGCAGCTACACCAGCTAAGCGAGTATTTACTAGGCAGCAGACCTTCAAAAATACTATCTCAGCTACCACTATCTTGTTGGGGATGATTTCAATGTGCACCACCTAGAATCAGCCTCTAAGACAGAAACTAGAGGTACGTGGCTCCAGATTCTAGAAATGGAGCATTTGATTCTGGCAAATGGCCTATCTGCATTGCATGAATTGCACGAGGGTCAATGAGACACCGCCCTGGACTTGACCTGGGTGGATTCAGGCCTGGTGACTATATGGCAATGCGGAACGGATGTTTAGAGGTCTGGCCATTACCTAACTAGGATAGAGCTATTGATAAGTTGCAGGGTCAAACTAAGCCCTCCACTCTGAGTACAATCGATTGAGATGCTTTTTAGAGGGTAGCTGCAACTTGTGAGGAAGCGATTCCCCAAATGATGAAAATATGATATGACATCTCGAGGTAGACAAGCAAGTCCCGACAAACACCTGGTTCATTTAATGCCTATGGATTAGCGGCTGAACAATATTTACCTCGTTAGCAGCAAGTACTGAAGGATCTGATGAGAGCCCACAAAAAGATGGCAATGACACACATGTATGCCAAGCAGCTGTCTGCCCCGACATGGTCTGACCATTGTGCCCCCTTGTGAGAAAAGGTTGATGCCTGCAAGATATATGTACAAGATACTGATATGAAAGGCTACAGCACTTAACAATGCATGCAACATTCAGCTAGCAATGGACCTGACATGGGAGCAATTCGAAGAAGAAGCTGCAGAGCCTTCTTTCCCCAAGCCACCACACCGATAAGAGTGCACTTTTCTGAACTAAACATGCCATCTTCTTCATGCTGCAAGAATTAACCCTGGCTCTGAACTCAGTCAATCAGTGCACTCAAAAAGTACAACATTAATATTTCGTGGGGCATGCTGCACAACCTCAATGAACTAAAGAAATGAGAAGAAACTCTGGGCACCCGGAATCATGGCAGCTGAATGGATGCATTCAGTGGAGCCCATCATTTTGAAGGTGGGGAAGAAACTGAATCGTATCCAGTACCTCTGTTTCATTTCACTTTCATTAACGCTATGCAAACTTTTGCACTGGTTGGTGCTGACATGACCCATCTTGGAAGAAAGTGTGAGGAGCCTTATTATAAAATAGCTGCACAGAATAGATTACACCCTGGTCTGCACACCCATGACAACCCCAATATGCTTCAAAAAGCTTTGTTAACCAGAAGCGCTGAGAAACTAGGAAGGCACCCGGAGTGCTCGTAGAAGTAGACCCCAAACAAGCTCTTAACAATTGTTGCAGCATCTATTGGTGAATGAAGTGCTCGGAGAGAGGAGTGCCAGGACTCGCATAAATAACTTCTTCCAGGCCTTCCTCAAGAATGATGTCACACTTTTGAGAAACAGTCCAATGCCAGGCAACACCGTAAGTTTCCCAATACGCACGAAGTGCCTCAAGCAGTGATAATATCACCAACCCTTTTTAACTTACACATGAAAAAAGTAGCAATTAAGGGAGTTGTGTGCCATCCAACATTTTTAACACGTTCTATGACGATGCTTCTCTCTTTGGGCAGACGCATGCAGCCCGAGACTTGACACTAAGTGAACGATTGCCACCATGCAGATGGTGCTGGACACCATTGACCAGTAGCTGTAGGCCACAGGCAGGCATGCAGTTTTAACCAAATAAGGTGGCGTTCTAGTCCTAACCAGTCTGGAACACAACGCAGGCCAGGTATGCCATATTCTAGCTGGTCAAAAACCACCCGTTTAGATAACCACCCAAACACAGAATTTGCATACTGGGAGTCCCACTGTATGAAGAAGATAGTGTGCAGGAGTGAATCCCAGGTGAAAATTATTTCCAGTCCCAGCTGTGTCATGGAACTGGACATTGTTTCCAGCCTGGACTGGAATGAAGCACCAGTGGCTGGAAACCAAAATTTCCAGGCTCACCCCCAGCTGGAAATGACACGTCTTCTGGCACCATTCCCAGCTAGAACAATGCCCACTTCTAACTGGAAATCACTTTTTCTTGCTGGAAATCCCATTATTCCCAGCCAGAACAGTGTTGGGTTCCAGCTGAGAATTGCTTTATTCTTCCTGGTTCTATACCACTTTCTAGCCAGAAATTGCTCGTTTTCTTGCTGGATTCAGCACCCCTTCCGTTTCCCAACGTGCACAGAACATTGGAAAACTTGGGAACGTTGGGAATGCCTCGGGGAGTGATAATATCACTTTCCTCCCCGAGGCATTCTGTGTACGTTGTGGGATGGCGAGAAACTCCCTGCCAACTCTGCCACAAGGCAGAGTTGGCAGAAAACAAAAAAGCCTGCTTTTGCGGTGCTGGCTGCTCCAACAATCCTGTAAGTGAATCTGTGTCGTCTTTCTTCCTATGTGTGTCCCGTTGTTAGCACTCTTGTCGTTTAATCATGTAACTGGTCCACTTATGTCTGTGTTCATTCTTTACTTTGCACGCCTATTGCTGTGAATCCACCAGCATAATATATTTCATAGGCGAATGAGCCCGCTGCTTAGGCCTTGCACTTGATCATTACTATTACCACAAGAATGCTATATTTGCACCGTTTACTTTCAAAGAAATATGAGTGAGGAATTAAGGGAGGAGCACACGTGTTGTGCAGTTCTATAAAAAAGGTAGATTGTAGATCCACAATCATTGCCTTATCAATACGTTCAGGTATACGTTCAACCTTATTGTTCAGCAAAGCAAAAGTGTTTTCCTTAAGCATGACAAAGCAGTAAAAAGATTCTAAAGACTCGACCAGCGTACAGCAGCTTTGCACTATTGGAATGAAGCTCTTTGTGGTGCACTGCACTCCATGTTTTTTATCTCTTAGTATTTTCAAGCTGCTGTACACTGAAGGTCAAGAACCATCGTTATTTTCCCTGTCATGGTTTTGGCTCCGTAGATGTTTACACCCCAGGCCTTTCACTTAAAAATCGAAGTTTAGCAATTTACCTATTTTCTTATTTGTTCTCCTGTGATTCGCTCAAGCATTGAACATAGCTTTTTTAGGCAAAGCTTATATGGCTAGGGTTTCATGTATTTTTCGTGTCCGAGAGCAAACTCCCCAGGCTCCACATGTCTTGAAGCACGAGGCGGTCCATAGCACGAGGCATTAGGAAACGAACGTCTTGGTGTGCGTGCTATAAGTATGCAGTCTCCACCAAAGTTGCACGCCATTAAAAGCATGATTTGGACTTCAAGCTTATACATTTCATCTCATGGACATGCACTTCAAGTCTATTGGTCATCAATAGGCACCATATTCAAAATCAGTAGAGCCAAAATGAGTGTGTGCATGTATGTTTGAGTCTTTCTTAGGAATGACCACCATCAACATTCAAGACAAATAAAATTTACTCATACCTTTCACCTAAATTCTGTATCACCTCTATTTTGTGTGCCAAAAAGCTTCACTGGTCATAAGCTTACTTCACAGAGTGGAATGGATCATAATTTTTTTAGCTCTTGTTTAGCTTTAAAGTTTTCATTCGCATCACGGGCAAAAACAAGCAGCCAGCCAGTACCCTTCACACTGGAGCTCTCACTCAAGATGGATGGAGTAGACAGGCACTAGCTGCAACTGTTCAAACAAATAGGCTAGGCCATTGTAAATCTTCATATTTGGTAGCTGCACATCCTACTACTTGTCCAGGTGCACTTGTTCAGTTTCGACACAGAGGTACTTTTTCTTTATGAACTAGGGTAAGTAAATTAACAGCCAAAATCAGCCAAGTGGTGAGATATTAAAAACAAGATCGTTAGTGCTTCCAACACAATTCTTATTGTTGTGAACCCGGTTTGCAATGCAGTAAACTTTTTCTTGATTTCCTCTCAGTTTTTGTTTTAATACACGAGGCACAGGTGTCATTGCATAATTATTTCCAAAGATTTATCAACTACTGTGTGTCTATGGGATGAAGAGCCGGACACTTGCTTCCACATCTGTGATCTAGCTGCAGCTCCCACATGAAGCAAAGGCTATCTGGCTGTAATATTTCTCTTTTGACTCAAAGAAAAACAAAGAATATATAATAATAAAAAAACGTGTATTGAGTTATAGAAATCTGTTGAAATTCAGGCAGGTGACAGCTGTCGCAATGCCCTTGGCAACTCATTCGAACCTTCTCGATACTTTGGGGTGGCTCACCGTCTTGCCCACTGAGTTGCCTTGAGTTGGTTGTGGTCCCGTTGTGTTGGCCTCTAGAGCTTGTGAGTTGCGCGTCTCCTGTTGGGAATCCTTTTGGTTGCAACTACATTGCTCTTCACTGCTCCGTCATGAATTATTTCGAGTTGGTGTTCATCATCCCGAATCAGAGACAACTGTTACAGGCCTCCAGCACGTTGGCACGCTGTTAAATGGGCATGCCCATGTAGGCTTGCCGTTAAGCTGGCATGCTTGTGAAAGAAATGGCCCTTCGTACTCACGGTTGTTACCCTGTTAGTCATCATGTGCAATAAGAACTTTTCCTGCACAGGCCTGTTCAGACTTTCCTCCTACTAGCAAGTAGAGACCACAGCAGTGATACCTTGTTTTTGCAGCTTTTTTTATACTGTTCTGCAAGCTGCACAGAGGCTTTTGGCAGTCCACATACCCCACGCCAGACAGTTTCGGGCCCCTTTTCACTACCTCTTCCCCCCCCCTCAAAAACCTCATCGCATCGCATCGCAGTCCACATGCAAACCGCAGGCCAAATGCCAAATGTTTGCTGTCGCTGACTAGAAGTATAGGTGATGTTCAAATGTCGCTCTCATGACTAGAAGTGTGGGATAAGTTCAAATACAAAACAAAAATACAGTGTGTTGCGACGATAACTGGAACACTTTAAAAATTTTTCCTGAGCGATCGGCCGCTCTGTTCGCGCTCAAACTTCACACAAAGGTCGCATTTTGTGGTCTATTTTGTTTGACACCGGGAACAACAACGGTACTTACCTGTTTATTCTGAAAATAAATAAAAACGATTTTCGCCTATGGGAAAATGGCGGCGATTTGGACGTGCGAGCCCGAAAACCGGGTTTTCTGATCGTCTGTTAGCTCATTTCTAGGTGCATTTTCTGATCGTCTGCTGCACCATTTGGCTCCGTACGTGAATCCCAAACATGCGTTTCACTCTGCAGGTGGTTCCGTCGTTCCAACATCAACTTGCGCTGGCTCGCACATTCAAATCAGCGGCCATTTTCCCATAGGCGAAAATCGTTTTTATTTATTTTCAGAATAAACAGGTAAGTACTGTTGTTGTTCCCGGTGTCAAACAAAATATACCACAAAATGCGACCTTTGTGTGAAGTTTGAGCGCAAACAGAGCGGCCGATCGCTCAGGAAAAATTTTTAAAGTGTTCCAGTTATCGTCGCAACACCCTTATAAAAGAATAAAAACGACTAGCAGCAGTTACCCACTCAAGCAACTTGGCAAGTGTGCCAGCAGTGAAGTAGGATAGAACAATGTCCTTAGTTTTTGAACCAATTAAAAGCATTAGCGTTAAGTTTTTGGGGGTATTTTAGGTTACGTTCCTTCAAGGTCCAGTCTTTTTTTTCCAGTTATATCTCTAAAGGATCAAAATGGCCAATTTCAGTATATGTACAAATGATTATTTTAAAATTTTATTATACTAAATACACTCGTCACTAACAACATTCTCTAGCAAGAAGCAGCAACTTGTTTAAGCTCATAATGCAAAGAGATGTCCACCACCTCATCATACTAGTAGATACTACCACGTCGTAATATTCTGATACTATAGCCAGAAGGATTTAGAATATGGCAACACGTCAATCAAAGTATCATGATTGAAAAAGCTCATTTTAATGCCTAAATGTTTAAGCATGGGTAAGTGAAAATAGACATCCACACCTTTCTATCAGACAGAAACAACGAATGATGAAGATTCAAAGCAGCAATATGTTGGAATGTTGCAGTAAACTATGGTAATTCGGTGCTCGCAAATTGTACTTCCAGAAGTAGGGTCACTAACTTCAGAAGCCATGAGAGACCAAGAATAATACTGCAAACTTCTCTGACAATCAAAAAATGTGCACTTAACACAGGCGTTAATTTGAAGCAGAATGAGGGCTTTTCCTGCTGCTTCGGCATTAGGGTCAGCAGTGCATCAAAAAAAAAATGTTGCAAACTAAATAAAAGAACATTTACACTAACTCCAAGTGTATACAACATCAGGCTCCCTTTTGCAGGTTTAAGTGAAGCAAGTCAAAATGTTCATAAATGAAATACCCATGTGTACATTAATGCCTGTTAGTTCATTCGTTCCCAGATTACTGTTACAGGCTAGATAAGTGAAGAACAATCTCAATTTGGAGATTATTATTTGCATCAGTGATCAATAAAAGCTGATAATCGAGGTCATTGATGCACCAGCATCCCTAGAGCATTTCTTCTGGCTGGCAAAAGTGCCTGCGAACTCAGTTTGTAAAGAGAATGTGCATGGGAAAGAATGGGTGGGGCTTTTTTCCTGAAACATTATTTGCAAGCCCCTAAACTCAGTGAACAAGATGATGCCCTCCCAAAAATCCAAATATTCACCATTTATTCATATCCCTCACTACTCTCTATTGAACTTCCCAAACACAACCTCTCAGCAGGCTGAAAATAATTTTGAAAAAGTCGTACCCAGTAGGAACATCACACCTGTCCCATAAGAGGTCACCATGCCTGCACATTTTTTGTACGACCTCTGAAAGCACCGTGCAAGTCCCTGTATTCACAATGCTTCTATGATGGGGGTGGCTTGTGTAGACAGTGCTTTGGGCCCTGCAGTCTGTAAATTGGCCGCACCAATAAAGGTGGGCGTCATCCCTCCCGCAGCTCCCGCCACAGCTGCTCTCATTCCCCTGCTTCGCCATGAGCGGCTAACCACCATCGGCACCCTCTCCTGTAAAAGGCATCAGAAGCGCGACACTAATTATGCTGGGATGCTGGAGCAATTGCCATAATGAAAACTTTTTCACTTTTGCGGGCAAGAAGCACATTTCTTTTTCATTTTCAAGAAGTTCATTCCTCCCAAGCACTTTCCCATGAATACTGTCACAACTCTGGCCACTTGAGGGGCATTTGAAACCAGGTTATAAAAGGCAATTCACAGCCACACTGAACTGGAAGGGCCGTACTCCCTCCAGGTATGCCTCAGTTGTCCAGTCCCCTACTGTGTTAACACGCTACCCTGGTGGTCTTGGGAATGGTGAAATCGAGTGATGATGTTACATGAGGTAAGAAGCAAGCCAGCCCTGCAAGCGGTGAAGCCTTAGACCTCCGAAAGGTTGCGTAGCGATGGGAATGAGTACACCATTCACACTCAGTGTACCGTGCAGAATCCTTGTTCCATTGTACAACTGGACCAAGTGAAAAAACAAAGCATCACCAGGTGCATTACAAACTTTGTGTGTCAGGCTAGTAGCAGTATCAAAGGCTACTTACTGAATAGTATGCATGGATCTCGGGAAGTTAGAAAGAGAAGCTCTCCATGATAGGCACATGCTTCCAGCATTTGAATGGACGCTAGGGCAACTTGGAGAAGCAGGTGTTCTGCAGAAGCGGATGGGGTAGCAGGACTTCATAAAGTACACCAGCTTCACCGACACATATGCTTTCAAAGCTCAACGAGAAGTGATGCTTGCACTTTCTGACATCAAAGAGGAGGCTTTTAAGTGCCCTGTAACTTTTTTACGGAAGTAACAAGCGAGACTAGCTTGCTCAAAATAGGCATGTGTTGTAACAGCATTACTGCATAGGAAGTGCACCCCTCAAACTAGGCATCTTTCTGAAATTCCTTAAACGAAAGGCATCAAAAGGATTGCCTTCACTTGGACTACAAATGTGGGTGAGGGTTACATTGCCTATGGCACAACAAGACACCAAGACTCGGGACCTTACCGATGTACGACGCATTTTCTCCCATTGCCTTTTTTTTTTTTTTTTTTATGGCCTTGGAGTGCCGAGTAAAACTTACTGTGATAAAACACGTTTGCATTTTCCTATCGTAAGTAAGACTACTATTAGCGGGGGAGGCTTGAGGATTTCCATAGGCAAGGAATGGCGAACGGACAAGAGAAAATGGAAGGCCAGCCAAAGAGTTTCCAATACTGAAGGAACAACAGAAATTCTCTATTTCTTCGCCGTATTTTCTTTGCATGTGCAGCACAAGAAAGGCGGAAAGTACAGCGCCAGGCCAACGGCGAAGGAAGAACGTGTAACCCCCTAATGGGATGCACCAGCTCTTGCACCCCTGTAGCTGCATGAACAGAAACATGTGGGCCTTCAAGATGTTCATGTGCACAGAATCAACGAGAAGACCAGGGCAAGAGATGCGACAGACTTCTGAGCTGCTGTGCACTGCCCATACACAACCCTTTCCCGTAATGGCTTGGCCGATCCCGAGCTGCTTCTGCTACTTTAATTATAGCCACAGATAGACTGCCATTGTTACTGGCCAGAGGGTGGAAAATACAAAGGGAGGAGTTTTGTGGAAGGAACACTCGCTTACACATGCTGCCCGGAAAATATTTCTGGGGGGGGGGGGAGAGGGCGGACCCCAAATCCGTTCCCTTTGGGTACGTTTCCTTGCTGATGCTCTCCCATGCCCACTTTCATGTGCAGAACAATGTATTCATTATTCTCAAGCTATTGCATCCCTGAAGCTCAATGAGTATGCCACCTGAGCTATTCTGACTACCTGTTTCAAAGTTTCACACGGTATGCTATGCTACCCTATTTGTTCCTCTTCTACCTTTGCATTGAGGTCTCCCACCACAACTGAAACTAGGCACCCACCTTATTCATTGCTGATTCAACTTTCTCATAGAAACTGCCAATAGCTACATCCTTGTACCTACATGTTGGTGCATAGGCTTATACAAATATTTTAAACTTGTGCCACCTATCCATTGGCTGGATTAGAACGGACATTACAATCAAACTGATGCTGTAGAATTTATCTGCACTCCCCACTATCTCTTTGTGAATCGAAAATCCTACCCCAAGCTTTTTCCTTTCTGGGTAACCTCAGTAACACAGAGTACATCCCTACAATTTGCCACTTTCAAACCCTCACTAGTCTTTATAACCTCAACAAGCCCCGTTAGACCTATTCAATGACTGAGAGCTCCTCTAATAGCACAGCTAAGCTACCTTTACCTGACAGAGTTCTGGCGTTAAAGTTAAAATTCTAGTGGTGACCCATCCAGAACCTGAGATGTTTGCAACCCGTGCTGCACTGCTGATGCGACTGCAGCCTTGGTCATGTGCTCCGAAGCTGCTTGAGACTAAGGATTGTGTTACGGAAAAGGTAATGAAGGTGATGAGCAGAGGGCTATACCTCCATTATCAGCTACCCGCCACGGTGGCTCAGTGGCTAAGGCGTTGTGCTGCTGAGCTCGAGGATGCGGGTTTGATTCCCAGCCGCGGCAACCGCTTTTCTGGTGGAGGCAAAAAGCAAAAACGCCCATGTGTGCGAGATTTCGGCGCACACTAAAGATCCCCAGGTGGTCAAAATTAATCTGGAGCCCTCCACTACGGCGCGCCTCATCGCCTGCGTTGCTTCGGCACGTTAAGCTCTACAATCAATCAAATCAATCAGTATCAGCTACGAGAAGAAAAGGTTTCATTATTAGCGTTCTCAGCAGAGTCATAGCCCCAGTTCGTGTACAACATATGATGCTTCAATACAACGGCCCAGTGAACTTAACATGACAGCAGAAGGCACAAGAGGTTCTGGGAAGCACCACGATACTTAAGATCCTGAATCAGCCTTGAATGCGAATGCCACCCACCATGGCTGACTGATCAACACGTAAGAATGATCATATAGAGCCCGGAGGTGCCCAGCAGCATGGCAGATACACCTTTTCTGATAACAATTACTCTGTAGAGGTGAGTGAGATCATGCACTGACTGGAAAGACTGAGGAACTCTCTCCAGACACAGATCTCTAAACTTGGCAACATGACAAACAGCACCTCTCAACCACCATGTTCAACAATAAGTACCTTCAGAATACTTTATGATTCAGTTCAGAAAACAATGAGCGATTTACCAAGGCTTGAAATCCAGATGAGGAATCTTAGACTTCGGAAACAACGTAAAGAATCACGAAAAACCAGACTTAATCATGCTTGATAATGATATGTCACATTAAGTGGCTGCTTAGCAAGCAAACATGGGGAACGAGCTTCATAAGGACATTGAATATCACCCAGCAATTCAACAAAGGAAAGCTTTTGTGAAGACCTCCTGAGACCACTCTTAAAGTGTCGGCTAACGTTCAAGACAAAGAGAACTTTGGCTAGCTTTGCTAGAGGAAGTACTACCAGCCGTACACAAGCTCCAGCGGAATCCGAAGACTCGTGCAAGGATTTGAGTACTCATATGTGGTAAACAGACTCTGGCAATCCAAGTAAGCTTCATTGCCTGGCAAATACAGGGTACATACCAGGCAACACAACTGTCGCTCGTGGGGAGCAGTGCTCCTCTCACTTGCTCAAGCCTCAGGGACTCAGACTCCGATATGTATCAGCACAGCCGCGAGAAGAGGGTCTTCCCAACAACCGGTCAAGACAATATGAGAGCAGAGTTCTTGGAGCCAACTGGGTTCTCAGTCATCAGGGCTGTGGGAGTAGGCACTCCTGAACCGACCGATACCGTCCGAATTGCCAAGCCGACTTCCCTGCGGAAAGGATCAAACACGCCCGAACAAGGCTCGGCAGAAAAGGGGTTCCACTGGAAAAGAGGGTGCCGGTGGGTGACCAGTGAGGGTTCATCCTCCAACGTCCTTGTTCGCAAGTCATGTGGTATCATGAGTACGGTGCCACGCATGGCCAGCGAGGAAGCCAGCACGCACGTGACCATGCGCCAGCCAAGATGACTGCCCCCATGATTGGCGAAGCCTAACTAGATGTGCAAACAAACCATAAGGGCTGTTGCCTTCGAGCAGGCTCACCCGAGCCGGGCTCCATCGCCTCCGTCATGCGTTTGGTAGCGGGGTGAAGCGAGCGGCCAGCAAATGTTGCTGCCTTGAAGATGACGACCAGAAGCCAAAGGCAAGCTTAACTTGTTTACTGCATGGCGAGAGATGAGCTGAAGTAAGACAGGAACAATGCCCTTACGGGCGAGGTTACAGTACTAGAGCAGAGTGACAGCATTGATTCACTGCTCCAACAGGAATGAACTTCAGCGGTTAGGTGCTCTTATTTATACCCAAAGAGCTAACGGTCAAACAAGCCTTCCCTCTTTTTGCACACGACGCGACATGGTACAGACACACACAACGCACTTTCCAGAGTTCGTAAGGGGTCGGTAATAACAGCGCATGCAGAGTCCGGGAAAGGGGGAGAAAAGGTTTCTCCACAACAACGTCCATGTCTTCGGACAAGTCTTTGCATGCCGCGTCGGCCACCACCGAAGTTTGAATTATGCAGACAGCGAGGCGCCAACGACCCGGCCTTTCCCATGCACATTGCAGCGTGTTAGGATCCGTTGGCTGTCGCTGCAAACCTGAGTCACCGACACAGAGGGGCCCACTTGAAAGGCGCACATAGTGGAGGCTCCCCCACAAAACAGAAGAGCACTGCACGAAGCTTGAAGCACAGCGCTGTGCTGATTCGTAACAGGGCCAAGGCATTTCTAAGCGAATGTTGTGGAGTCCACTACTGAACTCTTTAGCAGCTCTTGAAAATATTTTAATCCATGCCGACAAATTTCTTACAATGACCGTGACACAGGTCTATATACAGTTAAAACCCGATCTAACGAAGTCACCAGAAACAGTGAATCATTTCCTTAATCAAGAGCTTCGTAAAATTGGGATTGTCATTTTACATGCAGTTGATTCCATAAATTCGACGTCTAAAGGGAGGTGCATCCCAACAGCTATTATGACATCATAACTGTGGCGGCCACAGCGCTCGCCTGCTGATAATTTAGCAATGCTCTAAAAGTCTGCAGTGAAAATAATAACAATAAAATGCTAAGGGCTCTGGGAAAAACTAATTTATTTCCTGTCAAAAAAGCCTTTTACGCACTTTTCGCACCCGTTCAAGACAGCATGAATTAGTATTTCTGCTTTTTTATCGAGGGTTAGGACTTCCCTCTTTTTCTTTGGGGGCTCCATTTCTTCGCAATGCAGGTCAAATAAACAGAAAAAACAGACCTCGTGCATGAAGTAAGTAAACCAGAAACAGAGAACAAAGATCCCAGAGAATAGGCAGGCGCCGGGAGAAACCATGACACGGAGATCTACAATGTAACCTGTCGCACAAGACGTGAAGAAAGTGCCAGCACCACTGCTGGTGCCATCTAGTATCGCTCACTGAAAACCAGCTGGGACTGCTGAGTCTATTTCAAGAGCTAAGTAAAAACAAAACTACCTAGATGCCTCTTTTTTGCTTTGTTTTTTTCTGACATGGCAGAATAATTTTCACGGCATTCTGATGCGACATTTTAAATTGCTCCTTTCTTAAACGTGTCTGTTTCTTTAAATACTTAGTTAAAGGGGCCATGCACACAAAACACAACCAAACACAATGAACCAAACACCAGTTTGGTTCATTCAAAAGATGGCCTCGTTAGAATCAAACTGACACCACTTTTAATGCTCACTTTGCTGAAATAAGCTATCTAATTGGGAAAAAAAGGGAATGGCCATGCGACCCACTAGCTCATTTCCCACAACAGAATTTATGATGTCATACGCCCCGCTGCGCGATTGGCTGAGGCCGGCCAAAGCAAGCACAAATTAGGCATGGCTTATAAGCTTGTCGAACGCGCTATTTGTGCTTAAATGTAATGCGTATTCATTTTAAAGCAGTAAGAATGGTGGAGTAAACAGTGAAAGTTACGAAAATACACGTAAACATAGAAGTACCGATGCGCACTGCTGTTGGTACTGAGCGCACTATGCTTGTTTTAGCTGCGCAGCAGTCCGCCACTTTAGAGTTGTCTTTCACGACACTGGCCGATTGGCATAAGCGACGTTGTCTTACGTGACCCTATTTGTCAAGCATACCCCATGTTTCACGAAACAATTACTTTCTACAGTAACAAAAACAAGCCAGGTGCAAATACGGTCAAAAACAAAGCAACGGCGGACAATGGTCCATGGGAGAGTGTGGTAGCGCCATCTGGGAGAACTGACGGTAAGCAAGGCTGCAGAGCCTAATGACGCACTGGAAGTTCGTTTGAATGCCCGCTGTAGTGGCTTCATGGCAGAGACACAAAAACACGATTTGGCAGGAGAATCAAAATTTTCCCCTGAATTGATGAATTTCTCGGTGAATACAGCATCATTTGCTGCCGGACAAGCGCTGGGGGTACGATAAAACGCAAAATCTTTTGCATAAAACAAACTTGTATTTTGCCTGCATGGCCCCTTTACATTGGGAATGGCGCTGAATGAATGAATTAATTAATTTGTCGTCAAAATGGAAAGGAAAGACTACCAGCAGGTGTAGTTTGTCTCACCTAAGGGTGGGCACCGGAACGCCTGCTGGTGTGGGGGTGTGGGGAACGGGGACACAGGTATACAGGAAAAAGAGAGAGAGAAGGACAGGATACATATATACATATATATACAGGACTAATAAGGACATATATGTACAATATATGCAAGACTAAATGCTAGGAACACTAAGGAAAAGAAAAAGAAAAAGCCCACAAAAGAAAGAAAGAAAAAGAAAGAAAAAACACGGCCACAGTTCAGTCTAACTGGGGAGAAAGTGGAGAGCCGGGAGGAGTCCCGTGGCATCCAGGTAGGACCTCAGGGCCTCATGGACTCCGTCCTGCTCTCTGGCGGCCACAGAAACTCTTCGAAGGGCCAAGCCCTTCCCCTGAAGGCTACCAACAGTTCAGCCCTCCCTGCCGCAAACTGGAGGCACTTGAGGACCAGATGCGGCAGGGTCTGGCCAGCTGCCCAGCAGTGGTGGCACTACGGGTCGTCGACCAGCTCCAGGCGGTGTTTTCACTCGGCCGTACCCACGTACCCCACGCGGAGCCGCAGTACAGCAGAGTGTTGCGGTCGGGGGGCATTCGCGTGGCCCGCACGTGTGGTGGGGCCTCTCCAGTGGCCAACCTCGGGTCAGGGTGCTGGGCCCGCACATGCTGCTGGATCAGCAGGCGGGCGTCATCCGCAGCTGCCTGGGCCACCATGGGCGAATAAGGCAGCTCATGGGCATCAGCGGCCAGCTCGTAACTTTTGTTACTTTGAGTTCATAAAAGCACTGAGCCATAACACGTAAGATCGGGTTTTGTTAGATCGAGTTTTGACTGTACAACGTTAGCCTGTCGGTCAAGTCATGCAATAGCCATTGAACAAGTGTGCGCAGCAGCTCAATGAGACAGACTGATTAAAACTTTTTGAGCACGGGACTAGAGATTAGGAATATTCAGTTTGATGCCTTTATTTACACACAGAGAAAAGACTTCAAGCAGGCATCCTCATACCAGGATGCCTTGAGCTCGGGCCACGTAGACAGCCCTCCTGATCAGGCACAGTTGATATTTGAAGCCAGAGCTGGCTAAGGCTTTCTCCCAAAGCTCTGTAGAAATATAAAGGTCTAGGGTGTCAGGCAGGCGCGCAGCCAGGATTTTTGTTCGGGGGGGGGGCTAAGGTTAATCTCCCCCCCCCCCCCGAAAGAAAAAAAAGCGCGGTAGTTTGCAAGCGCCCTTAAAGGCTATGAAGATAAAATACATGTTTGGTTCATTAAAAAGACTGCCTTGTCCCGATAACAATGATATCAGTTTTACAGCAAACTTCAAAGGAATTATCGATATATTAAATTAAACATTTGAAGCAATGGCGAATCCCCGCCCACTTTCCGTCGGCGATTTCACTATGACAGCACAGGATCTTGTTGGACGATTGGTGCCCAATGACCTAAGTCACCGCCAAGGAACATGACTGCGCGATTGTAGAGGGGCCTCCATTGATCTTATCATTTGAATTCCAACGTGCAGTTAACGCACTCACAACTACGTTTTAGTGCTAGCCTCTATATATACCACTCCTGCCGATGTTACTTCACTGCAGCGCTAAATTTGAAAATTTATGATATTTGTTGCATTGCTTTGATTGAAAAAACGTCTGTAATTGGAATGGAGCTGTGCGAGTTACCAAAGGCTAGTGCTATTAAATTGAACAAGGTTGTGTTTTGTCTTCAAATAGCTCTTTAAGGTTCTCTCATGACATTGGTGTTGATTATGATTGTATTTGTGCCAGGTTAAGTTGTAAACTGGGCGAAAATCCGCAGACCGTGTGGTACAAATCTATGCCCGTGATACAGGACGTACATTGCACGCACGGGAACCTTGTGCAGGCGTTTCATTAAACGGCCATAGTTTCATGCAATTACTTGCTTTATTTCAACCTGTGGAGTATGATGAGTGTGACATCCGCAATAAAATGACGTAGGCCATAATAATTAGACTTTTTATTTAGTTGTTCTTGCCCAAAATGAAAGTAAAATGTTTTTGCATTCAACGTCCGTACATTAGCTGCCAGTGTAAAGCCAATGGAGCTCATTCTGCGCAGTATACATCGAATCTTTGCACTTGCGTTATGTAGCGCAGGTCTTATCCCAAAAAAACGAGAGGCTATGAATTATGCATGCAAGAAGCGTTATATCACTAGCAATAATTTCAACAAATATCAACCCTAAACAGACAGACATCACGCGCAAGAACAGTGCTGGTAAGGGCGAAAATTACACGAACTTGGCAGTATTCGTCCACACGCAAAGCGGAATAATTCAGCCATCGGCATTTGTTAAGTCATGCCAGTTTAAATTTGCGCTTCTGTTTTGAGTCTCAACGCAGTCCATTTCGTATACTATAGCTTCTAGCAGGACTCGGGGCGGACATGAGAAGCTTGTGCTTTGCAACATAATGAATCTGGTTGACATTTCCGCACAGCCCAAATGTAGTCTGCTGTAATGAGCTTGGTGTTCTCAAATAGTTGCATTACTACCGGTCAAGTTTTCAATGCTTCGTGAATAAATGCCTTATAATGTGCCTGAATGCGTGTACTATCAAGTTATACCTTTTCTGGAGCAGCCACCCTCTTTAGTTACCACTCCCACATGAGGTAGAGCAAGTCACTGCAAAGTTCGCCATTCAATGCTGTATCGAACTTTATATTTAGCAAGAAAAAATAATAACGCAAATACGGCGATGTCTGACCATACTCTTGTGGTTAGGCATGTTCTGTGCAAGCTGAGCAAAATATTGCTGCGTTTTGAATTTTGTCGTGAGATCTGAGGAAAGAGTTATAATGCGGTCCTACCATTTTGGTTTCAAACTTTAATGAAAGAACATACATTTTTAGCTGACGCGTGCGCTGCCATTTTTCAGCCGAGTACACACTGCCGGTTTTAAAGCTAAACGATAAAAAGTATTTGCAGTTCATGAGCAGGGGCAACTCTGGAATGTATAGGGCGCACAGAAGTTTTGTAGTTTTCGATGCAGCCGCGGGAAATAGAAATTATGTTTGAAATCTCCTTGGTCCACCAGAAAATGGAGGATTGGGCACCTGTGCAGAGCCAGCATGACCTTCGGGCATGGTGCGATGCCCGAAGCAAGTCAGCATTTTATTTCCCGGAGTGCACCAAGAAAACATGCGTATTGGCATGGCCCCGCATACAGAAAGACCAAAGACTATCATGCTTTAGCATGAAGCGGACAGTAATGACACAGTTAAACTATTTCCTTGGTTGACAGCGACCGTGATGTTCAAACTAAAGCATGGTTTCTGCTACGACAGGATAGATTGGCTAAAAATTGCAAATTTGTTTACCGTGATAATTCCTCGGTTATTTCGGTTACTTTTAAGAAATGCTGACGATTGCTCAAAATGTCCTTCATGCAACATTTTAGAATGTATACCTAGCAGTTGTGGATCCAGGAAGAATCACATCAGCGCGCACCCGTATGTGTGTGTGTGTGTGTGTGTGGGGGGGGGGGGGGCGTAGAGGGGAGGACACGGGCGGAGCTGTGCTGGTGCTCTTGAGAGGGCCTGTTGTATGTGGCCCGTTTATTTAATTAGGAAATTCTGTTGTCATGCACGACCGATTGAGCCTTGAAAGAACCATACTCCTGCACCCACAGAACTTCAAAGAAGGCCAGGAAGAGTTAAAGGAAAATTCTACCAGAAAGGCACGTTCGTTTCTTCGCCACCAGTACGAAGGTCCTTCACTTGCGCTGTGCACGCTGCTATGGTTTTAAAATTGGGTGTAGCAGTGGATGCACGCGTCGATATGAAACGCGGTAACAAAAGTCCCGATAACGGGCACACCATGCGACAGCGACTATCTCACATGGAGTTTCGTCCCAGTAAAAGCAAACTATTAAAACTGCAGCCAGAACAAATATATTTTTCACTCTTCATGTACTGATACTAACGCTGTCCCGATACACTCTGAGTAATCCTCTCCAGCTTCGTGCATTATAAAATAGTTGGGTGTTTACAGGAGTTGAATTTACGTTTTCCCTCATTAAAAGTCACCTATCCGCTCCACCGTGGGCGCTTTCAATTACCAATTCAAACGCAAATACTGCATTAGAAATAAAACGAGGTAGACATTTTTTAGCTCGCAGACACAAAGTACTGTGGTATCGTGTAAATATTAGGAAGTGAATATTTAAATATCAAAGAATGCATAATTGATCTGCACCGCACAACTTAAATTAACGTACAATGCAACCTCCATCGTCAAAAGACATCAGTGATCATGTAAGGATTAGTCACTGGAAGAAAATGACTTACAATTCGATATCGCCGTTGTCACTCCGGCCCCTGAATATACACTGCTCTGGGCAGCCGCCGTCCAGGAAAAAAGCGGTCGTGGAGGGGCTTTAGTTGTGATAGAGGTCGAATATGGCCCTCTGATTGTTGTTAATGTCGCGACGCCGTCTGCCTGTGGCAGAGCTGGTGACCGTAGTGCCTTCACATTTAGGATAAAGTCTGGGACTGGCTCGGGGAGCCGCAGCGCGCCCTTTTTGTCGACCCGCTGTTCTCCAGTTTCCTAGGTTAGGGGAGAATACCGCCGAACAAATCTGCCTAATCGCGGGGGTGAAATTGACTGTCGCTACATCGCCGTCGGGAGGGGACAACACTCAGTGCGCGCAATCTGATCCCACTCCAACAAAACCCTCCCGGGCTCGACAGAAACGTGAAAAAGGAAGAATGAAGGGCTGACGCGAGGAAGAGGGGCGTACCTTGCTGTGTGTCTCATTCGCAAAGACCCTCTGCCCGCGCACGGCATTCATCCAGCTAAACTGCATGTTTCAACCATTACGTATCCCCATAGCATTCTTAAGTTACCTTGCAGGAGTATTGAATGTGTGCCCACGGCCGCTTGATCTCCCCCTTTCTAGGAGATGGAGCAGCCATGGTCAGCCAACGCCGCTTGCACGTTGTTCTGCTTAACATACAAAGATCGTCTGTTCCCTTTCGGGCCTGCATTGTACCAGTCTTCAACCATCAATGGCCGGCAGTCCCTCTTTTTTTCCGCCGCGAGTTAGTGAGGTCCACTCCTTGCTTCCCCGGCCGAGTCAATCTCCTCTGCTGAGAACGACTCAGCCGGCCAATTATTCTCTGTCTTGCTGCATGTCTCGCACAAAGGGATACAACGCATGCCTTTGGCGTCCCGTGCGCTGAGCTTACCCGAAGGCACCGTCACTTTTGGGGCTGCACCCCTCCGAATTCACCCTCAGTGGTTCGCACCCCTCAGGCGCTTCGTTTTGTCACAGCCGGACTCGACTCCCTTTCCGCACCGCAGCGCGGAAAAAGAGTCGAATCCGGCCGTGCTTTTGTGTAAACACCCATGCGAAGGGCAGACATGCACTTTCGTGGCATTTTCGTAGCATTTCGCGGAAAGTGCCATTAGTGGCACTTTCGAAGAATATGCAGCTTTACAGGCGACGTACCAGGCATACAGGCAGCACGGCAACAGCCGGAAAAATTTCGGGGGGGGGCTGAAGCCCGGTCAGCCCCCCCCCCCCCCCCCCCCCCCCCCCCCCCCTCCTGGCTACGCCACTGGTGTCAGGTGCTGATTTTTCGCAACCTGGGTTCTCTGCAGAAGAGGCAAAGCAGAAAAACTTATGTGGGGCCTAAGCGGTGCACCCTATATTGTTCTCCTGTCCCTGGGTAGCAATGTGTGCTGCGTAATTGATTGATCGATTGATTGATTGTGGGGGTTTAATGCGCCGACGCAACGCAGGCGATGAGGTGCGCCGTAGTGGAGGGCTCTGGATTAATTTTGACCACCTGGGGATCTTTAACGTGCGCTGAAATCTCGTACACATGGGCGTTTTTGCTTTTCGCCTCCATCAGAAAAGCGGCCGCTGTGGACGGGAATCGAACCCGCGACCTCGTGCTCAGAAGCACAACGCCTGAGCTACTGAGCCACCGTGGTGGGTGTGTGCTGCGTAATTCCTTGATGCAAAACCAGAAGATTCATGCCCTCAGGATCAGCTTGATCAGCGCTGGCCCAGAGGGTTAAATCGTAAGCCACGAGGTTGGGAATCGCGTTGCAGAGGATGCTGCTATGAGCTGGTGCTTATAATCTTGAGTGGTCTCGACGGTGGTCTTCGATTCATTATATAATCAGCCATTTGCAAAGTTGCAACATGGCTGCTGAGAGTCTGTGACAATGGCTTTGGCATCAGTTTGGATTAGCACAAGAGCTATTGCCACTTCCTCGCCTTGGAGAGGGTTGTTTCAAGGAATTGAGAGGCTACACCTTTATTTCATTATTAAAAATGACAGTGGCTGCTATGGTTGACCTTGTGGTTGATCAGCTTCACTGGTTAACCATCTGTACGGAGTGCATGGGCACATTTTTTAAAAAAACCCCTTTTATTGGTGCATGTTTTTGCAGCATGGATAGAGAAGAAAATAGGCTTCAGGGCTAACTGGTGCGGCATAATCAGGAGTCACTGGTCTCAGCAGCATCTGGCAAGGCAGGTATTGAGAATCCAGGGTGCAGTAATTGTTTTGCCTTCCTCTTAACAAAGGAGTACTGGCACAAAATTTCAGAACTGGGATAAGTATGTAAAAGGCTTCCTTTGTATATGGAAATACCTCCCAGAAAGTTTCAACAGTAACGGTTCAGTACTATAACGTATTTTAATTCCATTTTAATCTTTGTGCACACGAGAAAGCTCAGAATGGATTCCCTTTCCCAGTCGGCATCAGCATGGTGCAATCTGCTCCTCTTGACCCCAACTGCCGATGTGAGGGTTTCCACGACTTGGCCAATGCGCTGACTGCGAGTGGCACGCGCTGTTCCGCCATGTGTATCACGTCACGGTTTTGGGACTGACGTCATGCTGCCCGGTGCATGGAGATGTTTGAGACCACAGCCGGTTTGGCAGGCGTGCATACACACCGGCAGTGGTGCGACGAGAACGGTGACATCACGACTGCTCTCTGTCATGGCGGCCGCCTCGATGTTCGTCTAATCGAAACCGAAAAATACACGAATAAACAAGCCTGTAAATAATTATTTACACTGCTATCGACCGTATAATGGGCCATTCTATGATTAGTGGGCTGGTAGGCACCCATAACAGCGAGAAAACTCAACACGAAAATTTCGTGTCAGTACTCCTTTAAAAGGAGTAGTGACACGAAATTTCAAAGCTTAGATAACTATGTAAAATGCTTCCTTTTTATCAGGAGATATCTCCCCACAAGTTTCAACAGTAACCGTTCAGTATAACATATTTAAAATCCATTTTAATCTTTGCCCGCACGAGAAAGCCCACAGCGGGCCAACATGACATTATCTGCTCCTTGCCCCAAACTACCGACGTCGGGCCGGCTGCGGTTGGCATGCGCTGCTACACCGTGCGTATCACGTCATGGTTTTGGGACTCGCGTCATGCTGCAACCTCGGTCGGTCTGGGTGCGCTCGCTCGTGCGCACGTCCAGACTGGCAGTGGTGCGACAAGAATGGTGACGTCACGTGCACCCTCCTGTCATGGTGGCCGCTCGGCGTTCGTTTTGTCGAAACCGAAACTGACACGAATAAATGACGCCATAAATGATTGCTTACGCTACGATCGACCGTCTAATATGCCATTCTATAATTAGTGGGCTAATAGGCACCCATAGCAGCGAAAAAAATGTAACACGAAAATTTCGTGTCAGTACTCCTTTAAGGTGGTGAGGTGCCTCGAGTGCCACAGGTTTCCATTTCTTCCTCCTCCAAGCCATAATTGGATGACAGGTGAGTTTCATCAGCGGCAGCGCTCAGTGACACACTCACTATCTGGTACGGCATGACTGCTGACATTTGAACTAGTCACACAGCCAGCGTGTCAGGGCTAGCGGGGCGGCCACTACTGCAAAACTTGGAATGGTTCAAAAATAGAAAATAATGCACCTACGGCATCAAATTTGGTATCACCGTACCCACAGTGACTTATAGGAACATGGTGGCAGCATTTCTTTAGGACACCGATGTTTATTTCCGTCGCAGTTCGACATTTCAGTCAAAGTTGAGGCGAAGCACTTTCGATCGGCTCATTGTCTTCTTCATCCATCAAAAAGCGATGAAAGTAAGACTGCTACGATAGGGCGCTAAATGAAACTGCCACACATTTACAAATAGTACAACAAATAATGTACCCATCTTTGAGACAAAGAACTAGGTTTATTGCTGTTAAGGAGTGAGCTCAATATGCAAGGGGCCTAATACGAAAATGGAAAGCCGTTCTTCAGTGTTCATTGGCGCCGGTCCAGAGCGACGCTAAGTCGTGCACGGTGGCACAAGCACAACGTTCCGAGCCATGCGCGTGCCCACAACAGTCCCTGTGCGTGCCAACGTGGCACTTCTTTCTCGGCGCCTCTATCATCATCATCTATACTGTCCATGTTGGCGGCAAATTAGAAATCCACAACAGGGCCATTGACATTCATCCAAACCCAGTCGAGCCAATGTGATAAACCAGTGCAACACAAGAAATCCCACAATTTCGTTCTTTCCACAGAAAAAGGCTGAGTTCAGGATTCATTGCTCACTCTACATGAATCCATCATTACAAAGTAGCATAGGCTGCCAAAGCACTGCTGTAGAATAAAGTTGCTGCAATGTGTGATATCATAACTTCACAGCACCATGACCTGCGTGGTTGCTGCTGTAACATTAGAGCGCTAGATGAGAGCTTAAATTTCCTACTGTATGTATTTCACGGATTGTTTTAGAGGTGCTGCTATCTCTCAGGAGTTGTGAGAACTTTTGTTCTATCATGGTTCTACCTTCCAGGCCTTGTGGGAACTGACTGTCATGTGGCATAGCTCTCGACTCAGTTTGTCCATCTCTGGCTAACGGGGCTTTAGGTGCCCCCATGACCTGTGCTTGTCATCGTTTGCTCCCTTGAAGGAGATTTTATCTTCTTTTGTGCATCGCACAGTTTACTACTGATAGTAAAGTGCTTCTTGTAGTTGAGGTATCGCCCCCTTGCTACAGAAGATCCCTGGAACTGATTTGCTTATCCTTTTTCGGTCTCCGCTCCTTTACTACCCTACAAGCAAGTGACGTCTCTAGTTACAAGGACAGCTCAAGCAGTGATTAGTTCGTTTTAAAAGTGGAATTTTTACATAGAAAAATTCTACCACAACGGCACATTTTTTAGGAAAAAAATTCGGCCCTGAAATGGTCAACGGATTGCAAGTAGACTGCTGAAGTGACCATTACGCCTGTTTCTTGAGCGAGTTTTGTCTGCCTATCTGTGTAAGCATCGTCAACACCGGCATGAGGATGCAACAAGCCAAGGCCCTGGGTCCTGTTCCTTAAGAGACTGTGAGCTTTGTCATCAATTCAAATTTGCAGTGGTGCAATAGGCGACATGGAGGTAAAGCAAGGCTAGAACATGATAACTGGGTGCCTGGAGCCCAAACAGGAGCCATAACAAGTAAAAGCCAGAAGCTGAGGTGCACAAAATCACTTGTATGTCACTGGGTAGCCCAGACACCGGGCGCACAAAACCACCTGCATGATGAGCCACTTGGGTTGCCCATACACAGGGACAGCACATACAGCAAAAGGAGGAATGCACTATAGAAAGTGGACAGGACGTAGGCACCAGGTGGAGTTATGGAAGGGTTGCGTGTCACAGTGAGCCGGACATGCGGGTTTAAGATGGAGCTCTAGACACAAAAAACGAGGTTTGTCTCGGAGTTCTCATAGCCCAGGGTCTTCGAGCCGAGTGTAAAACAATTATTACTGCCTGTTCAACAGGGGAAATAACACAACACTGACTGCTGTAATTGCAAAATGGAGTGCCCCCTGCAGCATTGCCAATTCTTTTCATGTAATGGATGACACTGGTGAACTTCTAAATAATGGCAAGATGGTGGAGCTTGTGGGCCTCACCTGTGTGATGCAGCACAGGCTGCCAAGGTGCCCAACATGGGTTTGAGCGAGCCAAGCCATGTACGGCAGCGGCGGCCCTCACCACGCATGTGCAGTCACTCCTCAGAAGTAGCTCCTCAGAACTGGATTTCATTCCGGGTTTTCCACGGTACAACAACTAGCCCTGGTATGACACTCCTAGCCCTGGGGCAGAGAGGGGGTACCTGCCAACCGTACACGTCAAGTCTAAAAGCCCGACTGCCCAGGGCAGATATAATCAGCCGCTGTTGGTCCACTGGCGTGAGCCACTGAAGCGCTGCGGGTGATAGACCCTGAATAGGACCAGAACCGACCACCAGACTGACCAAGCAACCAATAACAACTCAAATCACCTGCGCAAGCAGGGAGCACGAAACCAGAGGGTAAATGCACATCTGACTCCCAGTACGTAGCCAACCTCATGCTGGTAAGAAAACGGCGGCCGCTCCAGCCGAAGCCAGCGAGCTGCGTGCACGGTACCTGGACGGAGTTGGGGATCGGCCGTCTCTCCTGGGTCAGACCCGTGCGCACGCCTGCTGCGAGCGAGCCCTTAGGTGGGGCCCCTACGTCGCCCCACGTGGCCCACGGAGCAGCGCGCATTGGTCAACCCGTACCCCCTTACAGGGGAAAGGGTGCGAGGGGGCTATCCTCGCCCCTCTGGGAGAGGGGATTGCGGGCTATGGCCCGCATGATGGGAGCAGTCCCATTAATATCCCCACAAGCTCCATGGCAATGTGTTTCAGAAAACTTAGCAAAAAATGTAAACAAGCCGCTTGCACTACGTCAACATTTGGAGCTGATGGCCTTCCAGGAACCACCAGAAGGCTCGAGTGGAGGGGCAGGTGGCCAGTAGTGTCCAGCCAAACACCATGCAACAAGCCTGAGCTGGCTGCAAGTTCCAAGAACACAAGGCCAAAAGAAGGTACTCATCAGTGATGTGCCACTGGAGATCAGCTCGACTGGTACACTGGGGCATCCATCACGAGGCACACCAGGGTGTCACTCCGAGAATAGATAAGAAGCACAGCCTTGACAGTGCGCTTGCTTGGCGGCAAGGAATATTGTGTCTCTGGCTGATGATGAAGCAATTGGCACAGTGTGGTATAAGGCAATTGCAAAAGTTCACGAGTTGGAAACCTGCCGAGCTTGTCTTCGGCTAACAAAAGTGTGTGATGGCCTGAACATGAGATGACAGTGGCAGAATGCGTCAGAAAATGTAGTTGCATAAAAATCAAGTTCAGACGCCCCAAGGACACAATTTGGAAAATTGACCCCAAGCCCACACACTTCAATGTGCTGAAAAGCCTCACACAAATGATGCACATGATCTTCAAAAGTGTGATTTGTAATCTCAAGGGTGTCCATGTAAGCAAACAGTGCCAGAAAACAAAAACAAAAAAAGGAAATTCAGATCTGAAATGCTGAAAAATCTGGCCAGTATAGCACAACACAAAAAGCGTCGTACACCCACATATATAACATATACTCGAACAGTCTGAAATGTGTTATTGTGGCTGTGTTTGGAATGGCCAAGGTGCCCTCAGGAATAGCACACAAGACGGAGAGGGAAAACAATGACCGACGGTCCAATATACAGCTGGTAGTGAACTTTGAATGCTCTGCTTCCCGTAAAGCTAGTACGTTTAGCTCTTCTCTTTTCCTCCTATTTAGCAGCCCCTGTGAAAATAGAAAGAGCATTTCTAATAATGTCTAATAAGAGCACAATAATTTCCGGCTTAATTTCTGACTACATTATTAGATCCGCCTGGAATCAACAGCTTCTAACTAGAAAAATTCTTAGTCTAGCAAGAGATGATTATTTCCAGCTTGCGGGTTTTTTTTCTTCTAGCTGTAATAACAAATGCTAGCTGGAAGTAAATCTCAATCCAGCTAGAAATGAACTAGAAACTGAATTTCTAGCTAGAAATTCTGCCTATTCCTAGCTAGAAGAAATTTCTGGTTCAATAATCTAGCTAGAAAAAACACATTTTAACCTGGGAGCTCATACGGCTCGATCACACATCCCACCAGAGAGCACTACATGATCACCCGGGGTTCTTTAATGGGCACCAAAATCTCACACACACTACTGTTTTTAAGGTGATAGCCGTATTACGACATTTTGCAGAATCTATGATGGCAATAACACTGCCATGTACCAAAAGAGTTTGGCAATTCATTTCCTGTGTGGTGTCAACAAGACTGCTCCCAGCTATGGGGACATATCTTCCTAGATGAAACCTCCAATGAAAATGTGTATGGTCATTGAAACAGTGTGGGACCACGAACATTCGAGGGCAAAAAAATATAGTTTAGGTTTGGCACCCAACATGGGTGCATTGATTACAACCTGATCAAGGCTTGCTACGCAAGCCTTGATCAGGTTGTAACCCTTGATCAGGTAGCCTTGATCAGGTAGCTACATTTTGCGTACCAAAATGTGAAACGTGTTTGTAATGTCCGTGGTCAGCGTTCTTACTTCGTTTCAATTGCCCGCTGAACTGTTGCCATCGAATGAGCAACGCTGCAGAACCAGCAGATACTACTCCAGGGCGAGCTTTGTAAGGCATGCTGCTGGAGTGTTGAGGAAGTTGACACCAAATGAGCCTTCAGACGCCATGGCTTGTCCCTCAACAGGATGAATGCATGACTGGTGATAACCACACTACAACAAGAATATGTGCTACCTCAACAGCCGGTGTGCATGGCGCAACAACTGCATCAGATGTTGATTGAGAATGGCGTGGTAAACGCTGCTCTGCGTGAGAGGCCTAAAGTGACATGACGCGGGCCAAAGAAACCCAAAGCAACAAAATGCCAGTCTGATACAATTGCGAAGGGATGTACTGAACAAAGCTATCACTCTGCACCACCTATTTGATTCCGCAGGAGGTCTTTGAGCTTTTTTTTTTTTGCATCTCACATCTATCAGAAATACACTCTGAGTCCGAGAATCAAGCCCCCGATATTGTGCGACTTCGAGGGTTCATTCAGCGAGTTAAAACTACTTGCACATTTGACAGCTTACATTTGTCTAAGGTATCCTGGTATCGCTGTGCCTCACCCGAAAGACAAGCAACTAAATAACTGAATATCACATCAGAGGCAGACTTGCACCAGTGAAAACAAGAAAGATGTTTGCAAATTTTCACGCAGTACCGAAACGTATTGATAATCCTCTCTTAAAATTTTAACCTTGGCTATTTGCCAGCTGATGTCATAATTTTATCTCCCAGTACCACGTGTGAGACGTCTGATATGGGCACAATTTTATTGGATTCCGGTTGCCCCAGCTTTTCTATACATGTACCACAACTAATAATGTTTTATAGACTTGTTATATGCTGCCACTCTAAATGTCATTTCCTACCGTACAAACGTGCTGCCCTGAAAATAAAAAAGGGGTTAGCAATATACACAGAAAATTCTTACTTGTGTGCAGCAAGTGCGGCGGCCACCTGGAAGTACTGCAGTGGTAGCAGGGGGAAGCCAAAATTGAAGCTTGGTGAGCAGCGGAGTGCCTGCAAACAGGGCCAATAACATTAATGAAAGCGGCTGAGGCATCAGAAAGCATAGGACATTTGCCTCGCCACGTTTAGGATATGCTTCAAGGGCGCAAATGCCGATTGGATTGATACGTGCAGGGCCCCATGAACCAAAGCCACAACCACAGCAATCTGCAATGGGCACAAGGTCCATCTAAATCTCTCACTGGGTTCGTCAATACGCACGGAAGTACAACCACATGGGTCTTTTACTGCTTCACTTCTATATTTCTCTTCAGTACACGATAGGAAAGTACAAAATACACTGGTAGCCAGAAGCATGGATATCTGTATCATACCAAGCTGCCATGGTGGTTACTTTTAAAGGGAAGCTCATTTTTGAAGGGAAGCGGAACTTCTAACTTATACAGCCGATACTCATATTACCTTGTAGGATAGCATCTATCACTGCAAAGTGCGCAAGACAAGTTAATCCTCACATGCTGCATTTAATGTTATATCTTGAAGCAGAAGTTGAAAAGAAAAGCAGCATCTTCATGCAGTATTATGAACACAGATGCATCTCAGCACCAAATGGACAAAGGAAAGCAACTGAAGTATAAAAAAGCTTATCAGTACAAAGAGAAGCTGTAACGGGAAATACGTGTTAAAAAAAGTGCAATTTATCTCAGCATAACCTAAGTAGTGTAGGAATAGAGACAGAAAACCCTTTTTTTTTAATTTATGTGGCATGTCTAACCCATGCCACTACAAGCAGCGTTAAAAAAATGGAATGTAATTGACATTCTATCTCTGACTCAATTTTTTTTTTCCAGTGGCATGAAACAAAAATTTAAGGTTCTGCATTTAGGTCACGGAGGACAAACAAATTCAAATTCTGTGGGTTTTAACCACTGAAGCTACACCCCGGCTATGAGATGCCCCTAATAGAGGGTTTGAGATTAACTTTGACCTCGTAGAGATATTTAATGCGCACCAAAATCTCGACACAGAAGTGTTTCGGCTTTTTGCCTTCATCCGTAAAATGCTACGGCAGCCGGAATTGAATCCGTGTCCTCGTGATCAGCAGCACAGCACCTTAGCCACAGTGCCACCATGGCAGGTAAACCAAGGAGGATACAGAGTTTTTTTATTCTCGTCACCTTTAATGCAAAGTTGTGACTCTGCAAAAAGGAGGAAATAAAAAAGAAGAGAACGGTTATAAAATATGAGACCACCAGCCTATACTGTGGCCATTTCTTATGCAGCACAGATGGACTTTTGCAGCCCTTGAACTCTGTATGCTCTCCAGCCGACACATTGGTTGCAAACCACAAGCGACCATGCAACTCGGAAGATGTTGGAATAAACTTCTCTCTCTCTCTCTCTTTCCCCAAACTTTTATGTCATAGCACTTGTTAACAATTGCACTGCCCTCGCTGACAGCCCAAAACTGCCTTGCAACCAGTGTAAGGAAAAAGGTAACTGCTTTCAGATCAGTGTAACCAGTCTCTTACAGGCAGTATCATGCTCTCAAGCAAAAGCAGATCCATCTTTGCAAGTAAGCACGTCATGTAAGAACTCAAGCACAATACCACAGGCAGGCAGCAAGATAAAAGTAAGACTGCAGCACCAGAGCTTGCCTATAAAAACAAATTACTAATGCCAGCCCTAAAACAGAATTTGTGAATTCACAGCCAAACCAACGCACTGCTGCTAACCATACTGCTCCTAGTGAAAACACTACGCAATTAAAGGGCAAGTCTAGAGATGTAAGTTTTCATGAAATTTTATGGAGCGTGAAAAAAAGGAGTCTTTTTCATGTTTTTTTTTCCAGGAAATTATGAAGAATTTAGAAAAGACGATTCCGCGCACATCTATAACAAATTCGACATGCTTCGGTAAAAGCCTTAGATGTCCCAACAAATGCGAAAAGTGACCGTAGTTGCTGGAGACCACCCGCATAAAACCAAAGTTCAGCCACTGTAAAAAGAAAATAAGTAAATAAAATATACATGGAAACTTATTTGCATTCGAATGTGATTTGAACCCGGGTCTTCAAGAGCCGCAGCCAAGTGTGGTCACTATGCAGCACTAACCCTGTACCATGCCAGGATGGGACAAGAACTTGACAGCACCACAAACACGATGCAGCAGTGAAGAATTCTTCAATAATCGCTGGCTTTTGCCCTCACATGAGTGCCCGATAATTTTTTTCTGTTAACACTGAAAAGAATATAATTATTACTTGTGCAAAATATAATTGTTACTTGCTGCATCATAAAGTCCCAGCAGAGCTTTTGCTCTCAAAATCTGCATACGATTTCACATCAAACCATAGATTTCAGAAAGCGTTTCCCTCACTGCAGATTGGTCGTGTCACAACGAATTTCCACGGAGAAGCTGTTGATTTTTTCCAATACTACGCTGGCATAATTTTTGCATAATACTTTTGATTTTTAGTAACAATATTTGGCTTGATTATAATCATGCTCTTTGTGTTTTTTAGTATTGTTACTGCTGTTAACCACAATAGGTGTACTTTTCGTTTGTAATTGTTGGTAGGAGGTCCCTCCCCAGTCTATGACTATGGGACCTCCTAGAGTTATTTATACGCTGTACCATTTCAACTGAAACAATAAACTAAAACTGAAACTGAAAAAACGAAAAAAAACCCTGTTTTTTTTTCCTAATGCTTTCCTCTTTTTTTCAACCGCTCACATCTCTAGGCAAGTCCAAACGCACCCATCAGCACTCTAATGGAAGCTGCGACAAAATGCAATACAAGGGTGCCTTTCATCTTCATATTACCATTTCATTCTCTACAAGCAATAGCGTGTTTAAAAATGAGCGTGTTGTGGGCCTCTCTACAGCATTCAAAACTGCGCCAAGCATGCACAAAATGACTGTTCCTTGCTCATGCCAGATGATCGAGCACACACTTTCTCAAAAGAGCTGTGCCGGTGTGCACTTTCTGAAAATGTGTACACGTAAACTTTTAGCAAATGAGCACGCACGTACGAAACCTAGAATGATTAGAGCCACTCCAAACAAACAAGTTTTTGTTGGTATGTAGCTAGAGATAATAGTCGACACTAAAATAAAACTAGATAGACATTAAAACAAAACTAAATACACAATGCAAAATTGCTGACATCACCTTGTTTTTAACTAATCTCTCACATATGAAGTCGCTGGTTCGACGCAAACCAGTCTGGTCGGGATGAAGCATGTTGCAATAAAAAAGACACACCTACCAAAAGAAACTGCTTAGACTGTAAAAAACTAGCAAAAGAAAGACGTTCAAGCTCCATTGCGGAAGTCTTGTTCACATGCTTTGGCAGTTTGTTTTGGTCGGTGTCTTTTTTTTATTATTAGTGCATCTTTCAGCTATGATCGAGTTACACCACCCTTCTCAGAAAACTGAAGTGAACATTACTATTGTTGACGTGACCAAGTAATGCAGAGTAACTATTTCCAACAAGGAATTTTGAGCTCCCATGGCACGCCAAAATTTGTTTTCTTGCTTAAACGGTATTTATTTACAGAAATATTCCTTTATAAATATTTCTGTAATGACATACCCTATAAGGATATTTATTTACAGTAATAAATACTCTTTCCGTCTCCCATCCAAAAGCAACATCTACAGTTGAGATAGTTTGTAAAACGTGGAAGTTTAAAAGCGCACAATTAAGGAACGAGGGACGGACAGAAAGCGCTTGCTTGTGCCCTTTCTGTCCGTCCCTCGTTCCTTTTGCGCTGCCGCGATCACTGGCTTTTCATTAAATACGCTCTTACACTTTTCCTCTCCACTGCTTGCAATATACAGGGTTTACTTCGATAACGCCACATACAATTTAAGAGTACATGAAATGGACCTGCATACGTTTTCGAATATTTAGTTTGTGTGTGGCTTCACTGCATTTTACGTACAATCTTGCAGTGCGACCTTGTTTTGTTTCAAGCAGCCAGCAACATTGATATCCTACGTATCAACGATTACGATACGTCTAGTTCGTTAACAAACCTCTCGGTGTAGTGTGCATCATAGGAGCCAGATCACCTAATTCGGAGACGCCACCATTTGAGCAGCGTCAAGTTCACTATCACAATGTGTCTCCTTTTTCATTTCACTGTGTTGTGCACGCATTTCTGCTTCTCGGTGGACGAGGCGCACCTCCAGTGAGAACACACTGCTGTTTCTCGACGATTCCGCTACTTGACGTTGATCTCACGAGCGCGGCGCGCTAAAATCTCTTTCATTCAACACGTTGTTTATTGATTCTTTAAACAAACAAATATAGCGCTTTAACAAAAATGCATGCTCATCAGTGCACGGAAGACGTTTTACACGCAGCGGCTGCCACGCATCCTCTTTCCGTCTAGTTCAACTAGTTGCGTCTAGTGAAGTGAAATTTTCATGTCCACTGTAAATGCACAAGTTAACGCTACCATAATTTCAAGACACAAACAATTAGCAGCAATGCGTGCCTCGTCACCAGAGTCCACGGATGATGTTTGCTCCCAAACGCCCTTGGTCCTTCGTGACGTGGTGATGGACAAGTCGATAACCTACGTGAACTGTCTTAAAAGTGTGCAGGAGATTATTTTCCCCCTCAGTCCCCACAGCACAAAACACGCAACGTGGTAGCACAGCTGGGATTTGGCTGCACTCGCTGCACTCATTCAGGCAGTGCAGCACCGCCTCTTCGATTTTCGAGTGCAGCGCGCGGGTGCAGAGAGTGCAGGATGAGTTCACGGCTTTCCCTGCACTTCCCAGGGAAGAGGTGCAGAAGCAGACGACAAAAGTACAGGTCCGGTTCTGCAGTAGCGGCGCCTGAGATGAACTTGCTGAACTAATTCTGAACGCAGAAAGTGCAGGTAGAGTGAACTATTCTAGTTCACTCTAGTTATCTCTGACTCTAGTGCAGGCAGCTTATTTAGTGGCTCTAGTGCAAGCCAAATCGAAGAGACCTTTCGCGCCGTAGGGTAATGTCACGTGCACTCATGCAACAGCCGTGTAGCTCTAGCCCTAAAGCAAAAAAGTTCCCAGCGCACTTATCAATTTGTTTTTAGTAATACTTTAATGGGCATCCTCGATTATCAGTCCCGCATCGTACACGGACTGCCCGAGACGCGATCCGGCGCTCGATTTTCCCGTCCGGACGTTCTCTGGAGTCCGGACTGCCCGCCGACCGTCCACTGGTAAATGGAGGAAGTATGAAAATTTTAATATTTGAGTACGATTTTATTTTTATGTGCGTTTTATTTATTGAATTTGCACTTTTGTTGGGGTATTTACGCTTTGCCGCGCTGCGGCGCTACTGACGTTTTGTGGCCGTCTGTTTTGGTCATAAGCGTGGCCATGGAGGAGCGTGGCAGACGACATGGTTGACGTGGTTTCGGTTGGGGCTCGGTCGCTGCGATTCTCTTCTGCATATTTTTACACCTGCCTAGAATGAACGCACGTGATAAATGTAAGTTGCTCCCCGAAAACTGGTACGCTTAAACAGGCAGGAGCCAATCAAAACGTGGAATAATTTCCTCCTTTTAGCCGCATGCGCCGCGGTCTGCACCGGTGACGCTAGCGTCAGGTGACGCTGGGCGAACGTGCATGTGCGCGTGCGCGGCCACCCTCACATAATCAGCTTGTCTTTGGCGGTGGTTTTGGCCGCCGATGTTACAGATGATGCTTTGGCCGCCGGGAGCGCTAGGCGCACGTAGAGCGGGCGCTTCTCGGCGAGCGACGCTGCCGCGTCATCGTCCCTGTCGTACGCCTGCGCCTGGAAGAAACTGCCGGGTCATGGTTCTGTCAACCTGCTACGTGTAATAGCGCGTTGCGGGCTGCGAGTTTATGCGCCGGTGTTGGTAGTTCTAAAACAAGATTTACTTTGCTCCAGGTTCTCTTTCATGTATCACATTATAGTTTGTCTGTTCTGCTTACGTATTCAATTTCTCGTTATTAAAATATATTTATCTTATTTAAATAATTTTATCCTCTTAAGTAAATAGCCTAATTAACTAAGTCATCCCCACATTTTGCTCAGTGGTCCCGCTTAAACTCTCCTACTTATACTGCAGTCACCTATTTGCTTAGCCGTCTTCTATATTATTACGGCAATCTATTCTAATTTGCCAATTCACCGACTTCAATCACTGTCATACACCGAATATCCCTTTCATTATTATTATTTCGTCCACACCTCCACTATCTGACTAATCCTAATTTGTTTTATTTCACAATTGATTCCTCCCAATTCCCTTCGATTGACGTAGCCTCTTCGATTGACGTAGATTCTTCTAATTTCACTTGGAGTCCTCTTAATTTACTTTGCCCTCCTACCTCACTTCAGTCAATCTCACTTCCCTTTCAATTCTTGTTATTCATTTCGATTCGTTGTTATTCATTTTGATATAACCTAATTGCCTTACTAACGCAATTTCTTTCCCCTTGATTCTTATAGTTCACATTGAACCCTCTTTATTTGATTTCTGCTCCATCCTATTTTACGTGAATCCAGCTTAACTCGCCTTTGGTTGCGTTGAATCAGTTTTATTCATTTCGGTTTAGTTTGATACAGCTTACATCATTGAGTACCCGTTTTTATCCACTTTGAATCAGTAAAATGTCTTTCCTATTCATGACTGGAACTGTGCACAAAAAACTGGACCAGGGAGAGAACACACACAACGCAGTTGTGTGTGTTCCCTGGTTCAGTTTTTTGTGCGCAGTTCCAGTCATGAACCATTTTCAACTATCCCGGCTTTCCACTCTGTTTCTTTCCTATTATTGCGCATTCACTCTTCTCCATTTTTTGTCTTGTGTTGTACTTGACATTGGTCCAGTTTAAATCACCTGGGTTCCTGTTCATTCACTTATTTCTGTCTTAATTCGTTCATTCATTCCCTGCAAGTTACTTTGATTTCTCACAATTCCCATTCATTCCTCTTAATTTAATTACTGTGTCGAGCTACGAATTAACCGATTCCGCTTGGTTCGCATTGATTCCTCTTCATTTCCTTTGTCTTCGTAAATCAGTTCGGTCCATCTGAATTCGGTCTGGTTCATGTATAATGCATTTTGTCTAACTTGATTCACTCATTTATTTCTTTTACTTGATTTGTTTCATCACAATTTCATTTGCTTCGTATCCTCCGTAATTCGCTTAGTTTTATCATAGTACACCTTTATATGTGTCAATTAGGTTTCATTCATTTTTATTCACTTTTAGTTGCCTTAATTCACTCAGTCATCCACTTTGTTTATTTTATTTCTTTTTAACTCACACTGATTACTGTTATTCTCCGTGTCTTAGTCATTCACTATTGTTCCTCTTGTTCCACTTTCATTCCTCTTCATTAGATCGCAAATATTGCCTCTCATTCGCTTTAACGTCCCCCTTAATTCGAAGTGTCATTCTATCACACCCAATCTTGCTCTGGATCAGTCTAACTGCCTTTAAATCCCTGGAGGTGTCCTGGAGCTTTTCTATACGACGCCTGTTGACTGCCGGTTTTCGCTCAAGGCTGTGAAGGTAGGCGGAATGATAAGACGTAAACTTTCGCTATATCTTATAGTTGTAGTGATCACATTATTCAGTTTTATCCAGTAATCAAGTTATCATGGTAACAATGTTGGGCTCCAGCAGCTCTGTATGCGCGAAAATACGCAACATATCGCGCACAACTATCCGCTCGCTCTCCGTTCAGTGCGCTCATTGTCTTCAAAGCATGGCCACTTGAACGATGAAAGCACAGAACAGGGCCGCTCCAGGAAATCCAACCGTCGCTGCCGTCGACCAACTACCAACACCGGCGCATAAACCCGCAGCCCGCAACGCGCGACTACACTGGCAGCTTGACAGAACCGCGTTTCTTCCGACCGCAGGCGCACAACAGGGACGATGACGCGGCAGCGTCGTTCGCCGAGAAGAGCGCCCGCTCTGCCCCGCGAGCGGTACCGCCAGCAGCGCTCCTGGCGGCCAAAGAAGCATCCTATGGAACAGCGGCGGCCAAAACCGCCAGCAAAGACAAGCTGATCATCTCTCTCTCTCTCTCTCTCTCTCTCTCTCTCTCTCTCTCTCTCTCTCTCTCTCTCTCTCTCTCTCTCTCTCTCTCTCTCTCTCTCTCTCTCTCTCTCTCTCTCTCAGCATCCGACTGATGCACGCACTCTGGCACTGCAGGTTGGGTGCCCTGAATCCCCATACGCATCCACATACGCACTTGGGCTCGAATCCCGACATCTTTGTGTTTTGTTTTCTTTACGGCGGCTACTATATTCTGTACCGGGCAACGCCGCTTGACGACCGGCCTCACGCAGCGGCTGTAACCCGGAGTGCAGTGCCCGGACTGACAGATTTCTAGGACTGACTCTAGGACTCTTTATACCTTTTTCTCTCTCTCTCCCTCTGTCTCTCTCCACTTTATCCTGTTCCTCCCCATCTACTTCCCTTCCCCCGCACTGGGTTGTATGCAGGTGAGTTCCCTGCCGGGCTCAAAACCCCAGTGCCTTTCCTTTCCTTTTCTTCTCCCGCCAACCACAACTACAACGCCGCTTTTTCGCACAATGGGGCACCGAAGGCCAGCGGCGAACGCAGCCGGATTTGATGGGCCGGTGGCACAAGGGTCAGCAAAAGCATGAAAAAAAAAAAAAAAAAACAAGGAAACTAAAAAACCAACTCAAGCAATTTGTCAAATTACAAGTAAAAAATTGAGAGATGATTCCATACTCTACATACACTTCTGAGTGTTTGTTCATTTTTTCCATAGTGAAATTACAAAATGGGGGGATTGTCGTGGAAGTCGCATATGGTTGGTGCGTAGCTTTTGCAACAAAAATAATTATCGGCAGTCATTACATGATGATGGGCAGTGTTAGTGGACTCGTCCGTTTTCTCCTCCCTCCCGGAATCAAAAATTTCATTAGGGGGGAACGGTGGTAGGAGGGAGGAAGGCCCGAAGGGAGGTGCGGTGTGGCCCCCTCACAGGTTGAAGTGTGATGGGGTAGTGAGTGACCCTGCGGTGCGTCGGCTCTGGGACGGGCCCGAGTGGTAAACGTGGCAATGCGTTCCGTTTGGAGTGCCACGTATTTTATTTAGTGTGCATGTAGTCGTTCGGCATAGAGTGTATTTTCGCTTACCTTGCGAGCGTCGTGTGCTTCCTCGGGAGAGGATCATCAGGTTAGGTCTGATCAGTTCTCTACGAGTTATTCGGAATGCCTTCAGATAGGCTCTTCGTTCCTGGCGGCGTGTTTACTGTCCTCTGCCGGCAAATAGGTGTCGGGCCAAACCTTGGCCGCGGAACACCAGACCGTTGAGGCTTCAGTGTGGACGCGAGCATTTCTGAGGGAAGAAGGAGAGCGAGGGGCCCGTTCTAAAGTGATCGAAACAGCAAGATGGCATTGTCCATCCTCTGCCAGCACAGCTCGTGTATTTGTAGGCAGTTCGTTGTGAAGGAACCCTTGCCGACGCATGAGCGAAGTTGGCCGCAGCTTATAACTAAGCGAATACTGGCCCTGTGTACATGGACGCGACGGGGGCGGGGTGAGTTGAGTGGCGGGTTCAGCACAGTCGTGTGCTGGCGGCCCGCCGTTCTCAACCAGTACTTGCTGGAAGCAAGCCCCACAAACACAGCTGTCGAACTTGTTGAGTATTAACATGACTCTGCCGCTCTCTACCTAAGGCTGGCAAATGCTGCACTGATGTTGTTGTGCCTGGCTAATGGAAGGTGCGATGTCGAGAGAACTTTCTCCCACCTGAGGCAAGTTCAACGATCGGACAGGCCTCGAATGGAGACCGACGTGTTGCGCACGTAGATGACATTGTAAGTAAACAAGGATGAGTGAAAGACCGATTTACCGGAATAAAATGCTTAATTTTTTTTTAAGTTATCGATGCTCTTTACTGTCGTTCGTCATTGCTGACTCATTTTCAAACAAATGCTGAACTTCGAAGCGCATTTTCTTGAAAACCCTGATGTCCCCCCGAATACCACCTTGAAACAACCCCAAATATTAAAGTGTTTAAAAAATAAGCTTAGTGTATCATTTAGTATATCTGTAAATTTAACCCGAAAAAAAAACGCGAAATTTCAGAATGGTTTTACAAAAAACCGATTTCTCCCCGATTATCGGTTTCGATAATAACACCCGATTTTGCCCCCGATTTAAAAAATATATATAAAACCCGAAAATGAACAACCGTAACTCTATGTCAGTCGTGGGAGATATTTCGCGACATAGCGGACGTATGTGGACCAGTCCGCTCCTAAAGCGGGATTCACACGACGGAGAAACCCTCTCTTTTTGACCCGCGGGACCCGCTCACGTGACCGGTTTTAGGCTCCGCCCCTCGGTGGGGATAGCACGCGGTGGCTCCGCGAAAGAAAATGCCTCCGCGTGTTTTCGCTCGACGGCGGTGGCCCTCGGCGGGGAATAAAACCTGTTCCTCGGCGCTGTCGTCTGCTACTCACTCCGCGTAGCTCCGCACGTGTGGATGCGCCGCCAGGCCAGATAATCCGGTCTCGTGCTGTTGACGTCACATATCCGTCCGCCTCCGTGAGAGGGTTCCTCCGTCGTGTGAATCCCGCTAAAAGCAGTATTTTTGGCCATGTATGCCAGCGATGTGTATAGTTCAGATGTCATGAAACCGGAATTCATGCTGGATTTTTTGTGTGCCGTGTAATGTGGTAGGTCTTGCACCATGGGCTATGAGGGAAACGGATTCGGGGAGACCACGCGGTAATCACATAGGCGTTTTCATCTCTCTCTACACCCCCCCCCCCCCCCCCCCCCCGGGATAACGGCTGCCGTGGCCGGGAGAGAGCCCGCGCCCTTGGCCATCAGCCTATCTTTTGAGCCCGTGGCCTCGTGGGCGAACTGGATAAGTATAACTGCGCTGTGGGAAATGGAATCGTAGTATGACCACCACGATGAGTGCGGCTAATTGTTTGTCGCGTCTAAGTGGTCCTTCTTTGGGGCTATAAGGTTTAAACTGAAGTTGAATTGTGCGCTCGCTGCAAACGAAGACGTTTTTGTAAGCCCTCAGTACGATTTCGGCTGCTTCGTACATTAGTGATAAAAAAAACAATAAATGAGAAATATATTGCGAAATCGGGCAATGCAGTATATTCGTGGAACTAAGCTGAAGCATAAAGTCACACAAGATATGGGCCAAAAAAAGTTTTCAATGCAGCTTTAGTGACGCGCCGTTGCTCTATTTCCGTCGATTATATATCTTCCACTCTTGACTGCAGTTGATACAAAATTGTGAGCGAAAGATGCGTCAGCTTGAAGACGTTCCCGCTGGGCTAACACAACGTAGTTCATGATCTCCCGTCGCCGAATAAATAAGCGCACTCGCCAGGGCCGTTTTCTTTCTGCCGCAGACATTTTCAAAAGTGTTAACCAGCTCGGTAGCAACAGAGTCCTTCGTTGGCGGCCCGCGTCGTGTTAGCGTGACTGGCGTGGTTCTTGCGTCAGAGTTAACTGTGACCGTCAGACGAGGAGCCAGACGCACTCTTGGTGCCCTGAGAGATGACATCACCGTTTTTGGCAAATATCTCAACTTCCACTCAATCTAAAAAATTCAAAATGGGTACACGTATTTAGATATGTTTTATCCTTTTCTCCGGGAAAATTCGACCGAAAATGTTGAGTGGTTTAGAATTTACCAAAAGCTTAAATAAAAAAATTGTTACTTCATTTGAGGAGCATTTAGATAATAACAGCTACGAAAGTGCTCTCAGGCACGGTGGCTCTCACTGAAGTTCCTTATAACATTGGTTTTTACTGAACCGAAAGGAATAAAATTCGTTACATCATTATTGAAATACAATTTTTTTAATGTCTTCGATTCTAAGGTTGCTGTTTTTTCACGAAGAAAGTTGTAAATAAAAAGTTTTCATTGAATAACTACATGTTTGGTTCAGTCTCTGCAATGACCACTGAGAAAATATTGGTTAAGATTTTGAAAAAAATGTTTGTTCATTGTAGAGAAAATGTTCCTTATACAAGCCAAAACAGCGTTTATGGAAATTTTGCTTTAATGTTTATTTGTTTGAATACCCGTTTATAATGGCCCTACGGCGTAGTGTGCGTGCGTGGGTGTCAAGCACGGACTACACAACTTATAGCGAAAACCGTTGCATTGCGGTAACCGAGAACGAAAAGTTGTAGTAAAGTCCGGTCTACATGGTGCGAATCAACTTGCGAATTCGCAGCCACGGCACCGCTCGTGCGGCAAAACGACCTCTTTTCGTTGCTGCGGAAGCTACGAAAATACCGTAATTACCCGATTGTAACGCGCCCCCGATTCTAACGCGCAGCCGATTTTCCAGGCAAAAAAATGAAAAAACTTGCAGCTCCGATTGTAAGGCGCACGGAACTTTGTGAGCAAGAAAAACGAATACGAGAGAAACGGGCGATTTATTTCCCGAAGTAATCTCGCGCATCTCACTCCTCGTCGCTCTCCGAGAGCTCCTTGTCGCCTTTCGCTGACCACGACATCTCGTCCTCGGCGCCATCAGGCGCGTTCGCGATGCCACACTTCTGAACGAATGTTCAACCATGGTCGATGGGATCGTGGCCCACGCCTCGCACGCCCATCCCGCGAGCTTCTCCAGAGGCGCACGCTTCAGCGAACCGCTCGTTGTGAACGCGCGGGAGCCGCTCGTAAGCCGTGGAAGTGGCGCACCTTCGTTGCCGCTGCTCCCATTGCTGCTATCAAGCGCGCAAGTAGAATAATTTGACGATTTGTGTGAACGCTGATAGAAAACCCTAGGCGTGCTAGGCGCCTAGATCCGAAAAATCGTTGCTAAAAGCTTTGGTGCCATCTTGAGATGGCGATGGGTGAAACGAAATTTCAGCTGTTTCGGCAGTTTCGGTTTCGTATCCGATTCTAACGCGCATGCGATTTTTCGGCCTGTTTTTCCGGAAAAAAAGTGCGCGTTAGAATCGGGTAATTACGGTAGGTTGTTTTGCCCCACGAGCGGCGCCGCAGCTGCGAATTCACAGGTAAATTCACACCATGTAGAACTGACTTAAGCCGGCGATTTGACCATCCGTGTACGCTTGTTGGGTTGAATACTTGTGGAACAACGGCCAGCGAATCGCCTCGAAACAAGGCGCGCCTTTCGTTCAGCTGTTTTCGGTTCCATGCGTGGGCTAAGCCCCTCGTGTCGACGTCGTGGGGCCGAGAACATCCTGGAATAGTTTCTCTAAAAAATTGGTTAGAACATGCATTATGACGACAGCTGTAATAAGTATGTTCATACAGGCGAAAGTGAGCACAGAGCTCTGTAAACAAAGGCAGCGATGCTATATCGGCAGCTTACGATAGTTACCGGCTTACCTTCGGCGGCTGGTCTTCGGCACTCGTCTGCTATAGTGCATTCGTATATAGCCTCACTGAGTAACTAGACGTTTTTTTTTTTTTAACGGGAAATGTTTGTAGGCTAGCTGTAAAAAAATTGTGGTCAGGAAATATGCAGCTTTCATGCCCTGTGGCAGATTGGCGCGATAAGGAAAATATGAAGCTCAAGTTTTTGTGAAGCCTGTAAAGCGAAGCCTGGCTGGAGAAGGGGGGAGAAAATGGTGCAGAGATTCTGAGAATTGTCTAATATGGCGTAAGCCTTCTTTCCAGCCTTTACATCGGCTTCACTACTATACACGAATTTATTGCTGCTAAAATATTTATACCAGGGCAGTTTCATACCAAAGGAAGAAGCCCCATGTGTTCCTATAAAACGCTATTCAGGGAACCTCTTTAAATCCGGCTTCCTTACTACACACAAATGCATTGCTGCGAAAGCATTTCACTGTGTGTGTGTGGGAAGGGGGGGTGGGGAGGGGGGGGAGGGGGGGGGAAATGCCAGCACTTTTATATGAAAGTACATGGTTCATGTATTTCTAAGGCCGCATGTATTCCTGCTGGCTCACCATGTCACGCGATTTTTTGTTTCTCGCCTGAAGGTACGAATAGTCTACCTTTGCATTATTCTAACGATTTCAATTGCTTACTTTACCGAGGGAGAGAGAGACAACTTTACTTTTGTCCAGTTGTTTGTAAGGAGTCCTCCTTCCTAAGCGGCGCCCAGCAGCCCTTGGGCCCTGGCGGCGTTTTCAGCCAACTGGACGGCCCAGAGTTGGTCTTTTGGGTCAGAGCTGAGCAGCACGGCCTCCCACTGCTCGTCATTCGCGATTTTACGGCCTTCTTGGGTCGCCTGAGGACAAGCCCATAGTATATGTGACAGGTACGTCCGCCCGGTCCTTACATAGTGCGCACATGCCTGAATATTGGCCAGGGTAGTAGTGACTGTATGCCACGGGGTTTGGATATGTGTTCGTTTGGAGGAGACGCCAGACCACCGACTGCCTTTTGTTCAGGGATGGATGAGCGGGAGGATAACGGGCCCGTTAGAATCTGTAATGATTAGTAATTTCCCTGTATGAGACCATGCGGTCTCTTCCCGACCTCAGCGGAGGCTGCTCGGTGGCTCGGCATGCGAGTCCTCGAGCCGTGTTGTGAGCTGCCTCGTTGCCCGGAAGGGAAGAGTGTGCAGGTGCCCATAAACTTTGGACTTTTCTCTGGTCTCGGAAATTTAGCAGAATGCGTCCTGCCTCCGGCGATATGCGCCCTTTAATAAAATTTCGAACTGCCGTTTTCGAGTCGCTGATTATGTATTTAGCTGTCGTGGAGGCTAACGCAAGTGCGATGGCGCATTCCTCGGCTGTCTCGGATTTTGCGGTTACGACCGTTCCGCGACAGGTTAATTTACCTTCACAGTCTACTGCTGTCATTGACATGGCATCACACGTGGCATATTCTGCCGCATCGACGTAGATCACGTCCTTAGAATTTTGAAACCTTTTCTTAATGGCTTTGGTTCGCTCTTGCCGCCTTCCCTCGTTGTGTTCCGGGTGCATGTTTCTTTGCAACGGAAGTATTTTGGCACACTCGCGTATTTTCTGAGGAATGTCTACCTTGGTGCCTTGTTGTGCCGCGTAGTTAATTCCGAGGGAGTCGAGTATGTGTCTTCCCGTTGGGCTGTGTGTAAGTCTTTCGTATTGTGCCACTGTGTGGGCTTCTATAAGCTCTTCCAGCGTATTGTGAATTCCTAGAGCTAGTAATCGTTCGTTAGCCGTACAGGTAGGCAACCCGAGGGCTTGCTTGTATGCCCCTCTAATGATACGCTCGATTTTAGATGCAGAGCATCTCATTCACTCGCCTTGTCCCTCCGGCGTCGTCGTCGGCAGCGGCGGCGTTGTCCGCCCCTCCCCCATTCTCCTCGCCGCGCCAGCTGCGCTCTCCGCCGCTCACCCCCTCTCCTCTCCGATAGCGAACACTCTCTCGCGAGGGGCATTGGATTGGATTGGATTGGCTTTGGATTGGATTGGATTGGCTTGGCTTGGCTCGGATTTGAATTGGATTGGATTGGATTAAAGTGGATTGTGTTGGATTGTGTTGCGTCATAGCCGCGGCACGTTGCGTCATAACCACGGCAGACGCGCTGGGGCCGGCGCATGTGCAGTACTCTCTCTTCCGCGGTTTCCTCTCCTTCGGGCGCGCTGCGCATATAACCGGTGTGCCGTTCTCCGGCGAAGCAACATCCACGCTTGGCTCAAACACCTAGAGTCCACGCCGCTTTACAAGTACGCCAACGTCGTCATCGACTGGGACCGGCTTACGCAGTCCCCTCAACGTTATGCGCGCTATAAAACGCGGTCCCTTCGCCGCTCCGCCTATGCGTCGCATCTACACAGGGGTTCCCGCGAGGGGAGGTGGGAGTTTTTTTTAGCCTTTTCGGTGACTTGCAAGTTGAGGTACGGAGTAACGTATACTATACGACTGACGACGAAAGCCTGCACTAATCTTATAAGGTTTGCCTCCTTCAAATCCGTAATTCCTGTTGGCGATCCTCGAGATGAGTCTCATCGTTTGATGGGCGCTCTGCTCTAGTAACTTGATGGCTTCCCCATTGTGCCCGTTCGACTGCAGTCAAAGCCCGATGATTCTGATGCTTTTAACGACGGGAATCGGATTCCCGTCCGCAACTAATTTAATGTTTGGGGTTTCGGTGGCGCTTTTCCGTCCTCTACGCGTTGGTTGATAAAGCAGCAGTTCCGATTTTTGTGGCGAACATTTGAGACCTCTGGCGGATACGTAGTGTACGACTGTATTAATGGCTGTCTGTAGCGTTTCTTCAATTAGGCCATCGCTGCCTCCCGTAACCCACAGAGTGACGTCGTCTGCGTATAAACTATGATACAGCCCATCTATCTTGTTGAGTTCTGCGGTTAATCCTATCATTGCAACATTGAAAAGGAATGGAGAGAGGACTGAGCCTTGCGGCGCCTCTGCTCCCTAGGTTGTTACTCTCTGATTTGACTCCGCCTATAGTTATTTGCGATGAACGGCCGGAGAGGAAGTCTTTGATGTATGTATACGTTCGTTTTCCGACTCCTAAGTTTTGTAAATTGTCCAATATGGCTTTGTGCGTGATGCTATCGAAAGCTTTTTTGAGATCTAGGCCAAGTATGGCTTTTATATCTGTCGATTGGGATTATTTGTCAATTACTTGATGCTTTAATTGTAACATTACGTCCTGGGTGGATAATTTAGGTCTAAACCCTATCATTGTGTGAGGGAATAACCCTTTATCGTCCATGAAGTTGCTTAGTCGGGTTAGGACTACATGCTCCATGAGCTTACCCACGCTCGACGTTAGTGAGATTGGTCTTAGATTTTCCAATTGCAACTTTTTACCCGGTTTCGGTATCATTACGACTTGTGCAGTCTTCCACTGTTGTGGAATGCTGCCCCTCTCCCAACATGCGTTTAAGTATTTGGTGAGAGCCTCTATGGATTTGTCATCGAGATTTCTTAAGATTTTATTAGTGATGCCGTCTGGACCGGGTGCAGATTTAGTGCGGAGCTTGTCTAGCACCGCTCGTACTTCCGCTACGGTTATGGGCCTATCTAAGTATTGGTTATCCTCCCAGCATATGGATGTAGTTGCTCGTTGGGTGTGGTGTCGCCTACATAAATCTCTTGTATTTCTTGTAGAAGGTCCTTTTCAGTACCCGGATAGGTATGAATGATTTTGCTCAGGTTGTGCCTTTGGATGGTTTTACTGCTTTCCGGATCGAGTAGGTATCTTAACAGGTTACATGTTTTAGCTGACCCTATCTGTAACTCCATGCAGTTGCACGTATTTTCCCAGTATTGCCTAGTTAGCCTATTTGCGTAATCTTCTATTTCCCTATTGAGCAAGGCTAGTCTTCTCCGCAAATTTCGGTTGTGTTTTTGCCCACTAAGGCGTTTCTGTATACTGGATTTTGCTTCCCACATGTGTAGGAGCCTGCTGTCCGCTGTTTTGAGTTCCGCTTCCTCTGGGATGGTTTTTGCGGCCTTTTCTACGCTTTGGTGAAGTTTTGTGGCCCACGATTCTATGTCGTCTATCTCTTCGTGTGTGTCTTGCTCTCTGATTTTGCGAAAGGAGTCCCAGTCTACTATCCTGATTTCCCTGCCCTTCTTTTTGGAAGGACCAGCGCGGATAGTCGTAGCTACGATATAATGATCGCTGCCCAAATTTTCTAGAGTGTTGGACCATGTATGATCGGGTATGTTTTTAGTGAAAGTCAGGTCGGGTGGGGTGTCGTTACACACACTATTGCCCAACCTGGTGGGAGACGCGGGGTCCGTTACAAGGGTCAGCCCTTCCTGTTGGGCGTTTAACCATAGAATGTGCCCTTTGATGGTTTACTTGTTGTAACCCCAAGCGGGATGCGGCGCATTAAAGTCCCTGACCACGATAAGCGCCTGTTTGTTGGCTATGCTTAACGTTTTGCGGAAGAGCGGTCCGAAACCAGATTTTTGTTTGGGACTACTGTATACGTTAAGAATATATGTATATGCTGCCTTCGTTTTTCCTAGTTGGAACGATTTCGATAAGGACGACTGTGATTTTTTTTTTTTTTTTGCAGTATAACGCATCGCGCTAAAAGCGCCATGCTTGGTGGGGGACTCACAGAAGAATGCTTAGGCAGCGTTTAACAAAATGGTTAGGCCTGGCCTTGCCAATCACGGAACGGTCCATCATGTGTCATCCGGTAGCATGACGCCGTTAGCGCGTTTGGCGGGAGCGGTACATACTTCCCAAGTTCGGGGTTTCTTCTTACGAACCATGCCTACCATGTCAGGCCTCCCACAACATATTTAGCGAATATCTTCGATATCCTCTTCGGCATCCTCAGCATATCAAAGACATGTCGCTAACTAAGATTGACCCTCCAAAAAGTAAAAGCCAAACCACCAAGACACTAAAAACCATTTTGCACACCTTCTCAAACAGCACGGAAAACCTCCTCACGATGATTTAATAACAATGCCTGCCTCAATTTCCGGCATACTCAGCGCCAGACTGCACGGGCGATCAAAATGGACGCCTGGACAGGCCATTGACGAATCGGCTGTGCGGCGCTAGCCAATACACGTAAGAAATACTACACCCGGCCAAGGCCATACCACAGATAATATATTGACCAACCTTGACCACGCCTCCGTCACATCCCTCCCACAATACATGAATGGGTGTTGGGAAAAGGGCCCCATAACGCTTGAATGGAAATTGGCCGATGTTCATCTAATACGTAAACCAGGAAAGGATAAGAAGACTACCAGAAATTAATATCATCTGGTCACCCGGCCACCAGTCCCTCCAACGGAACGAGGCGGCACACGCCGCTGCCCGTGTTCATACACACCGGGCCGTTACCTCAGAGGGAGAAAACAACGACCGAACTGCCTCAAAGCCAGCACCCCTCCACACATACACAGAAATATTATTCCACTACAAAAACGACCACCGTCGCTTCCCGACACCTCATTCAAAATTAACACGCGACGAAGAAACCACTTTCCGGCGCCTACAAACCAATTCGTATCCCCATAACACCCTACTAAACGCTATGCACCCCACCCAATAACCCTGCCACCTGTAACTTCTGTCCAGCGCTTGTCCAGTGTTTTCCTCCCCTTTGTCCTGTAATTTGTGCGCTGCGAAGACGAATCTGTACCAGCTATCCCGGTTTTCTACGCTACTTCAGTTCTGCCCTGTTGCTGGCACCCTATACCGCATGGTATACGGGAGTGCCAACGGACCCCCACTCTAACCCCAAATTCCAATCCTACCTATGAGCAGTGGGTGGAGCAGCTGACCAGCTCCAAGCTCTCGGACCAGCGCCGACTGGTGGAACTGGCCCGGACGGCCAGCCAGCTCCAAGGCATCTTGGAATAAGGATGCCTCTCACTGGGTGGAGGCCATCAGAACTTCCTCCGGCTCATTTCTCCCCTCTCTCTCTCTCTCTCTCTCTCTCTCTCTCTCTCTCTCTCTCTCTCTCTCTCTCTCTCTCTCTCTCTCTCTCTCTCTCTCTCTCTCTCTCTCTCTCTCTCTCTCTCTCTCTCTCTCTCTCTCTCTCTCTCTCTCTCTCTCTCTCTCTCTCTCTCTCTCTCTCTCTCTCTCTCTCTCTCCAGAATCGCCGCGTAATGCTTTAACATTCTGCATAAGAAAGCTACTCGACCACGTCATCCTCGCTCACCTGCAACAATAAATACAGAATACCTGGCGAATTCCTACATCCGTGTACAGATTTCGACCAAACATCAGTCAGCGCCCAACATTTATTCATTTTATTGGTTTATTTATACACCTTAAGGGCCTCGAGGGCATTACATAAGGGGGTTTCATCCGGTAATCAATGACAACAGCAATTTTTTTTAAACAAGAATAGAAGACAAGAAAACATACGCAGGATACACAGTCGGTAAACCAAAATAAGCAAGAAAGAACACAGCAAGGTTATCACAAGTGAGCACATTGAAAAATCTGCTCATCACGTTATACAGCAGCAAAAAAAAAAAGTGGCAATGGCTAAGATTGTCTATCACATTCAAGGAACGCAAATAATGCAGTATGGAAAGATGATTGCTGTGTATGCGTTACGATGCTAGCAGGTAGAGCATTCCACTCGTTTATAGACAAAACAAGGGGTGAGTATTGGTGTTTTTTTTGTGCGAGAAAATATAGATTCTATTTTATGATCATGGTAGACGCGTGTGGAAATGTACTCTAGCAGGGTGAATGAACGTATGGCGGAACGGCGAATCACTGTGATATAATTTGTGGTAGACAGATAAGCGTAAATATTTTCTGCGCATGGCAAGAGGTGAGAGATTTAAACTTTTCTTAATGAATGACACACTTTCATAGCGAGAATAACATGCAAAATAAATCGCGCGGCTTTGTTTTGAACAGAATCGAGCGTATCAGTAAGGATTGTTGTGTGAGGGTGCCATACTATGGAAGCATATTCAAGGGTTGGTCGGATAAGTTTGGTGTCTTTGTTCGCAAGTTTCAGGCGGCGCTTAAGACCAAGTTTCCGTAATGCTTTCGCGGTAATGTATTCTACGTGGCTAGTCCAGGTCTTCAAAGTGGAATAAAATGCCTAGATATTTAGTAGATGGAACTGTTTGAATTACTAAGTTGTTTATGGCATACTAATTGGGCGGAGGATCTGCAACAGATGAAAAACGTACGTGCTTGGTTTTGCTTACATTTATTTCCATTTGGCATAAATGGCACCATTCTGATAATTTTGTTAGTTCGGACCGCAGGATGATTACGTCGTTTGGTTCAGTGATTTCCTTGTATATTATGCAATCGTCAGCAAAGAGACGCAGTGAAGAGTTAATGTTGGATCCGATATCATTATTATAGACTAGAAACAATAAAGGGCCTAGCACGGAACCCTGGGGTACTCCGGTCTTGACGGTTCTGGGACTAGAGATAACGTTATTAAATTTAACTGACTGAACCCTATTAGTAAGCAAGCCGCTTATCCACTGGGTTGTTTTATCGTCTAGCTGTAGATTGCAGATTTTAGTCATCAACATTTTGTGTTGCACGCGGTCAAATGCATTAGAGAAATGTATAAAAATTGCGTCAGTGTAGCGAGAGTTATTCAGAGAATAATCAAGGTCAGTTACCAATTCGAACAGCTGTGTTTCGCAAGATCGGTTATTGCGGAAGCCATGTTGGTTATCTATTAGCAAGTTATTTTTACTGAGGCGTGATACGATGTGCGTAAACAGTATATGCTCGAGTATTTTGCACGGAATAGAAGTAGGAGAGATGGGCCGGTAATTAGTAGCACACGATTTTAAGCCAGATTTGAATATAGGTATCACTAACGCTGATTTCCAATCATCTGGGACGCAACCTGTGTCAGGTGACTGCTGAAATATTAGTTTCAATAGGTACGATGATTTTTGAGGGGTTAATTTCAGAAGTTTCGCGCTAATTCCATCAGGCCCTGGATTCGTCTTGTACTCATGTCGCTCAATGGTACGTGCTACGCCATTTTCGGTGATGTCTATTGGGAGTAAGGTATCATGAATGATGGTCTCAGGTAGGTCTTGAAAATTAATTGGAAGCTCATTTCAAAATACGTATGCAAACTGATCGCTGGCGCCTCAGCTGACGGAGAATCGCCATGCTCGCCGTCTAGCAAGGTCGGGGAATCAGTGTTTTTAAGGTTTAGTACTCGCCAGAATTTTTTAGGGTCAGTTTTCAGGAGCTTAGGCAGTGTGAAATTGAAAAAAATTAGGTTTGGCTTATTTAATGGTAGCTTCGGTTTTCCTCGATACAATCTTTTAATTATCCCAGTCTTCTGTCGATTTTGTCCGTGACGCCTTCCTAAATGCTCGCTTCTTTTTGTTCAGGCTTCTTTTCACATCCTGCGTGAACCACTTCGTTGATCTAATAGTCATTTCTGGAACACAACTACATTCGATCTGTTTTAACATGTCACGAAATTTAATCCAGTTGTCATTTGCAGGGCAATTTTCAACACTGGCTTCGAAATGGGGTGTAAACTCTGCCAGCAAACGATTCATTTTCTCGACATTTGCGCGTGCGTAATTGAGTATGGTCGTGGTAGTTATGGTTTTATCGGACAGTGGCATAGATAAGGAGCAATGTACGGCACGGTTATCGCTGATTTCCTCCAGGACATGAGTAACTGCATTATCAGGTTGATTAGTGAGTATGAAGTCCAATATGTTGTTTCCGCGCGTTGGTCCCGCCACGAGCTGTGACATGTTATGCACATGTGTTAGGTTTACACATTTAATCCAGTTTTCATTTGCAGTGCAATTTTCAACACTGGCTTCGAAATGGGGTGCAAACTCTGCCAGCATACGATTCATTTTCTCGACATTTGCGCGTGCGTAATTGAGTATGGGCTTGGTAGTTATGGCTTTATCGGACAGTGCATAAGGAGCAATGTACGGCGCGGTTATCGCTGATTTTCTCCAGGACACGAGTAACTGCATTATCAGGTTGATTAGTGAGTATGAAGTCCAATATGTTGTTTCCGGGCGTTGGTTCCGCCACGAGCGGTGACATGTTATGCACATGTGTTAGGTTTACAAAGTTCAGGCTTTCTTCACGCCGTCGGCTGGTACAGCTAAAAGGGGAAGTGGACCGGTCTATGTTGGGGTAATTGAAGTTTCCGTCAAGAATAGCAACAGAGTTGGGGGGCTTGTTTAAAACGTGATCAAGAGAATCGTTTAGATGTTCAATAAACTCAAGGGCCACCATCGGGTGGTCTGTAGCCCACGCTTATGACGCACGGTACTTGCGCCAGGCGTGCCGTAACCCACGTAATTTCAAGGGGCGAGTCGCAAACTATAACCGAAGGAAGAAATTCCTTCCTAATGGCAATAAGCACCCCTACACCACGACAAGCGGCTCTGTCTTGCCGAAATATCGTGTACTGCGCAGGGAAGCTAAGTTCACTGTTTTCCGTGTCCGAATTCAGCCACGTCTCCGTGCCAAGAAGAACATCAGCATTGCACGTGTATATAAGAGCTTTTAGTTCGTCAAGTTTGCCTTATATACTGCGGAAGTTCACAAGGGTTCTTCTTCAGCTCAAAAAAATAAAAATAAAAACTCATGATGTAGGTTAATAACCACATGCCCAAAACAATTCTCTCCCGTTGCCTAAGAGGGGTGTTTGACAATGTAAGCCATGAAATTATCTTGCCCAATCTCAATACCTCCAATGAGTCAGAACATGTAACTAAATCAGGGGTTTCCTCGCCAAATGACAAGCAGTCCTGAAGGTCGGCGACGCGCTATCACCTCCCTTCCCCGTTGGAAGCCGAGGCATGCCGAAGGGCTCTCTTCTTTTTTCACTGCTATTTAACATCGCCCTCATTGGCCTTCCCAAATTATTAGACGCTATCCCCGACTTTCACCGTGGCCTGTATGTCGATGATTATAACGTTATGGACTAGCACAGGGTCGTAGGGGCAACGCAAGATCAGCTTCTACATGCCGGCTGCTGACGTCGTACAAGCCTATACGCCTATGCTGCACTTTACAGAAGCCCTAACTTCTCCTCGTCTGGAAACGTGAAAGTAGAAAACAACAGGACCCAGGTATTCAAATTTCATTGGTGGTGCAACGATCACGCCTTCCCCACACATAAAGATACCGGGGATGACATTTCAAGAGGATTGTTCCAACTCTATACTTAATTGTCACTTCACCTACGCAGGTCAAATTGTTAACATGCTCCGCCGAGTCACCAAGAAAGTTCGAGGGATGAAGGAGGCAGGCGCATCACGACTTGTCCAAGGCTTCATCATCCCTCGTATCAATTACACCATCCCGTATGCAGTCCTCGCCAAAAGCGACGTAAAGAAACTCGACACACTTATTTAAAAAGCAAGCAAGCACTTGGTCTCCCCATCAGAACGGCCACGGACAGACTTCTCATCACGGTGGGGTGTAACACGGAGTGTAGCACGGCGGGTGAGCTCTTAAGGGCCATCCGGTAAACCAGCACCACCGCCTAGCGACCACGATAACAGGGCGCGCGCTGCTTACTTGCGTCGGATACAATACCCCGCGAGAACAAGGGAATTGTGCCATGAATATACCCGCGACTACCAAGCAATACATCTTTGTGGCTTTAGTCCCACGAAACATGCACTCGCAGTTTTACCAAGGAAGGCGTGCGGCGAGAGCACAAATACAACCCCTTGATCCAACTCCACAACCGTGTACACGGGCGCTGCAGACCACGCTCGCATGAATACGATGACAGCTGTCGCCACGGCATGCACCAGACACATCGCCAGTGTCACACTTACTATAGCATCAACACCATCCAAGCAGAGGGGAGAGCCATCGCTCTTGCCATCGCCCACACCTCAGGCGATACAATCATTACACACGGTCAAGCAGCGTGTGGAAGCTACCTGAGCAAACGAATATAAAACCTGCTGCAAAAACCCTTCTCTAACGACCCACACAATGCAAGATCCGTCTGGCTTGTGTCTCTGCTCACCAGTCATCCCTTCGAGACAACATCGTGGCCTGCACTACAACCCGACAATTACCCAACGGGGCATCGTGAGACGTCGCGCTACAAGCGACTCACACCGTAATCACCTATCAGGCAATCACGCAACATTACAAGTTGGGTAGGCAGCACTATCCACCCCTCACTCACCAAGGACCAGGATCACAAACTAAGGCTCTTGCAAACGAACACGTTCCCCCACTTATCTAAATTTTACGCCATCAATCCTAACATTTATAGTCCCACCGGCCCGCAGTGCAATGAGATATGTACCGTCTACCACATGATGTAAGCCTGTCAAGGAAACTCGAAGGTTAACCCAATCTCCAACTTTTCCCATGAGCAGCGGGAGACAGAACTGGCCAGCAGCCGAAGCTAAACTCAGCTTCGGCTGGAAGAACGCGCGGTGAAGACGGCAAGCTCCATCAGGATCCTGACATGAGGAATCTGACCTCGTGCTCTTTTTTTCTCACAATAAAGTACTCTCTCTCTCTCTCTCTCTCTCTCTCTCTCTCTCTCTCTCTCTCTCTCTCTCTCTCTCTCTCTCTCTCTCTCTCTCTCTCTCTCTCTCTCTCTCTCTCTCTCTCTCTCTCTCTCTCTCTCTCTCTCTCTCTCTGCCATAGCAGGGCGTCTCCAGAGAGACTGCTTATTATCGCATGCAGCCTTTAGTGTAGTTAGGGACTGCATGCCGTTGTCAGAAAATCAAGTGTTGGTTTGTGCTCTTCTGATTGTAATGACATGTTTTCCAGTGAGAGTGTACGATGGATTTTGTGAATTGAATTGTAGGGAGGAGCTGTGTTCGCTGGTGATGCAACTTTCTGCGACGTGGTTACCAGTTGTAGTTGGCTTACCAAGAGATCAAGGGTTCCTGGCGTACAAACTCACGGGCGAGAGTGTTTGCGCTGACATTTCCCTCAATGCTTTGATGACCAGGCCCCCAAATGCGTGTGCGGAATTACGGATGTGATTCATGTAGCAAGTGAGCGTCGTCGTGATGTGCTCGGGTACAGCGCATTGCCATTGTAAGCCCTAACGGCTCCTTGGCTGTCTGTGAGGATAAGTACTCTTTCGGTTTGTAGGTCCTAGATGCGGTACCTCCTCCTACTTACCTTGTACGTGTGGAGGAGGACGACTCGCTGAGGATTGGTTGGCGATGAGATCGGAGGTTGACAAGCGGAGATGATTAGGGCGGGAGGTGGAGAAACAAAAACAAAAAGGGAAATTGGTACTAGTAGAACATGGGGGAAAGGGGAGCCGGTGGATAAGGAAATACTCGATGCCGATTGATTAACTTGGATTATAGTATGTTCTGAAAGAACGCCAGGGTTTATAAGCCGATTACTGGCAATATCGTTTCATTCTAGTAGTGTTTTAGTAAGCGTATACACGTGGTAAGTGTTAAGGTATACCCTGTGGTGGGCGACACGCCCCGTTGATAGGACCAGGTTGGGAAATAGTGCACGCTTCGCTAAAGCAACACAATTGCATAGCCATTTGTCATACTGTTTTGTACAAAAGCGCTTAGACAAGCTCCTCCATGCTGCTTCAGCTCTCAGAATTTGTGACGTCCCAAATCATCGGGCGAAAAAAATGTACAGGGAGGCGATGCGACTTTTCACGATTTTGTAATATTCTCTGTGGATAAACAACTGTTGCTGCTGTCGCCGCCGCAAATGGTATATTTGCATTCTCGGCGCCGCAGTATACCATACCGGCCAAGGTGCTTTTACATGTAGGTGTCCTTTTCATAGCTATGATTCGGTTGAGAGCACCAAGAGACCTGCTACTTTGTGAAACATCCAGGCTCTAAACAATCGCTGGCATTTATTGTAAAGCAACATTCGTATTTGAAAAGCCCCCTGAGGATAAAAAAAATAACTGACATATTTCATTTGAGGTGACATTTGGTAGTAATAAAAAGGCTTAACTTTGCCAAAACAATACATTTCCGATAACTTCCTATCCATATAGGCGGAATTCGCAAGCTGAATGCGACTCTATACTCGGTGACAACTTAAGAACGGCACCGGAAGTTGCCGCGGTGCCTTATCACTGTAGCCGGATGTTTCTCCGCGCGCCGCAAGTAGGGCGTTACTGGGAATATATTGAACATGGCGTGAGCCGTTCCCGTGATTTTTTGGACTTAATATGCTTTTAAACGACTCCAGTGACGACAAACAAACTGCGTGAGACAAGGCAGACGATATCACGCATTCATAGCAAACCCCTTTCAAAACGCGCGCGCATTGACGTCACGGGTCCGGCGCTTTAGCGGAGGGATACACTACATGAGGTGGTGCCGTTCTTGAGTTGTAACCGAGTATAGTGCGTCTGCAGCTTGAACGTCTGCAAAAACTATGCGAGTAGTTTGTTAATTATAACAGTTACCTAGGTTAATCTATCCATACAATCAACAAAAGTTTATTTCGTCAAGCACGAAATCTACGCGCGCAACTCATTTTTACTGTGGTGGTTGTTGTACCTGTTACACCTACACACTGCGAGGACCTTTCGTGCCCTAATTCCTCTCCTTTTTCTATTAAATGATTCACTCACCCCCTAAATACTCTCCCTGTTCCTCAGCTAATTGCATTGGCTCAGATAAGTCATAATGCCAAAGGTCAGTCAACAAATGCCCAGTTTAGCTGGTAGTAAAAAGCTGAAATCAAGCGACTTTTAAAGCGAGTTAGGAACTGTGGTATATCGTGGGGGTTCTCGGGGCGCGCTAGTCAGTACTCCGGCGTCGGCCACCACGCTAGCTCCCGGCGTGTCAACTACGCGGGCTCCCGAGCCTATACGGCAGCTAAGCGAGGTTCGCCGATACGAGAAACACAGTAGACAGTAGTGCCGAAGCACAGCCGTTTATTTGGGGACTCCTAAAGCATGTGAGCACAATGCTCGACGGCGTTCACGAATAACGCCGTCGAGAAAAGGTTGGTCGGGCTGAGCGGACCGCTGGCAGCGAGCGCACTGTCAAAAACATACAGCTAAAACTCTTAAGCATGCAACTGAAGTGCACAACGAGTCTTCTTTTTGGTGAGCTGCCCAGGGGGCGCTGCGAAACCGACTTCTGGGCTGTACTTCCGGGTAGTACAAAGCTGCGAGGGTCTCATAGGACCCCGGGATGACAGATGCAAAATGAGCTCGATACACCCGATTGTTTCGCGACATGGCCTCCAACCCATCCTCGGCGCATCCTATCTCGTCCGGCGATCAACTTGGATTAGGGATTCACCGATCGACGATCGTATGAAGTGAAATTTGAAGTGAAAGGTTCTTGTTTGTACTAATACACTTAGTGACAAGGACTTCTCAAACTACAGCCGATTAAACTAGGACAGTAACGCAATCGGCGATGATCGCGCGTCGAGTCTCGCGCCGAGTCTCGCAAGCGAGTCTCGCGCACCGCAGGTTGGTCCGCTCCGGTGAGCCGTGCGTTTGCGCACCTGCGCACTTATGCGTTCATTTTCAATAAACACCACTGGTTTGCGTCATCGTTACGAATACATATTGCAGCGCTAGCTTGCCGTTTTTTTTTCGTGGCTCAGTCACAAAATGCAGCGAGCGTCAGAAGAGTGAAATATGTTTGTGATTCCGAAAGCAGTGGCCGTAAAACAAAGTGGTCGGGCGAATTGTGTGGCCGTTTCGTTTCCTTGTTTGCTCTCACTTTATTTACGCTCTTGCATCATATATCCCCAGTTCGCACTTAACAGACTAGAATAAGGGTCGGCAACGTATTCAGGTGTAGTGCCGAGTTGCATGAAGTCGACACGGCGGAGGGCTGGATGGCAAATCACATAGAGATAATATACTGGCAAATCAGGTGGGAGGGGAAGGAGGGCTTTGAAGGCAAAGAGAAAAAATTCAGCGGATTGCCAATAATATGTGACAATAATTTGGCAAAGTGTGAATATGGGTAACAATGCAGCTGGAAGCTATCAATTTTCTGTCCTTGTCTCCCCGTCAAACACTATTGGTCAAAACTGGCATGTCGGCGTCTAGATGACAGGGGGAGGGGTGGTGGTTCTGACGACGTGGGGCCGCTTAATACAGCCCTGCAGGCCACATTCGGCCCGCGGGCTGTAGGTTGCCGACCTCTGCAGTAGATATAACCAACACAGTCAGTGACGACCGCATGTAAATATTTGGGCCGCGCACCGGGTATGTGGCTATGTTATGTTATGTAAATACAGAATTACACATCTCTGCAATAGCGGACATGCGATCTGGTGCTTGTCTTGCGTCCTTTAATTGCGCTTAATTTGTTTATTTGACGCTACTGCCTCACCTACTCGCTAGTATACATGTACCTTGCCGTTCGCAAATCGTATGGCGTAAAATGTTAAGCAAGAATCATTTAGTTTGCGAAAATACAAAATAAAATTTCCACTCGTTTTCAAGGCGGTGCCAGGCCAGCAGTGTCAGCTGAGTCGGCTGCGCTTCTCACGTCGTCTTGCATAGGCTCCCGCTGAAGCAACCATTTACAGTACCAGCATTATCTGTTTATGGTATTCTTGAACTGTTTCCTTCTCAACGGTACGCAAGAATAAAGAACGATAAGGATCGTCAAGAAGTTAGACCACCCGACTTGGGGATACTGTCCCACGTCGCTAAGATCGCGACAGCTCGCTAAAAAGAAAGTAGATAAATCGGCATGTTGAAGCGGATATTATTTTGTTTAGCCCCTGCAACCACTTTAAGGACATTTTATTCAGTATGGAGTCACTTAAACGCACCGCAATGTGATTAAATTAAGTACAACCAACTTTCGCTCTGGCTTGTAATTGAAAACACATGGAGGGCGGTGAGGGTCGTCTGCTTTTGTACTACCCAGAGGCGTCGGCCACTAGGGGCGCTGCGCCAAAACTCCAGCGTCAATGGCTCAGGAGCGACCACTATGGATAGTATTTCTCGATATAAAGGGAGCCTACGACAACGTAGATAGAGAACTTCTATGGAGCATACTTGAACGGGAGGGATTAGGCCAGGAATTTATACAGCTGTTGCAGTGAATTTACAATGAGAGCGAGGTGCAAATTACCTGGGAGGACCAAAAGTGCACGGAACCGGTAGTCACAAATAGAGGTTTAAAGCAGGGCTGTCCTCTGTCGCCATTGCTGTCCATGCTGTACATGGCTAGACTAGAAAGAAAGCTTGAGGCAGTAAAATAGGTTTCAATCTATCTTATAGCTGCAAAGGACAGGAAGTGGAACAACATATCCCGGGACTGATATATGCAGATGACATAGTACTACTAGCAGATAGCAAACAGTGTATGCAACAGCTCACAGATATCTGCGGGGAAGAAGCCACTGAACTGGGGTTAGAGTTTAGCACAGCAAAGTCGGGAGTTCTAGTTTTTAATGACAACGCCCGTAACGAATCGGTATTCGTTCAAAAAGCAGCAATACCGTGGGTAACGGAATACAAATATCTGGACATATGGTTAAACGAAGGTCAGGCGTATCTAAAAACTCATGAGGAGCATTTAAGAATGAAAGGCAGAAGAAACGCCTTTATCATGAAGCACAGAGCACTGTGGGGATATAACAGATATGAAGTAGTGAGAGGAATCTGGAAGGGAGTAATGGTACCAGCACTCACCTTTTCAAACGCAGTAGTGTGTCAAAGCAGAGATTCAATCAGGACTAGAAGTAAATCAGAGGGCCGTAGGTCGATTGGCATTAGGAGCACACAGTAAAACAACAAATGAGGCAGTGCAGGGAGACATGGGATGGGCATCCTTCGAAGTGAGAGAAGCCCAGAGCAAAATATGTTTTGAAGAACGACTTAGAAATATGGATGATCAGAGATGGGCGGCCAAAGTGTTACGGTATCTTTACATGAACAGCGTGGACACAGAATGGAGAAAAAGAACCAGAAGGCTCAGGACAAAGTATATGAAACCTGGAAGTGCAGGGGAAACGACCAAGGCAATAAAAAATGGAGTGGAAGAAACAGAGACCACGACCTGGAAAAAGAGGATGGATGCGAAGAAGTCCTTAAACATCTACAGGATCGGGAAGCAGGAGATCACAAAGGAAAAATTATTCGATAATACCAAAGAAAGTGCATTGCTTTTTGAAGCCCGGGCGGGTTGCTTGCGGACAAAAACGCTTATCCGCGAGCCGGTATAGGAAGAACTATGCGCAGGCTGCGGAAAAGAGCCAGAAACCATGCGACATATTGTAACGGAGTGCAAAATTATCCGTCCAGTCCTCAGTGATGGAGCCATCCAGCTTCCGGAAGCCCCTGGCTTTAAGGTTAGCGGAAAAGTGAACTGGACAGCAGTAGAGGTTAGTAAAAGAAGGTTAGAATGTTGGTGGGAAAAGAGCAGAGAACAATCTGGGAAGACATGCGAACAAAGAAGTCAGACTAGCACAAAGATTTCGTAAAAGTATTTTCTTTTTATTTTGACATTGTTTTTTATTTATTTTGTTTGTATTTTTTTTTGGGGGGGGGGGGGCGAGGTGATTGTACAGTTCGTTGCGACTAAGGCCGCTGTGCAACGCCACCCCGTTACGAAGGGGAAGCCACTAAGCATCATCATCAGCGCAGTAGCCCTATCCACCACCGCCGCGCTGTTCAGTCGATCTTGCCCCGACTGGACCTCCGGCGATACTCTCCTCATCTCCCGCGCGCACCCGTTCGCGCCGCCCGCGCGCCTATGCCCCGCGCGGACCGGTGGTGCCATCTCTCGGGGGCGCCGACGAACCAGCGGAGCGTCGGAACGGTTTCAGCGCACAAGTCTCTCCCGAAACGCGCGCCGGGTCGGGATCGCGGGCCGCGATTCTCCACGATTCCCACAGAACAAAAGGTCAGGCGCAGATTTATACAGCTGTTATCGCGGCGCTTTGAAGGTCGGATTTGCAGTCCATGCATCGTACTAGGGTTTGAAACAAAGCTGCAGTTGCGGTTTGAAATTCGACCGGCTGACATTTTTCCTCTTTCATATATGTACATTGGAGTAGTGGAGGGATAAGAAGCGCGTTGCATCAGCCTCTGAAAGTAGTTTCAGAGCTATGCAGATGTGTTACCGTTGACTTCAACATCGTAGTGGAAGAAAAAGGAACGGGTAGTTCTTTTCTCCTCACTTTTTAAACTTCGGCAACCGTAAATACGAGGAGGCTTGAAACGGTCCTCGGATTCGCAACGGTCAACATAGGCGCGAAAGTGTTCGCGATGGAACACGGTTAGGCAACGCAATGGTCAACTCAACGGGCCACCGACACAAGGCAAAGCGATGGCCAACTCAACGGGTCTCCCTGAAGTACCGAGGAAGCTCGAATAGATGTTGGCGCCAAGGGCAAAGTCGCGAGTAGAGCTGCTGTCCCGCGGGAATCATATCCAGTGACAGATTGCCGCATTTATGCGTGTACTTCTTTTTTTATGCTGTTGCCGCTTCCCGGCAGGTAGACGGTTGCATACGGAGGAGCCTTTCAACCACATGTTCCTCTTTCTTTTCGGGCTGGCAGTCGGGGTCATGCCAAGGGGGAGATTTGTTCCTTAATTCGCGCCTTAATATGTGCGTCTCCATCGGGTCTCTTCGATTACTAAGGGTCTTTCAAGTTATAACCCTATTTGGTAATTGGTGTTGCTATTAGCCAGTGGCGGTCCCAAGGGGGGTGGGGCGAAGGAAGCGATGTCACGATGTTCGCATGTCACGACACATCGTCATCATCTACTCACCATCCAGGCTCCCCACGTTAGTGGGAAGCAGGGGTAGGAGTACAATCATCAGGATCCCTGCTCTTGGTAAAAAGACAGCCACGGGTAATCCCAGTGCTTTTAGTAACTCTCGCATCCCGCCGCTCAGAGACATCATCGCAGAACGCAAGGCAGGACACGATCGCCGCCGTCTCTACACGCCAGCGGGCCAGTCGCTCCTAGAGCTGGACGGGGAACAGCTGGGTGAACAGATAGAAGTGCTCCGCGCGATCGCTCCCTGGGACGACGTCCAGGTTCGTGTCACGAAGCCAGTCACGCGCCGACGCACGAAAGGGGATCACACGGCCCAACGAACCGCCCTTGCTGAGAGGGCTGACTTCCAGGACAACGCCATCTTCACGGACGCCGCCTGGGACCCAGACACTTTCCGGGGAGCGGTCGCTGCCGTCCGAGGACAGCAGCGGGATGCGCAGGCGTTTCAATACTGCCAAGAGCAACCTGTGAGGTCACTTGAACTGCAGGCCATCCTTTATGCACTAGAGAAGTTGACTGAATGTGCAAGGACCAGCCCACTTTCTGTGCGAGGACAAACCTTCACAATTTTTACCGACTCTTTGGACGCCCTCAAAAATCTGACGAAGACACCTAGAGCCGGCACTTTGGCGCACAACGTGAAAGTCGCTTGCGCAACCCTTCACGAGCTCTACGGCGTGATGGTGCGGGTGGACTGGGTCCCGGGGCATGCGGGCAGCATCGGAAACGGCGCCGCCCATGACGCGGCGAGCGAGCTGTTACGTTTCCGCTCGTCCCCCCTTGACGCAGTCCCTCAGGCCTCGCTGCTCTTTGACCCGGACGAGGAACGCGAGCGGATGAAGGTGCAAGCCAAACGAGAACTGAGGGCGAAGGTGCCGCACAATCCCCACCCACTTCCCAACGGGCTTCCGCGCGGTGCGGAAGTGCTAATTTACAAGGCTAGGACAGGTGCTGCACTTACGGAAGATGTTCTGGCCAAGTGGCGAGCACACACTGCATCCAAAAGAGCTCGTGGCGGTGACCCACAAGTGGACATCACCGATCAGAACGAGGAGGGCGACCAGGCAGCCACTGCGACGTGCTGCACGTGCAGTACCGGTGCCTCTCCAACGTTAAGGCACCTACTGTGGGACTGCCCCGGCCTTTCGCCGCTGAGGAACAGGCACAAGGGCGCCGGCGTTACATCATTGGAAGAATGGACAACCCCGCCCCCTCACTTGGACGCCGCGAGCACGATCCTTTCTTTGTGGGAGTTCGTGCGAGCGGCAGACCTGACCGGACGACTCTGACGGCCGCCCCACTCCCTTTCCCTTCTCCCCTCTTCCCCAACTAGGCTACCAAGCCCCCCCCCCGTATCGTTAATAAAGTTTCATTCATTCAGTAACGCGAGCGGAGGATGAAAAGTGTATGCCCGCGCCTTTCAAAAGAGACGGATGAGTGCCCCCTCCGACAAAAAAGCAGACAGAGGACGGGAAGTAAAGAAAAACATAAAAACTAAAGAAAATTAAGGAGAAACGTAATCACTTACAACTTAAAGAGAAAAAAAAAAAACGTCTGGATGCTGTTGGCGCATTCCCCATAGCATTTTGATTGTTTTGTTTATTTTTGTAGCTAGCGGAGAACGGAAGTCGAGCGTCGCGATGTCACATGGCTATTCCCAGTGTTTCCAGCTGCTTTGAAAGAAGCAGAGAGGGAGGAGGAATCGATCGGCAAGGGGGGAGAGGTGCACTTAATTGCTTCTGGCGCAGCTAATACTGATTTTAGATCAATGATTCCAACGGCACTGCATCGCTATATTGGTACTACGCGACAATAAAGGCCTTTTGTAACTTTTACAAAAGGCTTTTCTGGGTCCCTTTAAAGAAATGGCTACTTGTTGCGGCAAGAAGAGACATCTAAGCCACGTAAGTTTGGTGCATAGTTTGCGAAAAGAAAAAAAGTATAGAGATTTCGAAAATTGTCTCTCATGCGTGGGAATTCTTACTCTGCTTCGCCATAGTTTTTTAATAGCCGGATTGGACTATAAGTAGCCAAACTGAACTATTTTTCGTCGGTTTTAGTATGCATTTGTGGCTATTGGGCGACTTTATTGCTTTGTATCTGTTTTTTTTTTTTCATTTTTCTTTGTTTTTCTTATACCAATGATGCGCATTTACAGTGTTGCAACAACTAAATGCCTTAAATTCACCAATTATGCATTTTTGTGCAGATTCGAGGTGTTACACAGCATGTTCTGGGGTACTAGACAAAGAATTGTGGATAGTCGTTATGTGAGGATAGGCAGAGTCAGTGGCCTTGTTCATTGCCCGACCCTGCGTACACCAGTGGTCGGGGTGGTGGCGGATGTACTGCGCTAGGAAGGCTGCAGCTTAGTCCCTCGATGCTTTTACGCACTCTGGCTGTAGCGATGGCGGATCCAACGCCAATTCGGCGAAGGATTACTCTTTCTGGACGAGGCAGGCCCTTATGTAGAGTTTCTGGACTCAGGGCCCTCTGGTAGGGTACTGAACATGAGTACTGCCTCACGTTCTTTCTCTCATAATGTGGGTGGCTCGAGGCGACGTGATCGCGGAGAACGTGGCTCTGGCATTTTCTCGCTTCCGGTGCGAGCTCGTCGGCTCGTATCACCTCGTGTACCGACACTCCGGACATTATAGCCTCGCAGCCGTTGTCACAGCCTCTTGATGAAGGCGGGGATATTGGAAACTGTTAGTGAAAGAGCGCCAAAAGTGCGGCTCTGTGTATTGAAAACAAAAAGGAAAGATCATCTTGGAAAGGTTCTCGGTTTTTATTTATTTGCGCTTACTTCCGATGCGAATCATGCGACGGGGCTTTTGACACATCAATTTTAAACGCAAGCTCCTTCTTGAACCTAAAGAATCTTACTTTCTTTTCTTGCACCAGGGTCTACTCCGCGAAGCAAGACAGGTGACAAACCACAATGAACACATTTTCGCTCCCGTTTCGGCGTAAACAACGTGGAGAGCACAAGCTTGACTGCGGAGGCCATCGTCTGAAGGGCCACACCTCAGGTGGGCTTGCATAACCGCTTCTTTGAGGAGGCGGGACACGACACCATTGAATCAGCGTGACGAGAAAATGAAAAGGAGATCTGTGTAACCTTGATGCCTTGCCAACATCGTTCAGGGAACGGAATGCGCGTCAGGTGTGCATTTGAGAACGCGGAAGTGAAACATATGCTGCAAAGTGATGCGGTTAGCAACATCTCAAATCAGCCTTTAATTTGGTAATTCATATTAAGTTGAATGAATGCGCACACCTAGGTCAAGTAATGTATCGATTCCCGGCATTTACCGTAACATGGGCTCTTCGTATGCGAGTGTGACGTATGCGAGTGTGCATCCCCAATCCAGTAGAAATTCAATTGAACAAACTTCAGAAGAGTAAAGAAAAGGTTCAGAGTAAAACATTGCCTATTTGTAGTGCCAAGGTAGATGCCGCACGTTTAAAATAAGTCATACGAAGAAGCATTATTTCGTTGGTTTTTTACATTTTACCCCTTAGAAATATGTTAATTTTTCTGCATTGGTGCATGCAGCAACACGGCGTTTTAAACTGATCCCTGGTCTCCAGGCTGGGCTACACCGTCTGCGGCCCAACAGCTTGCTGCGGGAGGCGCCCACAGACTTTTCAAATGTCGGCCACGCGTCGTCTGCAAGTGTTCAGCCGCTGGCCTTTAAAACAACAACCAACTCGTTAAAAAAACTTGCTCAAACTACGGCTACGCACCTAACTAAGGCACTTGAAGCTGGGATAACTTCGGATACAAGCTGTACACTGAATACGGCAAAGCAACCGTCCCTAATCACGCCGCTCGTCGCTCACCGCTCGTACGACTCGTATAGAACTCAGAAAACATTATTGAGTTTCAGTATTTTGTTGAGCAACGTGAAACAAGCGCGTCCGTACAACCCAGGCCCCGGAATCGTTTTTTTTTTTTTTCGTTTCCAGATTTACCTAGAAACACTTATTCAAAGAAATTTGCTCTTTACTGTGAAGTCGCTTCGATCTCATAAACCGTAATCTATACAAGCCTTTTCTCAAGTAGTGCCGAGCAATTTATTTTTTATGTTCAAATACTCCCATTAATGGAACCGCGCATCACGGCTGACATGAAACAGTAAGCCTTCGCACCGGCACGACGCCCCCGTGCAATCATAAAGCAGCGGGTTTAAATACCACCTGTAGATTTTGTTGACCATTTGCAGCGTATACGAAGGAAGAAATGGCACGCCAAGTACGAATGTACTATCAATTAGATTGTTTGTTCATTCTTTCGCATTCGCCGGCTGTATACGCTGTTAAGTCGAACGTTTGTTGAAATTAAGCCTTATTCAGCGCATGAAAATATGGCTTTATAGAGTTCCTTGTATGCTGAGCCGTTATGCGCCACCGCGTCTTTCGCTATAATGCGGGATACGACGAAAAGGAGCAGACAGAGGTCTTTTTGTGGGGGGTCTAATCTGTCGACAGCAGCACGCCCACTCCGGAACGAGAGTGGTAAAATTGCAAGTTTGGCGTGTAGGTAAGTTTGCCTCTCCGAAAACACAGCGGCGTTAACAACGCGAACAGCACAGCAAAAAAGCAGACGGGGCGACCGTTGGACAAACGGGACAGCACCCGGGCCTGTTTTGACTTGCTGCATGTTTCGACTATTTTAGCGCTGCCTTTCTTCACACAAGAAATACGTAGTGTCTGCAAGGTCAGGGGAGAGGTATTGAGGTTCTTTCAAAACGAAAAGTGGTTGCGCTCAATGAGGAAACGGCTTGTTTTATTAGTGCTATATTTGTTATTATTTTTTGACTTCGTTAAAAAGGCAGATGTTCCTGCTCTACGTTTATACAGGCACTAAGGGGCGCGCTACTTTCGCAATGATGACACGTCGATTGAGGTTGCGTAGCCCAAACCTTCTCATTGTATTTGCATGTGAATAAACAGCGCACGCTGCGGATATGCACCTTCTTGCACGCAGCCATAACGAAAGCTGATTTATGAAGAAGGGAATGTTTGCCACACAACCTGAAGAAATTGCCCACACAAAATTTGTGAGCCTGCAAAACATTCCCAAGTCTCCTAACAAAATGTTCATAACGGCGAAGAAAAATTAAAGCGTTTTGCACAGAAAGAAACATTCATCTGATCCAATTCAACAACAACGAAATAAATAGAGGACAGCCGCTTTATTTCCTGCTGTGTGATGCGCGTGTAGGGGCCCGCTGCTTGGTACGTAGCTTTAGACTGTTGAGTCTTCATAAGAGCATCTCAAAAATACTGTAGGGAAGCCTACGCATTTTGAATACTTATCGAGGAGCTCTGAGCGCTGAACCTCGCGAATAAGCTAGAAAGGACGAGTTACACACGATCTTCTGACCGATGCTTTGAACAAATTTGTTCTCACTCTCTTCGTCTGTTTCAAACGTGTGGGGGATACAGCTTCAAATTATTCAGATGTGTCAGAAGGTGGCAAAAATTACTGAATCACTAGAAATACACTTTTTAGCGCACTAAAACATCAAAGCGGGCGTTTTCTAGCGCAGGCGCTGCTGCCCCTCACCAGCGGAGTGTAGCAGACGACAGCGGCGCGAGCCAGGGGGCGCCACTCAAACATCTCATGATTCTCATCGCCAATACCGTTTGCAGGCTGCAAAGAGTGTCTTGCGCGACCAGCCAACGTTTATAGATAAACGTTGGGACCAGCGGCCTCCCTTTCCTCCTGGTGTTCAACTTCGTGCGGTGTGACTGACGAAAGGGGGATGGAAATGTGTGAGGGGTCACGAGGTTAATGACACTCGAACGAGAAAGCGCCAAATGGCATTGTCCCGCCGGGGTGGCTCGGTGGTTATGGCGTGGTGCTGCTCAGCACGGGTGCACGGGTTCTTTCCCGGCCTCCGCAACGTGGGGATGCTCCGCAGCCGTTTTTCTGATGCAGGCGAAAAACTTGAACCTTTCAACCAATTGGCGCTGACCACTTTCTCGCCGGATGACCGAAGCGTTTCGTCGTAAACCGGCAACTTTAGTTCCCTTCCTCTTCGGATTCGCGTGGTAAAAAAAAAAAGAAAGAAACTGTTCGTGTTTGGGTTCAGTTCCGAAGTACTGATTCTCTTACGGTTTTTGATTCGTATTCGGTTCCAGTCGGCACTGCCTTTTCTTTAATTAAATATGTTGTGGAGTCTCACCGTGTATATCAAGCACTTAGAGGAGTCTGTACTTGTGTATACGTTTTTAACATGTAGAACGGCTGCTTCCGGAGGCCAGGGCAAGAACGGAAGCAGGGTGTTGACGCAAAGGATTTAGGGGCCCGTTGGTGCGTGGCGAAAGAAGCCGCGTGCGGCTAATCCGATTAGCTGCCACCCTCTTTTGACCTCCGGTCAGCACGACAAAGCGTAGACATTCATGGCGGAGCCAGCTGACGTGTCTCTATCAACAAAAAAGCCCCGCTGGCTTAATTCAATCTGCTGGATCCCGAAAACCGTACTTTTCAAAAGTTCTGTCACACGCCTGAAACGGAAGGAAGAATGTAGAAGGAAGGCAGGAAAGTTAACCTGGCTAGAGCCTAGTTTGCTATACTGCACGTGGGAAAGAGAAAATGGGCAAAAAAGAGAAAGCAGAGAATACAGCTAAGTGGGAGCACACAGGTATGCCCAGCGCTGAAGCACTAAACGTTGAAGTTCAGTGACTGCCACTGGAGTCTTTCAGTCTATAGTCTGCTGTTTAAGTTCGTCGCCCGTAGAAAGCGTAAGAGTTCTTTAGTCGCCTTCTGAGCGGATGACAGAGAAGGCCAATGACACAGAACCTTCTCCTCCGAAAATGGCCGCCGAAAGTCCAGGTTCCTCAGTGCTGATGACAGCTTTTTTCTTGCAGGCGAGTAGCGTGGGCACTCGCATAAAACGTGGCGTATCGTATCCGGTGTGCCGCACGTTTCGCACTCCTTACTTGCTGCCATTCCTATTAAGTATGAGCAAGCATTTGTGAATCCCACCCCGCAACACGCCTTAAAAAATTTCCCGAAATGTATGGACGGTTTATGGCAGAACTTATACGTAATTTAGCTTACAGGCATTAGATTGTAAAAAAATATGATAGGCGGGAACTCTAATAAGATCTTTACTCAGATATGTCTCTTTTTTTTCTCAGAAATGTCCTCGCCATTCTTTTTAGGGGTATGTCAACTGTACTCGGGGTAGCCATGTAGGGGGTGAGAAAAGTGGCCCCTGGGTATGAACCTTTCATAAATGACACTGTGGATCTGGGGTAAATTAATTTTTCTGTCCTGCTGACCAGCGAGGTCCTGGAGAAGCAGTGCAGCCTGGTGACCCGGTATATACGAGATTAAAGTGGCCGTGGCATCCTCGATCAGGGACGCCACCCACTATGATGACCGACGACCACCCCCCCTCCTTTCCCCTCTCCCTTCCCTCTCCCATCTCTGGGAACAGCAAACGTTTATTTTTCCTCCGCCGTCATCTCGCTCCTCTGAGAAGCGCCATAGTCATTCCAGGAAGAAACCTCGTATAAGGCTTGAACCGATTGCATGCGTTTGGCTGGTCGATCAGATGTGCTCGCCCTTTGTCACATTTTGCTTACCTTTGGTGAGGCAGGCATTTGGTTGGTTCTTCAGATCAACCAGCGACGTTCACTAATAAATAAATTAATAAAGAATGGCTGAAGCTCCCACGGGACCTGTCCTCGTGCCAGGAAATCAACCCGCTTTCTACACCCACGCCTTTTACCTCCCCACATTATATAAACATGGAGAAGCTGTGCCGCTCCTCCCCCAGATCTTCGCCCGGTCCTCTGGTCTTGCCTCTCCCGGTACATTGCCCACGTGCGGAGCCCTGCGGAGCACCCGTTCAGGCACCTTCTCGGCCCACGTACCGTCGGCAACCCCGACATGGGTCACTTCAAATAAAGTCTCTCTCGGACTAAGGATGCCTTTCACGGGGCGAGGCCCATAACATCAGCCTCTTCTCGACAAATAAAAACTGAGTACTCTCTCTCTCTCTCTCTCTCTCTCTCTCTCTCTCTCTCTCTCTCTCTCTCTCTCTCTCTCTCTCTCTCTCTCTCTCTCTCTCTCTCTCTCTCTCTCTCTCTCTCTCTCTCTCTCTCTCTCTCTCTCTCTCTCTCTCTCTCTCTCTCTCTCTCTTTCTCTCTCTCTCTCTCTCTTCTCTCTCTCTCTCTCTCTCTCTCTCTATCTCTCTGTAAACGATGGCATTGCAGTTTGGCGTGGCCGAAGCTACTACTCACATTCAGTGCATGAGCCGCGCCGTTGTGGATGGCTAGTGATTAATTTACACCACCCGGATTTTTTTAAACGTGCGCCGAAATATCACGCACCCGGGCGCTTTTGTTTTTCGCCTTCACCAGAAATGGGGCCTCCGCGGCCGACAACGTAACCCGCGACCGCGTGCGTAGCAGGTAAGAAGAACGTTTGGTAAGCTCCTGCATTCCTCTCGAGGTGATACCAAAGTTGCTTTTCCTTCCGGCCTCGTGTCGCAATGAGTAAGGTAGAAAGCGCATACCCCGTATGAGACACCCTTAGATCACAGACTAGAATTAATTCTCCTTTGCAATGGTACCAAGAACCCAAATGTAGAGTTCGATGACTTCAGAAAGCGTACAATGCATAGCCATTGATTTTGAATGTTGTGCCCTACTCCACAACAATTGTCACATCCATTCCTTTCCCGCACGTACGCCTGCAATGTTCACTTAGGCCTAAATTCATGGTTATTGCAACCGCACTATAATATAAATAAGAGGAAGCATTACACATATATCATGAAGATAGAAGGAAGGTAGGCAAGACGACGAATACAACGAATAGAAATAGCCAGTGAAACGGAGCGAAAACACGCCAGCCCGCGTCGCGTACAAGTTACACTCAAATATTCTCGATTCGCCGAGTTTTGTATCATATGTTAAACATACTTTCAAAGCCTGAAGGCACTCTAGGAGGACTTTACCGACAATGCGTGAAGGAACCACAAGAACAGCGTACACCCTGATTTTACTTGGGGGAACTAGTCTTTAGTAACCCGCTAAACTCCATTCGGGCTTAGCAACTCCTGTCGCCAGCAGGGCTGACCTCACCAGCTAGTTCACATTAAAGGTCTCTCTCTTTTTCTCCATTCTTGCCCTGAAGAACGTAGTTTTGACCGAAAAAAATGCTTCAAATAATGACAAACTTTCAAATTCCCCGCTGCACGTTAGAAGTAACGTAATTGGGAAAGTACCAAAAAAGGAATAATTCTTATATAACCCTGGTGTTAGTTCCATGCTAGAATTCAAGGGGTGTGATCATACAGAACAAGGAGCGTCACTGCAATTGCCCAATCATTTTTATTTGCACTAGCTTTTGTCAACGACCGCCAATCGCGCAAACTGGTCTCTGTGAAGTCACAGGGGCAGTGTGAGAAAGGGGCTGGTGTTCTTATTATCTGCTTTCCTTATTATCTGGCTTAAATGCTTGAATTTTGCGTTAACATTCGGGTGATTTATATTCTGATGTGGCAGTCTTTCGAATGAACCAAACTTGTATTTTTCCTTAATGGTTCCTTTGATGGATTTTTCATGAATTTGCTCAGACGGAGCACATATTTCTTTAAATGCGAAGCTTCTCTTTGTCCCCCCTTCCCATTTCCGGTTATTTTGGAAGGGGAACGTCACGTGCATGGCTAATGAAGAGGATAGGATCGATAAGCTCCCACAGATAATCAAGGAGCCCATCTCCTGCTACGACTACTTCGGCCATCACTACCCTGCCATAACACCCAATGAGCGGGATTGTAGATGTATAATCGCGACGAAATGTCTCGCATTACAGCCACAATCAAATCTGTCATTTGCCTACAATTTCTTTATATTCTGTTATGTGCTCAAAGAAGAGGGATTTCTACGCATTTTCCTATCACCTCCTTTCCGCCCTCCTTTTCTGTTTGGTTTCACGCAAGCCGCATTGCTTGCGTGCCAAACCGCCTTTCTTGGAAAAAGTATACGGTTATGTAGACAGATGTGGATTCAGAGTGACCTGGGTGCAGAGTGATTGAGTGGTACGCACTGCAGGCGTGGCAGTGTTAGTTTCAAGGACTCCTTGAGGGAATAGCGGATCTAATACTGCACAGGTGACTTCCAACGCTCTTATCTCCTTATTCGAAGGGGACCATGATGAAAAAATACGTTTGGTTTATTCGAAATTTGAAAGAAAAGAAATGAAATAAAGGCGATTCACCACCTACTTTCTCGCACTGGGCGCTATGAGGTTGCAGGGGACTGCTTTGTGCGATAAGTGGCCCGCCGACAAAGCTACACCAACGAAAATGATTGTGTGGTTGTAGTGATGCCTCTGGTTCCGTCGATCACATCACTTAAGTGCTAGCAAGGATTGACCCATTTCTGAATTTGTCCTGGCGGCTGAGCTCTAGATTTTTAGTGCCGCAGAATCGGATGCCTGATGCGCTAGTGTCTGCATATCTGCACCTAAATTAAAAACGCATGACTGATTACGCCAGCCAAGACAGACAGACAGACAGACAGACAGACAGACAGACAGACAGACAGACAGACAGACAGACAGACAGATTTTCGTTATAAAAGTTTATATAGTGGAGCTGAGTGGCTTATCTCAAGTTTCTTGTCTGCTTTTGTATGGGCTTACTAATCAGCTTAATCGCACCCCACGTTAAAGGAGCCATGAAGACAAAATACAAGTTGGGTTTATTAGAAAGACAGCTTAGTCCCGATAACAATGATACAAATATCATTGCCATCTTCGAACAAATAACGGAGATATTAAAGAAAACGTGTGAAGTAGTCGCGGCCCCCTAGCCAATTTCCCGCAACTTTTCTATGACGTCACGGAACCTTGTTTGTGCGATTTGGCGGCCGCCTAACTGACCTGTCCCGACGACACATGACTGGACGTCTGTAATGGGGCCTCTAGTTCCATTTGACCGCATCACTTTAAATGCTAACGTGCAGTTAACGCACTGAAAAATTACGTTTTATTGTTGGCCCGTATGACGTCATTCTTGCTCATAACACGTCACTGTGGCGCAAAATTTGGAAGTTTTAAATACTTCTTGCTTTTTTTTTTCGTTAAAAAAACATCTTTTCTGGCTGTAATGGAGCTGAGTGAGATACTGAATCCTAGTTCTTTCAAATTAAACGAAGTTGTATTTTCTCTTCATGGCTCCTTTAAGGTGTCCTTAGTCAATTGGGTCATTCTCGTCATTTTCTTATATGACATAATGCAAGATCTATGAGCCCCCCCCCCCCCCCCCCCCCCCACACACACACACATTCACCAGGATTGCAATGTTGTTATTGTTGTTACTAATGATAGTACACGTTCTTTTTCTCCCCTAGATGAAACACGCGCCGCATCCCAGAACTCCTCATTCGCTGCCAAAAAATGAGCCATATAAAAATCCACAGTTTTCCTTCGATGTATTGTAATGTAAACAAGCTTGAACTGCAGCTACTGTGTTTGCCGCAGTGTTGATATCCTTAATTAGCTCAAAGTTCCTTACAAGCTCTTACTGATTCAAGTGATCGACTTGTTGCTTTCATACGCTTTAATGGCCATAACATAGTCGTTCGACTTGCTTCGTACCTTGCGTTAATACAACTGTGAAGTACCGAATAGCGACATACGGGGGGCTCTTCGATTTACAGTCTCGGTCTCACCGCGGACTCCCCGAGGAGGAGGAGTCCGGCATTCGTTTCTACCATACATCTCTAATCCTCGAAATACCCGCGGACTATCCGCGGTGAGTCCGAGACTGTAAATCGA
>NW_027526203.1:418556134-418664194 GCF_048455015.1 Haemaphysalis longicornis | reverse complement strand
GCGGTGAGTCCGAGACTGTAAATCGAAGAGCCCCGTGGTATCATTCGTCATAAGGCAGTATGAAAAACACAAGCACAACAACCCATATATGGGCTTACACAAGAACCGAAACCGAAACTCAATAGCTTCTTTTCACCACTAGGCGGCCCACGAGCGCAAGCGATGGAGAATAGAGGAAGGAGAAGAGAAAAAGAAAGGAGAGAGAGTGTGAGCTTCGCGCTCGAACGGCGCGCCGACGGCACTCGCAGAGCTGTCGCATCCACTAAAAAAAGGCTGAGGCTAGGGTTCCCCTCCTGAAAAGTGCCTGACGCAACGTCGATCTCCCGTAACATAAGCAGCGCGTCGCAGGGCCTTCCATGTGCTACAGTGTGCCTCCCTCATCGTCGACGACATCTCACCTAAGCACGACACCGCGTGCCAGCAGCTCGCGGCAGCGACACTCCACGCGGGACAGGAGCTAACGCACGCGGCGTGAGCGCGATAGCCGCCTTGAAGCGACGACCATGCCGCCGGAACCGAGCGCCGAGTCGCAACTGATGAACCCCGATGTCCAGGTGCGTCGGGGTTCCGCTTCGGAGTCACCCAAGGGAAATTCGGTAACGCTGAAGAAGGAGCTGGGCCTCTTGAACGGCGTGGGCATGATCGTGGGGGTTATTATAGGCGCCGGAATATTCGTGTCGCCCACGGGGGTCTTGCGGTACGCCGGCTCCACCGGCATGGCCCTCGTGGTGTGGGCCGCCTGCGGCTTGATTTCCATGATCGGGGCCATGTGCTACGCAGAACTGGGCACGATGATCCCAAAGTCCGGAGGGGACTATGCGTACATTTTCACCGCCTTCGGCCCGCTGCCGGCTTTCCTCTTCCTCTGGGTCGCTCTGCTCATCATCCAGCCCACGAGCAATGCCATCGCGGGAATCACATTCGCCAACTACATCCTCGAGCCCATATACGCCGGCTGCGCACCTCCGGACAACGCAGTACGGCTCGTCGCTGCGGTGGTCATATGTAAGTGCGCCCACATTTCTCACCATCAGTTTCGGCCGCCGAAACGCGTGCTGCACCGCACGCCTTTCGCGCCAGGCGCACTCACGTGTTCGCTCTTTTCTTGTTTGTATTGCGCACTTTGCTCGCTCCGCAGTTGGTTGTGCTTGGCACAGCTCTCTCCGATGCTTTGGCTGGTGGCGTGCTGCCGTCCAGCAGAGCAGTCGGGTGGCAGTCGTGCCTCTAAGGTTACGAATTATTCCAACCTGCACTAATAATGCCACTCACTGATCGTTTAAGACGTTCTTGTTGATGCTTCGAATTTGCGAACTCGCTTCGGTCAACCATTGCGAAATATGTGTCGCAGTTTCTTTTTAACGGCTTTTATAACCATCTCACTAACTGTACTGATTAGAAGCAGAGTAATAAATGCTCTATCGTTTTTAACGGATTCGCCGCAGACTGTCTCGGGGTATTTTGATTTTATTAACCGAACCCCTCTGCAAATAGACATCCAAGACGGGACTATTGACAAACGGGACATATTTTGCTGGGCCCATCAGGTTGGTTTAACTGGACACGCGTAGTGGCTGTTTGCGCGGTAGTTATGCGGAAAACGCGTCCATATGGTAATCACGACACGTGCTGCCACGGAGGTAGTAGTTGGAAGGGGTTCGCTCTCTTCCAGCTTCACATGCCGGTTTTGGTATTTCGAAATAGGATTACTCCGCAAGAATTTAGTTTAGGCGCCAGAAAGCGATACCCGTCATGTGACGCCTTACGAACTCCGTTTCGTTGAATACACACTTGCATTTTGTACGTATACCGCAGCTTTGTTTACGTTCCTTTTCTTTTTCCGACTCGGAAATATTTATTGTACTTGCACTCATTGATTTGAGGGCCAATGCATAGCCCACAGATGTGTTAATATGCTCATTTGTTGTTAAATTTGTTAAGAAAAACTTTAGTGCAAGGAATCTTAAGGGCTTCAGTTTATCTCGTGCTGAATGGAGACAGTGTCATTCTCGCTTGTCCTGGCTGCGCAGCACTTTGCAAATCCCTGCAAGGCGCGTCTGTGGCTAATGGGGGCCATAACGTCTATAATACACGCGTCTGGAGATAACCCCGGCCACGCGGTGATTGGGAGTAATGAGAGGGCTGGTGCTTAATGACGTAACATCCTCGCTAACTGAACGGGTACGAGACGGAGCCGTTTCTGTTTCGGTCCTAAGCTGAAGCGTTGTTGAGGTGGCTTGACAGTTCTTTGTGTTGTTCGTTCATTGAGCTGTCAGTCAGCCTGAAGAAATCGCAGTTGTTCTTGCAATGGTGCCGCGCGCTCCTGAACAAAAACAATCAACAGTAGAAATACCCGGAGACACTCTTACTCTGCGTTATCCAGTTTGACTGTCGATTACATGCATAACTAGAGTTACCGTGCTTGTTTACGTGGTAATCTTTTCTGCGTGTGCGGAACATCAGCTATGAGAATTCGTTACAGCTGCAAATGCTGTATAAGGGCGTTTAGTTACTCTTTATGTGCAATAGATGCGATCTAATGACGGGTTTTTAAAAGTTCAGATTTAATGTGAGTTTTGTTCGCATTAAACTCTGTGACCACGAGGTTGCCTGAGCTGTGTTCCTTTGTTGACTAATTTGCTACAAAAGGAGTTTCAGGAGTCAGGAATCCCTCCGCTCCGTTTTGTTTGAAGGGACGAAGTTGGGGAGAAGTCAAAAAGAAATTGAATCGCGGAAAAAGAAGACTTGTTGCAGTGCTTGTGGTCTGTCCGCAGTTTATGTTGCTTGGCAGCACGTCAGTAGTCTGGAAAAGCCTATCACAGTTCACACACAGATATAAAAATGCAAAAAGCAAAGAAAATTGTCTGGGCACTAGAGTATTGGTCAACACGTTGAACTGCCTCGTTGAGAGGATGCAGTAGCACTTCACGCACGTTCTGAACTTTTTTGTCTGTTTCCCAGATCCCCTTATGTGTATTTTGTTCTATCAGTTAAAATAACGTAATTAGACAAGCCAGTGAAGACTAGACGCCTCTTCATTTTGTCATTTTGGACTGCCCAGAACTGCTCACAACTATGCGGGACTGGCAATTAAAAGAGACCGAAATTTTAAAAGCGAGAATAAAAGGGGGGACGCTTAACTTTGTGGCCAAGGCCATTTTACGACACCGCCGCTGATGCTTTTCAGCAGTGCAACTATACGCCTCGAGCGCGGCCTGTAGGGGCGCCACTGAAATCCCCCTAGCGGCCCGTTTCGAAAGCAGGCGCGGGAGTCCGCATCCGGCTCCCCAGTGCCGCCGCTGCTTTTGCGGCACGTTCACGCCGGAGATTCTCCGTTTTCGGGCGTTTGAAATCACCGTTTATGTGGAGCAGTCACTCTGTTCGCAAATGGGGCGTGTTTACGAGAGTATAAATGTTCCTGGCGCGACCTTAGTGTGGTATATTCGATCTGTATAAGCGCCAGGTGTGTGTCACAGGCCAGCGTCGCAGAACCGGCGTATGATGGAGCCGATTGTAGTTACACTGACCTGAATTTACTAGCAGTGTATCCGTAACCACCGGGTCCTCAGATGTCCATGATACGGCTATACACTACGATTTAAATCGGTTTTGTTCGCAATCAGCGGAGCACTCATACCTGACAGCACGCCAGTTAATTACGTTTGCCAATAATATACCTCAGATATTGATCACCACCATTTACAAGCCAGTCTGTGTTAATTTCGGGAATATTCAACAAAAGTACGATGGACAATGCATAATTATATTCGGGATCAGCACACGACAAAGTCGTCTTGTCGTGAGGTGAGCGCCCGCAAACATTCAACTGCTACTAATATCCTCTGCGAGCAGCGCGGAGACGGGCTTAGAATATAATCCGCGCCCGCGACTAATCCTTCTTCGAAATATCGTCATATGGCACAGGGAGCCTGCAGAATAAAGCAGAAACTGAAATCAGAAGGCCTTATCACATACCCCATGTGCACTCTTCCAACGACACCTTTCACCGCTTGTTGAACAGCCTACCCTGTATACTTCCAAAGATGCGTCCGCCGTACGATCAGCTGTTTGTTGAAGCAGAAAAACAAAAGGAAAGTGAACGCGAGATTTGTGTGTGATTACTAAAGCGTTCATTGCTTGATTCCGCTCCGCATTTGTACACAGCGTCCCCCTCCCCTCCCCCCCACCGATGTCTCACGAAATAGCAGTGCATTTCGCGTATAGTTGGTCTAGTGAACCCTACCTGGCTTAAGTTTCGACGAACGTCTTTAGCATGTCAGAAGCTGCACTGTGTTTTTTTTTTTCATTCCTGTTAGAGCTATTACGTTTCTTAATTCCGCACTTGCACAGCATTTATTTTTCCGTGCTTTCATTAACTTGCCTTGGTTCTTGCTATATGGCGTGTGTGGGCACATATTTAACGACGCTCAGGCTTGGAATATACTTAACATTTTCGCAGGGTTTATATCTTATAAAAGGCATAAGTTATTGTCCTGGATTGGGTAATCACATCCCCGAAAGGCGACGTATATATTCGAAACGAAGCCGCATTCGTTGTCCACGCAGCAAAATAAAGCCAAACTCTCATTGTGCCAGTATCAGGTCTAAACGAGGCGACAGTAGAATTCATTTGTGCCTGATGTTTTGGAGGTGACAGGGGTGATACGTTGCTGCCGTCGCCGACGCCCGGAAGAGCGGCGACGAAGCGCGCAGAACCGCGTCCCCGGGTAGCTCTTGCAGGCGATCGCGGACTCTACGAAGACGCAGCTGCTTTTTAAGTGACCTAAACGTACTCTTTGCCTATAGACGTCACCATAACAAGTTTTTTTAGGGCGCGGAAAGGCGAAAAGAAGCGAAACAGAACCAAAAACACGGCACGAGCCCCTATCAGCCACGTAGCGCAAATCCCGTCAACACCGCGGAGAAGCGGCGGCAGGCGGCGCAGCGATCGCGAAGCTCGAGGCGTATAAAGTGCGGAGCAGCATCCGGGGCTCCATACGTGCTATGGCGCCGGATCAGTGTAGACTCAGATGCAATAACACTAGTCGTGCAATAAGCGATGTCGTAACGACAAAATCAAATGAATTAATGCCATGTGGCCGGTGTGAACGCACTGCAATTTGAAACGTGGCGGAAGTGTGCTAATAACTGAAGGAACGACCCGGTAAAGCACGCTTACATCACTCATTGGGAGAGAGAGAGAGAGAGAGAGAGAGAGAGAGAGAGAGAGAGAGAGAGAGAGAGAGAGAGAGAGAGAGAGAGAGAGAGGGATTACATTGCCCAAGGGCTAATTCAGGGGGGAGGGGTAGTGACCGGTACAGGAACGTCCCCGGTAACTTTGGCCGCCCGATCGACAATAGGCAGTTTTAGCATATCGTTACTGTGTTTGCGTTACCGTTTACCGTGTTACCGGAAGCGCTGGCGACGGTGAAGCCTGTGCCGGTAAGTTACCGTTCGCGGTAACTCTCGCGCTGCGCAGTCTACTCCCGCAAACACGGTAAACGGTAACGTAAACACGGTAACGATATGCTAAAACTGAATCTGAAGCTAAAACTACCGCTGAATCTGAAAAAACGTCAGCTCAGCACGGCTCGTTACTATAAGCAGAGTCCCTCAAGGACTCTGCTGTATCATCGTTTTTCTTGGTGCAGTTCTCAAACCCGGACCAACCGTTTTCCGGCCACCACAAATTTTGATGTCTTCTGTGATAAGATCGACACTTCAGTGCTTGCTTTCGTTCGACTGCACGTGACAAGTTAACGTTATTGAAAAGTCGCCGAAGGCGTGGCATCATTCAGTGTCGGGGATACATGAGAGGCTAGCTTCAGCGTTCGCGAAGTGCAGGGCTGGCGCCTGCAAGTTTTTGACAAAATGTTAAGAACAGTGCTGAAGTGTCCCCACTTCGGTGCACGCATTGATGCGAGCTGCTCATCCAATCTTCGCATTCTCAGAGGTGGCGCAAGGCGCGTTGATCTCAGCTGGGAGCACGGGCTAGGAGTCGTCCAGTTTTCAGCTAGGATGTTGCCAAGGGGACGAACATTAGTGCTGACTTGCCCGCTGACCAAGAAGCTGGCATTCTTGTGCTTCGGTTGGTGAGGTAGAATGGCCATTTTCTATCTTCCCGATCCAACGGTTCCTGACAGAAGAATGTCTCTTTCAGCCGCGCCTTGACCATTTTACACGCCTTGACCAGGTCTTTTGCAATGAAAAGAAAACAAGAAAAAAAAAAGCGACTATCCGTCTCCGCTTCGTGGCAGATGACACCATGCTATCTTCTCCTGCCGTTGCGGAACAATATCTGCCGAAGTTATCGTCGCGCACTTAGCACTAAGTGCCTTCCGCGCCAATTTTTTTCTTTTCTGGTGTTCGTCCCTTTGATCGCGAACTTCACACGCCTGGCACGATACGACAACGAAGAGGGGCTTCAAATGGCGAGACATAGCGTGTGTGCCCATGTTAACAAACAGTCCGCGTGCTTCCGAAAACTCGAGTGCGCGAGAATCGTGGCACGGCTGCCGCCTGCAACGTTTCTTGTCGTGGGGTTAGGAAATAAAGGGACGGGAATTAGTCAAACTTTTGTTGATGGCTACGTTGGGTGGCTCAACGTAGCCATCAACAAGAATAAGAACCTCAGAATAAGAAGAAGAAGAAGAAAAGAAAACGTTACACTTCTAATGCGTTGATATTGTGCAAAGCGTTGAAAGAAGTTTTCTTGTCACTGTTGCAATGCCCGTGCACATGCGCGAATGCTTTTGCTCTTTTTTGTTTTTGTCTCTTTTGTTGGGGGCTGTTGATGCTTGTTACTTTGCCTAATAAGACAGGACATGGCGCTGATGTCTCCATAGTTGTATTTACGAACTCCTCTCACACTTCGCGCCAGCAGCGGGTAAAGACAAGAAACTTCCAGTCACTGCGCTCCCAAACTATCACATGAGCAATACTTAATTGCCAATAATGCTAGCTCGTAATAAGGTGCGGGTGTGGGGGAGAGGAGCTTGGGCGGGCATCCTCGCTTCAAATCCCTTCTGGTTGTAATCGATATGGTAGTCTGGTACAGCGTTACAGGTGCTCGTAATTCATACCAAATTTCGTGTTCTCCCTCCCTCCCTCCCTCCCTTCTTCCCTTCCCCCCCCTCTCTCTCTCACACACACACAGAGAGAGAGAGAGAGAGAGAGAGAGAGAGAGAGAGAGAGAGAGAGAGAGAGAGAGAGAGAGAGAGAGAGAGAGAGAGAGAGAGAGAGAGAGAGAGAGAGAGAGAGAGACGCACGCACGCACGCACATTTTTCGGACTGCTTCATCTTGGGACAGTTTTACCGTCTCCATCAGTCCAAGGAGCGGTCACCGAGCATATTATGCACCTAAGTAGTACGTGTGCGTGTACGTACATATATTTGATGACATGGAAAAACAAAAAAAAACAGCACAGAAGAAGAGCTTTATTCAATCTCGCCATTCGCGGCTGTTTTTGTGGTAGGTGCGAAAAACGTAAGCGACTGTGTGTCGAGAATTGGGCACACGTTAAAGTTCCCCAGGCCATCGATTAATCCGGAGACCTCTACCACGACACTCTCCATAGCCCTGGTGTAGCTTCGGCACGTCAAATCTCAGAAAATTGAAGGAGAACTGTATCTTTCGTTCGCGCTTTCCGACCAACCCAGTCTATCATCTTGGAGGAAAGGTAGCGTGTTTGTGCGCGATAGCAAGTAGCGTAACGTACTCGCGTGCGTGCCACTATCAGTGCGCAATTTTACTACCGGCCGTCTGAGTGGAGCGAAAGCTGCCGCGGAACCTGGAGCCGCGTGCAAATGCCGAGAAGAGCGCCGGAGGGACAGGTCGGCGAGTCCGCCTAGTTGCAGCTGGGGAGGACGCGCGCGCGTGTGTGCTTTTTCCTTCCACGTCTTGCCCTTTCTTCGCTAATTTACTGCGCCGCCAAGGCGCCTCGGCTTTACGCGAGCGCGCCAGACGGCGCCCTTAAGATTGCCCACGATTCCCAGACAACGATAATGTATAGCCGCTGTCTGGCTTTCTTTGAAATGCGCATTTTTTTATGGGCTGCTCAGCTTTCTCGCTATTCGGTTCACAATACAGACGACACCAACGTTTATGACGCTCTTGGCAAACAAAGATGACCTCATCAACCTCATGTGGGGCTCGTTCCTAATTTTGGTATTTTTGGGGTATGATGTTCCTGGTGTTTTTGTTTTGAACAAGTTCGGTGCACCTTTTTCGTTTTTTTTATCGGGAAACAAGGTTATGCGATGTGGTTGTTGTTGGCCATTATGCATTCTGCTGACAGTTTACTGGTTTTTTTTTCGGTGGCGTTTAGTGTCGCCATACGCGCATTAGCTTAATACCCGTCGCCCACACTCGTCCGTTATTGTTGTCGCCCGCTGCTTCCTTCGGTACTGGTTGTTTACTGTATTCGTACCTAACACACGACGCATGTAAGACGACATGGTCATGACAAATTTAGAATCGCGATGTAAAAGAGGCTATATTCCAATAAACACTCGGGGGTGTGCTTCACCACAGCACAGCTGAATGATCAGTCCTTGCAATTAATGAGCAGAAGGAAGCCAACGAAATCCCAACGTACTTGGAAAACGTGGTCTGTGCTGTGACGTTGCTTTTTGACGCTGTTTGCATTAACACAGATCAAAGTTTTGGTCAGATCGTGTACTTTAGAATAGTAAAATTTTCTCCGCTGAGAGCAGAGAAGGGTCACCTCACTATGCGCGAGTCATACCTACATTGATGTTTTCTAGCTGAAGTATGACTGCGTCTCGCATAAAATCTAAAGCAAAAAAAATAAAAACATTTATTTACCAAATTTAGCGCGTACAAGTGCAAAAATAACGAAGCAGTCATGTAAAATCTGCACACGAGGTTGATATTAACCGGGGGGGGGGGGGGGGGTAGAAAACCTGGGTTGTACCTAATGCCCATCCTGAACGCATCCAACGACCATATTTTCTAACTATTGTTTTTCCAATTCTATTCTTCTGGCCTGGACATAATGGATGACGAAAGCGGCTTGCGGGAGCAGAACGACGAGGGAGAGAACTAATAACAATGCTGTCACAGCCCGGAAGTCTTTGCTCGGTACAAAACCCCGACGGACCTGCTAATTTTTTTTTTTTTTTGTAAAAAAAAAAAACGCATCCCGTAACACAAGCGCACTAATTCGTTAACAATACCTATTTTACTTGGTATTTCAAAAACGGCGATGCAATTGTTGCTTCGCCACAACACCATAACAACCATGTGTGCAAAATAGGTGAGTTGTGAGGGTTAGCGTAGGATTTGCCCCGGTGACCCTGGGCAGCGCTGAACGCACAGGCTGTTTCAACAGTAAATGTACCTTTAAAAAATGTGTGTTTTTTTTTTTTTTGGGGGGGGGGGGGGGCGGAGTGAATGGATGAGATTGTGCTCAAGCTTTTCTAGAAGGTCGCATTTTATGGTCTGTCTTTGTTCCTGTAATTTATTTATTTATTTATTTATTTATTTATTTATTTATTTCATGTACCCTCATGGCCCAAGGGCATTGGAGAGGGGAGTGGTACAGCGTACATTTTTAGCAGAGAATAATGTGCAACAAGTTTCTTTACAGACATAAATTAAACGCAAAAAATATAGCCGTATTATCCAATACCATACAAGGACAGAAAGAAAAGGGAACAACTTTTGATTACAAGCAATGCAACAATCAGGTACTTCAACCGTAAAAAAAACTAAAAAGATGTACAGTCGCGCTCACTATGACCTACACCGCTCATTAGTATTCACAGCTTTATATGACCTTTGTCTGGCACCCGGGGTTAAAGACCAAGTGCGCATTAAGAGAACAACGTCCTAATGAATCAAGCCTTATCCTAACGGATATGCCCATAGTCATTGTTTTGACTATATAATCGTCTGAATACTAATGAGCGGTGTAGGTCATAGTGAGCGCGACTGTACACAATGACAACAGTGCAAAGCAGGCAACTAATCAGTAGCCTGTACTCCAAAGTGCGCGCGCAGCCGATTTTTGAACTCTTCTAAATTGTTAATTTCAACGACCGCTGCCGGAAGGTGGTTCCACTCTGACGACGTCTTTGGAATGAAATATGATAATTAAGAAGCATTACGACAAAAAGGCGTGCCCACTTTGTGGCGATGATCCATGCGCGATGAAACGTATATATAGGTTGCCGGGGCGAACAATGCATTTCTTAGATATGAATTCATGTGATATATTTTAAAGAACAAGCTTAAGCGCGAAATTTTTCTGCGTAGTTCCAGGGGTGTCAACGATAAAGACTGCTTCATAAGTGTAACACTAGCTGTACGATGGTAGTTAGAGAGAATAAATCGAGCTGCGCGATTCTGAACAGCCTCAATAGCATTTGTTAGTGCTTTAGTTCGGGGGTCCCATATCGAAACGGCATATTCAAGCTTACTGCGAATTAACGAAATATACAGAATTTGATTTGATTGATTGTAGGGTTTAACGCGCCGACGCAACGCAGGCGATGAGGCGCGCCGTAGTGGAGGGCTCCGGATTAATTTTGACCACCTGGGGATCTTTAACGTGCCCCGAAATCTCGTGCACACGGGCGTTTTAGATGCGACTGCATCTCATTCACCCGCCTTGTCCCTCCATACGGCGTCGTTGTCCGTCCACACCCCTCCCCCATTCTCCTCGCTGCGCGAGCTGCGCTCTCCGCCGCTCACCCCCTCTCCTCTCTGATAGCGAACACCCTCTCGCGAGGGGCCTTGGATTGGATTCGATTGGATTGGATTGGCTTGGCTTGGATTGGATTGGCTTGGATTGGATTGAATTAAAGTGGATTGTGTTGGATTATGTTGCGTCATAGCCGCGCCACGTTGCGTCATAGCCGCGGCAGGGGGTTCACGGCACGTTTCACGCGATGGGAGAATCAACCTAACGGAAACAACAACGGAACCTTCTATGCGTCGCATCTACACAGGGGTTCCCGCGAGGGGAGGTGGGCGTAATTTTTGCTTTTCGCCTCCATCAAAAAAGCGGCCGCCGCGGCCAGGAATCGAACCCGCGACCTCGTGCTCAGCAGCGCAACGCCTTAGCCACTGAGCCACCGTGGAACCATACAGAGAGTTTTAACAGAAGGTGTCGTCATATAAAAATTTCTAGTAATATACCCCAGCATGCGGTTAGCGTTGGCGATTACGCGGCTGACGTGACTGTTCCAAGAAAGATCGGAAGTGAGTAAGACACCCAAGTATTTGTTCGTGTTACTGTTTCTAATAGCGTGTCATTAAGGGTGTCATTAAGATCATTAATAATCTAGGAAACAGCAACGCCCCCCCCCCCCCCGCCTCTCTCATTTTTGCAATCGAATAAAAACCTGTTTTTGCCTATTGGCGCAGTTTAAGCCTTTTTGGTTGTTTTCACCGCATGGGAGAAATTTAATCCGGCAAGCTTGGTTCCCATAAGCATAAACACGTTTTTGTTGATTTCTAAAATGCCGCGAGGCATTGCTGTCGTATTTGTTATTTTAAATAAAATTGACCTTAATATGTGAAATGTGACCTGCGTGCAACATTGCATCCAATAGAAAACGATATCTGTACAGGAAATTTACTTAAAAAAGCTCATTTGTTGTTGCACCATAGTAGAAAGATCTGAAGCCCATTTGCTTCCAGGTTTTCCGCTGCAATGGAAATGCTTTCCGTTACAACCATGGAGGCAAAAAGAACAAAAGAAGAAAAAAAATACGTGCATGCAAAACTAAGGTTCGGCCGTTTTCGCTCTGTACACTTGCCATTTCTGGATGTTTGAAAATTTTTGGTTGGAATCGAGTTTTTAAAGCGAACGCCTTAGGTCTTTATGTTTCATGGAGTGAGTGAGGTACAGGAAATCGTTGTGTGGTCCACATAATCGCACAGAAAATGGGAGCGCGCGCAGGGAAAGGGAAACAGCAGCTCCGGAGGAGGGTAGGCTGCTGTCGCACGTGCAATACGAGCCGCCTTGAGACGTGAGGTTGCTGACGGGGGCGAACAGGTGGCTCATGGCGATGGCGAGTGAGCGGAACGAGCTTCGTAGGGGGCTATAGAGGGCGTGGTCCAGTGGTAACGGGTGCGGCCGCAAAGTTCAGCACAAAGCTCAACAGCAGATCAACAGAAGGTACAACTAGGCTTTCGCCTTTACATTCCTAGAAAGTTCTAAGCTTCCCCGTAATTAAAAAAAAAATAGATTCGCTGTTCCCCAAATTGTTTCTATTCATTTTTTTTTAAACAAAAGCTCGCTATCATACTTCAGTGAGTGAGTGAGTGAGTGAGTGAGTGAGTGAGTGAGTGAGTGAGTGAGTGAGTGAGTGAGGGAGGGAGGGAGGGAGGGAGGGAGGGAGGGAGGGAGGGAGCGAGCGATTTTAATAGAAAATGGAAAAGCAATGGACTGGGGATATTTTGAACTCATCTGGAAGTTCACCAGCATGCAACTCAGTCCGGGGGAAGGGGAAGTCGACGAGCCCCTTCCCAACTCCCCGAACACAGCTTGCACGTTGAGAGCTAGCATGCATCCTGGTATCTAGTGGATGTGTCTCTGAGGCTGACCACTCTGATTTCTGTTTCCGCTGCGTTGTAGGCGAAAGATAGCGCACTGAAGGCGCTTGTGTTCCCTCCACTCGGAACAAGTGCACCAACAAAGTTTCCAGTGAAGACTCAACTGTCCTGTAAATACGACGGCTAGCTTTGAGGAACCCTCAGAGGAGAAGGGTGGAGGCTCGTGCCGCGACTGCGGCGTCAGCAGCGGCAGCTTTCGTTGCTGCCAAGGCGCGTCACGCCTGCAGCGCACAGCGCCCGTCCCAGCGCTATCCCACATCTCCTGGCCGCGCATCGTTGGCACTGTATACTCGCGGTAGTCTTTATCGTTCAGCACACACACAACCACTGCGGTATGCGCGTCGAGTGCCCTGGCTTTTCTTTTTTTTCCCTCTTCGTTCTTTATCAGATTTTCTTACGACAAAGAAAAAAAAACGTGCAATGACAAGCGCTCTTCCGGTCTTCACCGCGCTACGCTTCCCACGTGCTCTTAGTTTCTTTCAGAATGGAGTCTAAAAATTGATTGATTGATTGTAGGGTTTAACGCGCCGACGCAACGCAGGCGATGAAGCGCGCCGTCGCGGAGGGCTCCGGATTAATTTTGACCACCTGGGGATCTTTAACGTGCGCCGAAATCTCGTACACAAGGCGTTTTTGCTTTTCGCCTCCATCAGAAAATCGGCCGGCGCGGCCGGGAATCGAACCCGCCACCTCGTGCTCAGCAGCGCAACGCCTTAGCCACTAAGCCACCGCGGCGGGTTCTAAAAAAAAATTAGCAATGGCTTAGCTCGGCTATACCAGGATATATGTAGCGTGAGCTAAGGTTCAGCTGGTTATTAGGTTTCTTGGTTGTTTAGGATTAGCTGATTATCATGCTTACTGCTGCTAAAACGATTTACAATCCAATCCAGTCGCGGCGGCGGCGGCTCCGGCGCTCCAGCTGCGCGCCGTGAGACGGCACTGCACCTTGTGCATGCGCAGCATGGCTCTCCAGGAGCCACGCAAAACTGCTCAACCTCGGCCAGTGTAGCTCACGCTACAAAACATTCCGAGATCCGCGCCTGTGGTGTGTATACGCTTTGCTCTACGGGCTTCCGTTAAAAATACATGACCGAAATTGACACTCTAATGTGTCATGTGGTGATCTTCACCACCTGACTGTGTCAGTTCCACGATCGTGTCAGTTCGACGATCTTCTATTTGCAATAACGCTGAGATATAGGCACCGCAACCTAATTCATTGGGCGTCAATGCTTCACAATCTAATTGACGTTAATTCACGCCAATAATTTGTGGTGACTTGAACCGTAATGACAAGTTCCATTCACGACAGCCATTTTTAGCAGGAGCACCGGAATTAAAAATGTATATAAAATTGAAATCAAAAGTTCACTTTGTTAGATATCGACTCAGGCGCCAAATAGTAGCCCTTCCTTCCACCCCTCCCGCACACACGCGAGCGCATTTGCGTTTTCGTTTTCTTTACATTTTATTTCGACAGCTCCTCAATTTTTATTTACTGGAAGTCAGCTAAGGGCGATCATACTTGACTAATGTAGGCAGAAGCAGTTATGCTGTCGCATAACTGCTTCGCCTTATATGGATCTTTATCGTCGACTCTCGACAATTCGCCTTATTTGTATCCTGTACGGAATGTGAATGGCACTGTTACGAAAAAAAAATTGAGAGTTGTTCCACCGGTGAATGCGGTGGTATGTGCGAGAGCGTCGGGCGCGCGCTTCCGCCAGCATCGAGCAGAGGGAGCCGAGTGAGGTGGAAGAAAGAGGAAAGAACAAGGGCGAGAATGAAGAACAGGTAGAAAAATGAGGGCGCATCTCCATTGGCGCTAGGCGAGCCACTCTGCGCAAGCCCACCGCTCCGCGGCGTTTCTTAGCAACGGAGACAAGCCCTCCTCTTTCTTGTTGGGTCGGCAGTCTTTCGCTAAGGGAATTTCAAAGATTTCGAAATCGCGCTCGAGTTGCCAATCCATGCCGCCAACAAGACAAATTCGGTGAATACAAAGTGACTGAGAAATTCTCTCTACTCTGTTGAGTCACGGAATGCGGGAATCGCGCAGTGCCACAGCACATATTACATTTTTTTTAGTTACGTGGTGTGCACGTTGCTATCATTTCAATTTACTTTGTTGGGGGTCATGGGGTGCACAAGGGGGGGTGGGGGGGAGGTAGGTGGCTGATGCATGAGACGTATTCACTTACGCGACGCCACGCTACGATCTACACAGATCATAGTGTCTTGCTGCTATGGTGCAGTGCTAAATCGTGTTTCTGTGACGTTTGAAATGCCTTCAGCAGCAATTCGAAAGCGACATTCGTTTCACTGTGAACGAAGTAATCTAGAATGGTTGTAGGGTTTAACGTGCCGACGCAACACGGGCGATGAGGCGTGCCGTAGTGGAGGGCTCCGGATTAATTTTGACCACTCGGGGATCTTTAACGTGCGCCGAAATCTCGTACACACGGGCGTTTTTGCTTTCCGCCTCCATCAGAAAAGCGGCCGCCGCGGCCGGTAATCGAACCCGCGTCCTCGTGCTCAGCAGCACAACGCCTTAGCCCATGAGCCACCGCTCTCTGTGGACACCATAGGTGCACTGAAAGGAGAGTTATAACCACACGCACCGATTCTATTTTTAGGGACGAAGCCCCTTAGGGACTCGGTCTGTCGGCGTCTCATGTCGTCGTCGTCTCATGCCATCGTAGTATCAGGTAGTCACGGTACTAAAACACCGGGTCACTCGTTTTCCAACGCCTCGTGCTAGAAAGCTTCGTGCTTCAGACACTAGACCTTTACAGCAAATCTGTATACCTCTACCCCCCACCGGTTTCATCTCCGTGGGCAAAAACGCCAAGGCGCCAAGAATACGCTTATACACTTGCAGGCGCTGCCCCCTCCACAGGCTTCACGTTACAGTTTCATCTCCGTGGGCAAAAATGCCAAGGCGCGAAGAATACATTTACACACTTCATGCTTTGCCCCTTCCCATGTATCGCGTTAGTGGAGATGGCCCAGGATTTTTTTTTTTCATATACATGGCACCTGGACGGTGTGAAGCTTCTTTTTTCTGCATGACGCCCGCTATGTGGAATGTTCAATAGAGCCAACTGGTGCGGAAGTGCCCGTCATTCTTCTGAATTCTATTTTAGTGTAGGGAAGTGCACCACGTGCTTCCTCCACTTTAAGCGTCGGCAGTAGCAAGCGTCACAAATTGTCTAAATGTGTGCGCTGTGGATGCGTTTGCTGACGACCACGAATAACATAGGGACGAGTTCGTCCTCGTGGGCTATGTGCTCTTCGTAGTGCGCAGCTGTCGGTGCCTTTTAGTACAAAGGTGCACTTGGCGGCCGTGGCGGCCGACTACCGCGACGCCTTATTCCTCGGTCTGAGGACTATTTGCTCGCATTTGGTTGATTGTAGGGTTTAACGCGCCGACGCAACGCAGGCGATGAGGCGCGCCGTAGTGGAGGGCTCCGGATTAATTTTGACCACCTGGGGATCTTTAACGTGCGCCGAAATCTCGTACACACGGGCGTTTTTGCTTTTCGCCTCCATCAGGAAAGCGGCCGCCGCGGCCGGGAATCGAACCCGCGACCTCGTGCTCAGCAGCGCAACGCCTTAGCCACTGGGCCACCGCGGCGGGTGCTCGCATTTGGGCTTTCAGAACAGCTATACCTGAGAGGTGGTGCTTTGGTTTTTTAGTCTTTCTGTCAAAAAATAAATAAATCAGAAAGGGCAGTCCAGCGGTTCATCGGGTTTGTTTCACTTGTTTGTGTAGTTCGAATGGTATTCGAATGGTATTAATGATCTTGATTCCAGTGCTGTACGCGTTCAATAGCACGTTTGAGGTGCTGATTAAGAGTTCTTCAATATATACGAGTTGCGAAACTCCGCTTCAGAATGCGGAGCCAGTGTGCCCCCCTCATCCCCCACCCTTTGCGTAAAAGAAGGATATGATGATGATGGCTAAAAGATCCCCAGGGTAATGCAAATGCTATCTCGCCTGCGTAAGTTATTACTGCTTCCTATCCTTTTTTGCAACTACCACTCATATTTCCTTTTCGATTATGCGCTGGAGCTAACTGGTTGTGAAGGTCCTGCGTCGGCCCTTCCCGAAATTTTAGCGGTGGAGCTGTTTAATCTAGAGCTTGTTCCAGTGGCGCTAGCAAACGAAATACCAAAAAAAAAAAAAAAAAAAAAACTCCGGCCCGAGGCGCTCTGCACGACCATCGCGCAGCTGCGTAGACGGAACCAGAGTCCTTCAAAGCATTGAAGTACTCTGGCGGAACCAAGCCTCGCCTAGCTATGACGTCACTGCGCCGACGCACAGCGCCTGGCGGCTCCGCGCCGAGTACATCGTTTACACTCCCGCAAAACATGGGTCGGCCGAAGAAGTATGTAACTCCCGGGGAAGAAGAAGCGCAGCGCGAACGCCGTCGTGTCGTCGCTCGAGAACATATGAGACGGCTACGATCCAACCCCGAGTGTCGTGCCGAAGCCGCCGCGCCTAAACGGCAGCGAAGAGCGGGAAATCATGAGTACTGCGCGCGAGATGTGGAGTACAAGCAGAATCGCCGGCAAAACGACCCCGGTCATCGAGTAATGGAGAACTTCCCACGTCGAGCCCGCAAATCCATGGGTGGCGCGAACGGCCGATTCCAGCGCGAATTCCTTGGCCTCAGCCTTCAAAAATTAGCGTTGGCTAGAAAGAACATAGCAAAACTTGACAAAACTTAGAAAAGTCTAGCAAAACATAGCTAAACTTAGCAAAACCGAAGAAGCTAGGTCGACCCCCACCTCCGCTGTATCTCCAGCCTTGCACCAGTAGTGCAAGCTGCGCCGATTTCTTTTTTTTTTTTCCACAAATACTCCATTCGCTTTTTGCTTATCTCCTCTGCAGACAAGTGAAGGCTTCTCTCAACTGTAAAACCCAGGGCTCCAGAAAGGTGGAATGACCCTCCATTTCGGGATGGATGGTTACTCCGTCATTCCATTACTAAGTGCTCGATTTTTCCCCGTATCTTTTCCACAGCGTACACACGCCTCATCCTGCGGCGAGTATCTGCTCATGAAGGTCCTTGTCCTCAAGCAGCCAACTCGGTCCTCAAACAGCAACGCACTCCCTTAGTCTATCCTAAAAAAAAAAAAATGTTTTTTGTTGATCCCTGGTTTGCCTGCTTCATAGACTCTCAATGGCTTTTTCATGTCCATTATTTTCGCCCAGATAACCGACTCTTCTTCCTTCATTTTCCTTTTAACAGCCCCTGATAGTCTGTCTGCGCCTCCAGTTTCGTATTTCGTCGTCAGCTTTCTTGTCCTTTTCACTCGTGGAGTGTCCGTGCTTTTTAAAGTTCAGAAAGCCTCTCCTCAAAGAGCAAGCGTATTGGAGCGACATCTAGGGTATGAAAACTGAACTTGGATGAAGATTTACTTTTAATAACCCAGTGGATTAATTAAAATGTGTTTGAACTTAGGAAACAGTGAATTAGGAAAATTTTGGTAATGTTTTCATAGCATTTGCACTTTGGCGAGCGGAAGCAGCCGCAGAAAACTGGTTGCTATACTTCAACTTTCCCCCGAAAGATGGTAGGCTAATTCGGTTGTCCCTAGAGTTCCTGTATATAGCTCCCCTACGCGATATACAGGAACTCTAGTTGTCCCCCAAGTCAGGGGAGGTGACTAGGGGCCTCTTTTTAATACGTAGTACCAATGGGGAGCTTCGCATACCCTGGTTGAATTACGTTTGTAGTCCAAGTACATTAGTTTTTAACCGCAGAGCTGTTTAAGCTCTTGGTTGCGCCGTCAATGAACAGAAAAAGAAAAATACCAAGAAAATGACGAGCACACGCGAGCGTGCGTCTCGTGGGGTTTCTTGTAGCATAGCATGCACCCACGGGGAGGATTGGCCAGGAATCGGGCGTAAGGAGGGCTAATGCTCCCGCTACACAAAACTGTAAATTTGAAACACTTGAGCATTTGAATGAATATAATACACGCGAGAACTGGTTGCGTCGTCAAAACAAACACGCGCGCCACCTGTTGTCTGGTCCTGACGTCACATGCCACACCGACAATGCCGAGACTTCGTTAGTTGGTACCGCTTCCAAGCGGATCTCTCTGTTTAAAATGCGAGCGTCTCGGCCTTCTTAGCTGTGTAAGCGTCTTCTTCCTTCTGGTTCTTCTACGTGCAACTCCGCTTTGAAGAAGCTCCTTCAATAAGGAAACGCCTCTTTCTTGTCACATTCGGTGGCGGCAGAACTCTGTCCGATGCTGTGCTGCGCACATGGGGGATGGTACGACCAAAGAAGATCCGGACGCCCGAAAAAGAGGTGGCTTATCAGAAAGCGCGCCGCGTTGCGAAGCGAGGATGTTATCGGCGATGACGAGCCGAGGACCCCGAACGGGTGCGTGCAAGCGTGCGTTTGAGCAAACAGTGTCTCCGACAAAACGACGTACCCCACCTACCGAGTCGTGGAAAACTTTCAGCGTTAGGTCCGTCGATTCCTGGGCGGCGCGAACGGCCACCATCAGCGAGAATTCCTGGACATCGAGTTCGGGCACAGCTGCATGCCGCGTCTGCGATTGGCTTTGGTTCGACGTGAACCTCTCTACCATGAGCTCCGTGCGCAACGCTGAGCACTGGGCGAAGCCTTCCCGTCCCCTGAGAATCACGAAGAGATGAAGGTGTGCAAGACGTGCCGGGAGTCGCTACTGAAAGGCAATTTGCCGCAGTTCAGTACCACAAACGGTTTATGTGAACACAGCTCCGATGTGACATAAGGCTTGCACCGTTGTGCAAGCTGGCTTAGATTTTTTTTTTTCTAAAACAAAGAACAGCCTGGTCTGATCTGCATGTGCGCTCAGTGTTCGGCGGACCACTATACTCGGTGACAACTTAAGAACAGCACCGAAAGTTGCCGCTGTGCCTTATCACCGTAGCCGGATGTTTCTCCGCGCGGCGCAAATAGGGCGTTACTGGGAATATTTTGAACATGACGTGAGCCGTTCCCGTGATTTTTTGGACTTAATATGCGTATAAACGACTCCAGCGACGACAAATAAACTGCGTGATACAAGGCAGACGATATCACGCATTTATAGCAAACCCCTTTCAAAACGCGCGCGCACTGACATCACGAGTCCGGCGCTTTGGCGCAGTGATACTTTACGTGAGGTGGTGCCGTTCTTGAGTTGTAACCGAGTATAGTAATCAAAGTACATTGGCATATGATAATAAATCCGCGGCTGATTCTACTTCAGTGCCTAATCTTTCGAGTTCGCTTTTTTTTTTTTTTTTTTCATAGGCGCCAAGGCGCACTTGAAGCCATTGTTACGGCCACGCATATCGTGCCCTGGTATCGCTCGATTTCTCCATATCCAGGAAGGCGTCCCCGTCGTCGCAGAGCACGTTTCCTGTGGCGCGTCGCCAAACTTACTGGCCGGGCTATAGCAGCTCGCGTTATGCTTCTTTTTTTTTTTTTTTTTTTTGCCTCCGTGTTCTCGACTGCCCAACTAAAGTTCAGCTTTGTTGTAAGAATTTTAGCAATTTACAGATTTTAAGTTGTTCATTTATCATACGGCCCCTGACAGAAAGTACGTAGCCGTTTCCAAGTGGTATTTTGCCCGCGGTGAGGGAGTGGTATTTAAGTGAGTGAGTGAGTGAGTGAGTGAGTGAAAAGACTTTATTTGATTATCCGGCGGGCGAATATTTAAGTGCTCTTCACGCACGAACGCGCTGGCTGGCAGCGTGCACCAGCGATGGGTGTTTCTTTGTACTAATACTTGCGTACACAAGGGTTTGCGACGTTGAAGATACTTTCCCACATATTCCCCCGTAATGTCACAGTAATGTCACACATACCAATATGTGATTGGCTGACACCACCTAAAACTAACCCCAAATGAGGCAGCGTTGCAGACTTGCATAACGGTAACAGTGGCTGACATTCGAAATGGCGTTTTGTTCTAGGAATGAGCTTCGGTGCAAATTTTTTAAAGTTAAGTTTCACGATTATTAGCAACGTCGTTTAAAAGAAGCGCCAGGATCAGATCTCCGGTTTATTCTTGTGAAAAGCTAAATCTTCTTTTGAATTGATTGCAAGAACAGAAACGAATTGCCAGTGTACCGACGGTGGACTTTAGTTAAAAAAGTAGATATAGCCTGGAGTTTTCTGTTGCGACTTTCGCCCTTTATTGGGCTACCTGCTTTCGAACGTAACAAGAAACAAGTCGTCATTATTACCTCGTGAGACCTGTTTATCGTTGCCCCCCAGCGCGTTCTTTAACGAGCCCCGGTTTGCCGGCGAGCAGCACCGGCTCCTCCGCTGGCGCTTTTGGTACTTCAGAATTCTTTACTCTCATGCGGACGAGCGATTCCAAGATGCGATTGTTGATCTGCTTTCAGTAGGGATGTTAATTATCTTGTTTTCGACGCCCCTTGTGCAGGCGCTGTTCAGCCAAGAGGCAGCAGCCAAATCACGGAGTGGGCAAATTTCGGGCTTCGCGCGCTGCACGCGTCGGGGGGCTTATCGGCGGTGCCACTCGGCTCGTGGGCTTGGTTTCTTGCCCGCGATGAAACGCCTCGCGATAAAACCTATCAATGAAGGCGGCAAACAGCACTCGAGAGGGGGACTTCGCAAGCCCCCATTTCTCGAGATGCCGACCCGCCCGACGTGCCGGCGGCCACGGAGTCGTGCACGCTCACTCGGCAGCCGGCCTGCATGCACCTCTGGCGAATCGGGCGCTGAATCTCGGAGGTTCGCCGCCCGCGGCTTGGGAGCCGAGACCCTGCTTTGCGACTGTAGAACGAGACAAGTAATTGCACCACGACACCACTTCCGCAATTATAGTTACCGCATTGCGTTTCCTTTTGATCCTGTTGAGGCATTCCACCGTCTCAAGTGTGTCATGGATCCTTTCTGGTGCAACCCCTTTTGGGCTTGGGTGTCGCCTGTGCGCCCTGGTGCTAAGAAAACGCCCAACAACGGGGAATTTCACTTTAGCCCTTAAGCATCGCTGGCTGTAATGCTGACAGTATTAAAGAGACGCTAAAAGCACAAGAACAAAGCTGGCATAATGTGCTACAAGATTACTGTTGTGCTTTCGGCAGCAGTTGTCTAAAAGATTTTAAAAATGTGACCCCCCCCCCCCCCCCCCCCCCCCCCCCCCCCGTCCGCCCCGCGATGTCGCCCAGCCACACATTTTTTCCTCACTTCTAATTGTGATATCTGAAATCGTGAATGACGAAAGCGAATTGGCAGAGCTTGTAGAATTCGTTATTGTAAAATAATTTTTGTCCAGTTGTGTAACTACATCTTTCCAGAGCGACAGACTGCTGGTTTCACTCTTTGCTAAACTGTTTGAACACCACATGTGCTGACGCAGTCTAAGGTGGAGCCTAGAAATTTCCCACAAATCAAATTGGCGTGTTACGCAGAGAGAGAGAGAGAGAGAGAGAGAGAGAGAGAGAGAGAGAGAGAGAGAGAGAGAGAGAGAGAGAGAGAGAGAGAGAGAGAGAGAGAGAGAGAGAGAGAGAAACAGAAGAGGTAGACCTCAGAGACATAAATTTACCTGCTATTTCCATGAGGTGCTCCGCCGTAAACAGATGATTTAAACCACCTGTGTACCTTTAACTTGCACCGAATCGTTTTTTTTTTTGTTGTTTTGGTTTTCGTTTCCATAAGAGAGACTGCCACTGTGTCTGCAGGTAATGCAAGCTCGTGCACAACGCGTAGTCACTGAGCCACCGGGACTTTGAAAAAGTTCATAATGGTGGGCGCGCAAGCTAATCACTCTTAGCCAAAAGGGAGCAATGGGGTAGTGTCATTTCTCCTTTAGGGGACTAACTGAATTGCCACGACAATTAGTCCGGTTAAGGACTAACCGGGAGGGGAGCAACAGTTAGTCCTCGCAAATGCTCCCGTGGGACTAACAGTTCCTCCCGCGGAGCTACCTGTTCGCCTTTCCAATTACTCCCGCGGGACTAACAGTTCGTCCCCGCGGGACTACCTGCTAGTCTTTCCAGTTACTTCCCTGGGACTAACTGTTCCTCTTTCTATTTGCTCCCCACAGGACTACTGGTAGTCTTTACAATTACTGTAGAAGAGCAATTGTTTCTCCTTCCAGCTCGTAGTGTGCAACTCTGCATGCAAGTAAATGTTGCTTCAATACTCCAAGGAATCAGTATATAACAGTGTGAAGGATGTTTGTCCATGACACCACCCCACTGCATTCCTGCACACCAACAGCTAAAACTCCCCCTTTGCGTGCTTTTTAAAGCAAACGTAGGTTACTGTGTCAAGACTCGCTGGCTAATAGTGCTCGTTCCAATTCACCACAGGAAGGATTTGTTGTAGCTGTGCAATGCGCACTAGTGGCGTTGCCTTAACACCACTACGAAGGCCGACAAGGCGGCAGATAAGGTCGAACGTCTCCTGCGCCTTCGGGCAGAAAACGATGTCGAAGACCCAATACAGGCAGATACTGTACAGTATACGCATATGCGTATGCTGCATCTTCGGCAGCCCTGCCAAAAGTGCGAGATTATTACCGCACGTGATTAGGCGTCCAAGATGGTCGTCGGTTCTTCCTGTAACCCCGCGTCAGAGTTTATAACGACCACCGGAAAAGCTCCAGAAAAGCAAAAACAGCGCAAAAGACGGGACGAGGAAGAACAACAGGACGAAGCGCTGTCGTCCTGTTGTTCTTCCTTGTCCCGTCCTTTGCGTTGTTTTTGCTCTTCTTGAATATGCACCACCAGCCCAAATTTTTACCTTGCGGGAAAGCTTGCGCGCGTATCCCGCACATTGTTCCGGGGAGAATCGTACATATCATTGACCTTGTGCAGTGACGTAGCCCGCGTGTTCGCCTTTGGGAAGTTTTGTATTGATTGCTCGAATCGGTATGCGGTAAACGCTTCAGGGGTCACTGCTGATGGTAGCGTGACAAGCCTGAACTGCTATTGTTGCGGAGGTGACGAGCGGAACGGGTGTTTATTGCTCGAAACATGCACCCTAGTGAACTGGGCCCCAGACCTTTCGTATTCGGCCGGGCTTTCGTGGGCAGCCTTTCGCTGCCCGAAGACGACTCCACCGCTTCTCTCTTCTGCTGAGGGCTCGAGCTGTTCACATCACCATTGCAGAGCAACCCGCCCTCAGTCCCAGCAGAATGCGTGCTTGCTGCACCGAATTCGACGGCGCATCGCTTCCCAAACGACTGGCACAGCGGGCGGTGGAAACATTCACTTTTCTTTGGCAAGCTTGTATCCCAACGGTGTCACTACGAGGAGACGAGGCGCGAAGGAACCGGTTGGGGCCAACACATACATCATGCCATGACATCCAACGAGCAGAAACGTCAAATTTCGAGATTCCATCCATCGTGCTAGCACATCCATGGCACATACATACCGTGACAGCACATCTATCGAGAAAATACACCCGCTTTATGCAGTACGTCCATCGTGCCACCGCATCCAATCTACTATTAATTCCATCGTGTCATCACATCCACCGCGCCAACACATCCATCCAGCAACTTCATCCAAAAACGTGTAATTACACCCCTCGTTCGAGCATATTGCAACGTGTCATAACATCCACCACGGCATCACGTCTTGAAGCAGCCTAACTCAACGCAGCTGATTCCTACAGAGGATGAGGAATACTTTTATTGTGCAGAGCGGAAGGTGTTATGGCCGCTCGCCGGTGGCAGGTATCCTTACTCCAGGAATCCTTGCGCTCTAGCTGCCAGACGCGCCCTGACGACCAGGCTATTCTGGTCTATAAGGCTCGGGCTGGTCAGCAGGCTTTTCCACTGCTCTGGGGTAGGGAGTGAGGGGGGGGGGGGGGGGGGGGGGTTTGGTGTGGTTCTGCACTGCCAGACCATGTTGTATAAGGTGCAGGGAGTAGGACAGAAACAGCAGTCTTGAGGGTATTGGGTGGGATAGAGCTTATGAAGTAGCGTACCATGGGGAAAAGTACACCTGCTCCTGGGCTCCTTGCCTCTTCGTCACTTTCCCTCACGCTTCTTCGCCTAGCCTTTTCCTCCTCTACACTTTGCTGCACCGAGTTTTGAGTGACGCCAGACACTGCTAGAACTCAAGCTTATAAGCAGCTCTGCTGTTAAAAAAAATTGGCTGCGTCTGACAGGAATTGACTGTCGTCTAACAGGAAAGAAGCCCCTCAGAGCGCGTTCTGCGCTTATGGTTCTCTCTTCTTGTCGTCTTTTGTCTTGCGGCGCTGATCACAATTGAATGCACGACAAACGACTTGAGTCAACTCTCATGAACTGCCAGTAGGTAATGGAGGACGACTGTTTCGGATCAGACTTAAACGCACTTGGAATCCGTGAAACACTGGCTATCTAAACAAAAAATGGCCGCGTATCTGCTCCTTTCGTTACAAATGTCGACAAAAGACGAAAGTCGAATGGCACCACTGCCAAGTAAATGCCTCCCTTCTCTTTCCCGCTTACCTCTCATGCTGTTCCTCTCCCGTCTCGTTCCTCTCAAGATAATACGCTAGAAGTTTGCTCAAGACAATTTAAATTTACCGCGTTGCACCGCACCGGGCCGGGTGCATCGATGCCAGCGCTGCCATACGGCGGAGACTCCCGTGAATAGAGGCGCCCTACTTCAACGTTTATACAACCACGTTGTCCTTCTCCACGTGCATTCCAAGCGGAACGTGGAACCAATCTAGTGGAACCTTTCGTAACTGTTTCCGTTTGATTTTTTTAAAATGCCGCCAGAAGCATTGGGGCGCGGGCAACAGCAGGCGACGGAGTGATTTTTTTTTCTGCAGTGGATGTAGTATTTCATTTGATCAAGTATTCATGAATTTTTTATAAAGGAACACTGCAAATATCACATATTTTTTGCCTCATATTTGCGTAATGTATTGTTCTTGTTCAAAATTGTTGACGAGTATGAACATTGCCACCGGACTTAGACGGTTAGCTTTGGCTGCGGGTATATAAACATTTTGTGCATCTTTTGTTTCACTTTGGCCGGCTGGCTGAATCGAGTCGCAGACAGATTCTGGTTGTAAGCAACTCAGAATTGTTTGTATGTTAATCTTTTGTCTACAGTCAACTTAAAACTGTTTGTGTGTTTGTGTGTCTGGAACTGGCAGCCTTCGGGCTGTGTTAGTTTTGTAGCAACAGGAGTTGCACTTGTTTAATTGTCTCTGGGTTTTACGTTGTATCATTGATACCAGGATTTCTTGATAATAAATTTATCCTTTCAAGACAGACATACAGACAGACCAAAATTTCTGCGTTTATGTAGCCGAAGAAAGACTATCGTCTTTAAAAAACTCTGCGGTGTCAAGTAAAGAATCAAGGACCCCGGGCTAAGAGACGAGTGTTTTACCCATTAGGCCACGGGAAAAGGCATTGAATGGGATGAAGCGCGGAGAACAAAAGATTGAGTTTTGTTGGAGTTCCTGTATGTATCTCCCTGAGAAGAGCAGAGTTACCCTACTTTCCGCCATCTTGAGTCCCTGCAGGGAAGCCACCCCGCTGCACCGGCTTTCGTACTACTACTCGGGGACTTTCCGTGGTGAGTCCGATACAGTAAATAGAAGATCCTCAATATTTCCCATATTACGTCATTCCGGGCGTTGTGTAGCGCGAAATTGGAAGTTTTCCAATACTCCTTATCTCAGCGTGCGTGCGTGTGTGCGTGCGTGCGTGTGCGTGTGTGTGTGTGTGTGTGTGTGTGTGTGTGTGTGTGTGTGTGTGTGTGTGTGTGTGTGTGTGTGTGAGTGAGTGAGTGAGTGAGTGAGTGAGTGAGTGAGTGAGTGAGTGAGTGAGTGAGTGAGTGAGTGAGTGAGTGAGTGAGTGAAAACAACGCCCTTCGGGGCCGGAATGGAGCTTACTGAGTGACCAAAGGCTTGTTCTTTCAAATAAAACAAGGTTGCATTGTGTCTTCGTTGTCTTTTTGAGTCGAACTGCAGTCACATGCGAGACGGATGGTCGCCTGGGCGGTCGGGGTCGGTATGCATGCACAAAGCGGTCATCACCGTAGTGATCTACGCAGAGTACTGATAAAGAATTCAACTTTTGACCATTATAATAATCCTAGTCAACTTGTGGATAGTCAGCAGCAAAAATAAACGTTGCCGTTGTCGTCTTCGTGGATACAGGGTATTGGCTAAGAAGGAAAATGTGCAGCATCGCAAATGTCGCCTTCGCGTGCGGCGTTTGGCGTGGCGTTCCAACAGAAGATGTGCTGGCAGCTCAGCGATGCTTGGCAGTAAATTTCAGCAACGAAAGTCGAAATCGCCCAGCTGAAATTTCAATGTTCCTTCTGCGATTGTCGGCCAACGTTCTAAAGTGTTCGTATGGATGATGGGAAAAAGAGAAGATGGTAACGCAAGAGAAAGCGAGTCGAAGCGATGTGGCTGTTTAGTGCGAAAGCGTGAAAACGTTGCAGGAAAAAGCGTGGCATATGCAGCGCTTTTCGGCGTGATTTATTTGTACTGACACAAGCAAAACCATGTTTTTTTTTTTCGGAATGTGTAAGCACAAAACGCAGAAAAAGCAAAACAGAACAGGGCAACTCGGCGTAGTGTGTGGGGCTTCATTTGTCCTTCACATCGGGCCGGATGTTTACGAGTGCACATTGAACAACGGCCCCGAAGGTGTATCTTGCGTTAGTTCTACTTTTGTATCTTTCATATTGCTTCATTCATGGCCAAGTCGCTGTTGGATGCGAAACACTAATAGGACGTACTTTACAGCGAACAGGGACATTTCGTTACTTGGCGGTTAAATACGAATGAACTCCGCGGAAGATACATTTATGCTGGATCTTCCAGACTACGAAAACACCCTTGTGAACGAGATTTTGTCCTAGGGTAAAGATCCTTGATGTCTAAATTAATTCGTAGCCCCCCCCCCTACGCGCACACCTTCACACACACACACACCTGCACATACCTGCACACACACACACGGACACGCACACACACGCACACGCACAAACACATACGGACGGACGGACACACGCACGCACGTACGGCGTCCCTCATAAACCAGTTAGCTCCTCATTTCAGGGCCATATCGAGTTGAAAGCACCAAAGCCAGTTGTCATCGAAATTCGGCGTGCAGCAGTGCCCGATAATAGTGACCGATGAAATGAACGCGATGCACGCAAAACCGATCAGACAATGTTGGAGCGAGGGGCGGAGCAAGCATGCAAACAACAAGGTTACGGCGTATCAGAGTTGGGTTTTCGCGAGTTCGCTGGCATTGCAGGGCGTTGAGGAGGCAGAGACGGACGGGCAGGAAAAGGGGGCGGGGATTGGCAAGTGTTACATTCCATGTTTGTGAGAAAGATGAAACATTGGAGATGTTTATAAGGGATAGCAGAGCACTTGTATCCACCCCGAAGACTGAGTGGCTCGCAGGCGTTCCGAGTCCAACGGGGATTTGATTGATTGATTGATTGTGGGGTTTAACGCGCCGACGCAACGCAGGCGATGAGGCGCGCCGTAGTGGAGGGCTCCGGATTAATTTTGACCACCTGGGGATCTTTATCGTGCGCCGAAATCTCGTACACACGGGCGTTTTTGCTTTTCGCCTCCATCAGAAAAGCGGCCGCCGCGGCCGGGAATCGAACCCGCGACCTCGTGCTCAGCAGCGCAACGCCTTAGCCACTGAGCCACCGCGGCGGGTAGTCCAACGGGGAGCACGTGGGCCCAGGGCGTATCGATTTTCTTTGTAGCGGATGTGTGGCTAAGCAGGAATTACCGCCTGCGTCATCAGCGAGGTGTCATTCGCCCCCAGAGTTATTCCGACTGAATGGGTTAGCGGTGCTAACTTACGTTCAGCGTAATTAGGGTGCAATTAAGCGGATCCTACTGTGCTGCTCCTTGGGAAGCTCAGCGTATTGATGTCTGAATAACAAATCCTGCTGTCGGTACTTCATATTTTCTGTATTTAGTAAAATAACAGTTTTACTTTTTGGAGTTCAGCAGTGCATGGGCGTCACTTGAGAAAAGCCGGGCGATCTGGCAGAGATAATTGAATTTTCTGTGTTTCTTGCTTCACCTCATCTGATTGATGATTGATTATAGGGTTTAACGCGCCGACGCAACGCAGGCAACGAGGCGCGCCGTAGTGGAGGGCTCCGGAATAATTTTGACCACCCGGGGATCTTTAACGTGCGCTGAAATCTCGTACACACGGGCGTTTTTGCTTTTCGCCTCCATCAGAAAAGCGGCCGCCGCGGCCGGGAATCGAACCCGCGTCCCCGTGCTCAGCAGCGCAACGCCTTAGCCACTGAGCCAGCGCGGCGGGTGCTTCACCTCATCTGTATATGGTATAAATATATATCAGAAATCATATAATAAATCATGATCTATTCCTTGTATCTGCATATCATATAATTAAATCGTATGATTTATTGCATTCGCTGTTTTCAAAGAGATGCTACTGCAGGATGTTTTTTTAATTGCATGCGGTGTTTTGACAGAGATGCTGCATGATTTTTTTTTTAATTTTTGAAACCGAAAGTATATAGATGGAGAGTGGCAGGCGAATGTTAAGGGGAAATTTGGTCTCGGGCATTTCCTTGCTAGATTTATGAAGGGGTAATGTTCTGTGATGTAGCTCGATCGGAGTGAAACATATAAATGCAGGGAATAAATTAGCGGCAATTCTGTCCGGTAAAAACGTAATAAATACGATAGTTCCGGTACCACCGAGGCGACGGTGAAGTTTTAGCAGATGTTCTCGGGGCAAGTTTTATTCGCTCATATGCTTATGAGGCATTAGCGGCGTAAACCCGGAAGACGTCTGCGAAGTGTTTCTTAGACGCCGTAAGTAATTGAATTCAGGCGTATCTGCCTATCTTGCCTTGCCACTGGTTTGTCGATCGCGTTGCCTGAGCGAGCTCGAACGAGGTGAAGCCGTGACGGGACTTCTTCAGCGGCTCCCTTTCGCGAAGACTCTTGAGAAGCGCGCGCGCGTCGCCGAGTCCACTTGAGCCGCCGCGTGGTCTCGCGGACGTGGTGGACGCCGATATCTCCCTTGTGGTCGGTAGCGCGGGCAAAGGAGTCTCGAAAGAAAAGGCGCCGCTCGGCTGCTGCTGATACGGGGCGGTATGACGGCCGCGTGTTTCTTTCCGGTGGCCCCTGGTGTGGCACTGACGGATCGATGTTTCCCGACTGAGTCTAGTGTCATTAGGCCGCCATCTGAAACAACACCCCCTCCCGGACAAGCCCATTGCTCAGGCTTGCGGTTGTTCGCTTCTCGCGGGGACGTCCTGGTGAAGCAAAATTGACGTGCTGCACCCGGACACCACAACCGGGAAACGCACAAGCCAACTAGCTAGTGCTGGCAAATTGTCGTTGTTATTCGCCTAGACAAAAAATAAAAAAATAAATAAAAATAAAGCCGTTCCACTAAACGTGAAAGCTGCCGGAACTGGAGAGCCGGAACTGGATTCGCAATAGTGGGCTGTAGCGCCGTTATCCGCTCACTGCTACCACCCATCACGCTCGTCGCCGCCCTGTATCACTCCTCTCTTGATGAATTGAACGGAGGTTTTTAATTCAAACTTCCCGCCTTTGCTGTGCTTGCGCGCCCCCTGCCTGGAACAGCGCGAGCGGGAGTTCTTTTTGTGCTTGCTTTCATCCCGCACGTGCGGGCGCCTTACTGCGCAGTTTGGAACCCGTCGTTTTTGGCGGCCACATTTTCCTAAAAACCAACAACGGGCGTCCCTAACTAAATAGTCGCGGGGACTGCCGGTTGTATATACAGATTTCGCCTCACATGTGCCTGCAGTTTTCCTTGCGCTAAGCACCGGGGAGATGTAGACAAGTGCCAGCGGTTCTGGAGTTTCGAATGGTTGGTTAAACCGCTTGTTTTTCGAAGCCTCTGTTTGGGTCCGGTACACCGTAACGCCGTAGTGCTCTACTAGGGTCCGTTATCTCGCTGCGCCGCCTGATTCCGGCAGTCGGTAGACATTGCGACAGCGAACGAGCTACGACGACAAGGCGAGCCCTTAAAAACTAATTTTGCTTTAATGTAGCTTCGTTTTTGTAGACAATTTATTGGTTAGGTTGGCCCTGGAACATGTTGAACTTGGCCGATTGCAGGCCGAAGTCAGCACTAGCACGGAGTTCGCGGTATCCGGGAATCGCAGCGGCTTCCGCTGTTGTTCTTGGGAAGTGCGTGCGCTCGTGTTCGTCGTGCCGTGTGCATGATTAAGAGTCCCACCACGGCGTGAGACAGTCGGTTCTCAAGCGCGACCGTGGGAAGCCGCGTCGAGAAGACAGCGAGTCGCGTCTGCATGCCGCGTAGCATCGGCAGCATCGGCGATCAGGACAGCTTATTGTTGTCTCGCGCCTGATTATTATTCCGCGGTCGCGCGCTCATATCCCCAGGCCATTGTTTGCACTCTCGCGTGGAGCTGTGTGCGAGTCGCCCGACACCAGTATATGTCGGCGCTCGCTTTTCATCAAAGCCTGGGTGCTTCCGATTGTCGGCGTGGCTGCGGCATCGCGTTCGCTGCGAGTCTGCGCCTCGTCGCCGACTACCGTTTGTTCTCTTGGGATGTCGTCGGTGGGGGATACTCAGCTTTCATCGCAGGCAGCTCCCGCCATTTGTCACCACGCCCATACAATGCGAAAATCTCGGTTCGCTTCGTACCGAGTGAATGTATTCTACGTTAATGAATAATACCGCGACACACATTGAACAAGCGGAACTGAGATCAGCATATATCGGTGACCACTGTGAAAAAAGGGATTCAAAATTTGAAGTAGCGAAGCAGACCCTGCTTCATTGCGAACAAGGACTTGCACAGCATGCGTGATTTCAAGTGTCCCTGTTACGTATAGACTGGGTGAATAAGGGGGTGGCGTAATCTCGGGTAACTACTTTTGGACAGTTTCGGTCCCCTCATTTTTTCGTACGATGTGTAATGCTTAAATTTTAAAAGCAGGACAAGTATTTTGACCTTTCTCGGGCGTATGCAGCTTGCTTATAGAATTGAAATCATTCCTATGTAACGTTGACGTCGTGCTGTAAAATTCCGCACTAATAAATGACTCCGTTTAAGGAACTCTGTCCTGCAGGAGATTCGGTGCGAATCGCATATACGCACCAAATCTCTTCTCCCGTGTTCCCCTTTCGAGGTACACCAGTTACCTGCATTTCACGGCTGTACGTTTCACACCAAAATGTCTCAGAAAAACAGATTTCCCAGGGGTTTTAGCGTAGCGCATGCTTGTTGTCTGGGCGTATCAAAATGAAGCCCTCCTCCCCCCTCCCCCCTCTCTGGCTGCACAGAATTCGACAAAAAAATTGTGGGTACGGTCACTAGTAGTATTTCTGTTATCAGCGTCATCGGTATCCGATTGGGCAACCCGATAGTAGCGTAGTAGCGTAAGCGGTTTTGCACGTAGGCATTATTTCGATGGTGTTGCAAGTGCTTTTTAAAGACGATAGTCTTGTGTTACTTAAACGCAGAAATTTTGGTCTGTCTGTGTGTCTGTCTGTGACTCGATTCAGCCACCCGGCCGAAGCGAAACAGAAGCTGCGGTGCTGCGCAATAGTCTTATATACCCACAGCCAACTCTAAACATCTGAGTCAGGTGGCAGTGTTCATACTTCTCAACATTGTTGAACAAGAACAAGACATTACGGAAATATAAGGCAGAAAATCAATACATAAGTAATATCTGCAGTGTTTTTTTTTTTTTAATTCATGGCTGCTTGGTTTTTGCGAGAGCAAATGAAATACTACATCAGCGCAGAAAACCGTCGCCTTCTTTCGCGCGCACCATTATAGCTCCTGACAGCATTTTCAGTAATCAAACGGCAACGGTAACGAAACGTTCCACTAGACAGGTTCCACGTTCCGCTTGGAATGCACGAAGAGTAGGGCAACGGGGTTCTATAAACGGTGTAGTGGGGTGCCTCGATTCACGCGCGTCTCCGCCGTACGGCAGCGCTGGCATCGAGGCCCCCGACTTGGAGCAGTGGAACGCGATAAATTTAGATTTGCGTGAGCAAACCTCTAGCGTATTATCTTAGGAGGAACGAGACGGGGAGGAACAGCATGAGAGGTAAGCGGGAAAGAGAAGGGAGGCATTTACTTGGCAGTGGTGCCATTCGACTTTCGTCTTTTGTCGACATTTGTAACGAAAGGAGCAGATACGCGGCCATTTTTTGTTTAGATAGCCAGTGTTTCACGGATTCCAAGTGCGTTTAAGTCTGATCCGAAACAGTCATCCTCCATTACCTACTGGCAGTTCATGAGAGTTGACTCAAGTCGTTTGTCGTGCATTGAATTGTGATCAGCGCCGCAAGACGAAAGACGACAAGAAGAGCGAACCATAAGCGCCGAACGCGCTCTGAGGGGCTTCTTTCCTGTCAGACGACAGTCATTACGACTTCCGGAGAGTGCCCTGAGTGGAGTAGGCCTAATGGAGGGCGGCACGTTCGAAGGGGTCAGCGGCCCGCTCCCAAATCGCACCTGGCATCGCCCGTCTCGTTTTCGCCTCAAAGCTCAGCGCGTCGCTGGGAAACATCCCTTCCTCAAAATCACCAAAATCACCGTCAACGAGGGGAGTCGGACCCGCGCGGTCCTCTGGCCGGAAAAAGACGATGCCGCGCCAGTGCTTGTGGGCCCGCAGAATCGTTATGTTGTGAGTTGGTGGTACCTCCGTGTCCTTCGACTCTGTGAAATGTAAATTCACCCGCTCCACATGGACGCTCAGGAGCGTACTTGGCTATCGACGCCCCAGCCCCCCCTCCCCCTTATTCCTGTTCTTGTATACTTGCTTCTTTCTTTCGCTTTAGTCACTAAGAATAAATCCAACTTTATAATGGATCCTAACCTCTACGCATCTTCCATTTTAGGCTTCAGCACACGTGGCCACCGTAACGCTAAAGTGCAGCTGAGAACGTTAGCTGTTTATAAAGTAAATCTACTGAACAAGTTATCTGTATGTATGTAGTTCATAGAATAGCTATACGCACTGAGCTCAACGCATCACATCACCGGAGATGGCCCAAAATCTTTGCTCGAACAACCTGCTGGCAGTTCCGTCCTCCTTTGATTCGACAAACCGACAAAGCCCTCGCAGTTCGTTTTCCCGAGCACGCACAGCGCAATGTCGATTGATCGCTTGACTTCGGGTAAGACCGCTGGCACAGATGTTCGTTCTTGGTCAGCGCTTATATATGATCAGGAGACAAGCGCGCCCCTATCCCGTCACATGCAACACGGGCGGCAGCATGCGCTTCCCGGTTGTGCGGAGCGGTTGTCTGATTATAAGCATAGAGTTTCTTACAATATACACTAGAGAGGAATCTGGCGTTAGCGTCTATGCGGCTCACACCAAGGCCGTCTGTGTAGTCATGGACCGCTATTACATCATGCGCTAGCCTTAGTGCCATCATTGGCTTGGATTGTAACGCTTTGGTACCCGTATACATATATATATTCGAACATAGTGCCACAAAAACGCAAAGAATGGTGTGTTATTGTATAAGTGGAAAACAAACAGGCTTGTTTTAAAGCTAAGGAAAAAGGAAGTAAAGCGTATTTTTGCAGGAACGGTTGTGCCTACTATTCTGCAGGCCAAGCTGGTAGTTAACAACAATGTTAATATTTCGGGGGAAACTCATTAGAGACTCTTATTTTATTAATTTTACTAATATTTCAGGTAATAAGTTGTTTTAAAAGTTTGGAAAGCTTTTTGAGCGTGCCTATATGAAAAGGTCGTCTTCGTGGTGAACCGGTGCACCGACCGTCAGCTACAGTTTAACAAAACTTGTTGCTGAGCGAGTTGGTTCATACTTGAAGAAAGAAGAAAACGTGGCGTTAAACCGTCACGGACGAAGACAAGATAGGACAGATACAGGCGCCCGCATCTGTCATATCTTGCCTTCGTCGAAGTACGTTTTGTTTCTATTTTTCCGTCAGCTACAACTTTCGCGGTGGCATATTACGCTCAGTCATACGTCCTTCGACTGCGGCGTGACCAACGTCACGTATACGATCACGCAGTGCCTGCCTTTTCACCGAATACGGCTACCACAGAACCGGGAGGATTTAGGCTTCCTCGTAGCTCGTAGATGTGTTAATGCATAGTGCAGAAAGCAAATCCCCAAAGCCACTTAAGAATCCAATTGTAGTGCCAAGCCCAAGCCAAAAGCGGGGGTCTTCCCATAACCCCCCCACTACGACATGGAGGCCCAGATGCAGTTTCCTCTCTAGTATACTTACTAAGAAACTCTATAAATTATAAGGTGAGCGCGCTTCAGTGAGCGGAAAGTCACGTGGGCTACGATGCTCTAACTCACAGCTGTCGCGTGTTGAGGAGGATTGAAGGCGTACTTTTATTATTTCGTGAGCAATTTATGGGACATTTCGGCATAAATGTTCGGCCTCGATGCGTCCTTAGGGCTACAGAACAGAGAACGAAAGAGCGCATGGCTGCGCTGGCACTGCCTTAGCTCCGATGCCGATCTTGCCACGGAAGTCGAAGCGCAGCTCGCCCCCAGCCAATGCGCCCACAGCACGCAGTCTCGACAGGTCCCGTGACTCCTCTGACTGCTTGTGCGCTTTGTAAAATGAGTGGACAGCCACTGCAGGGAGGGCGGCAAAAAAATGGGAATTTCGGCGACGAAATTCCGATATTGGTGGACAACATAAGGAGCGACAGGCTGCCACTGCCACTGCTAAAGCGAGCAGATGTGAAAACTGATACTGTATAGAGCGCTAAGTATAGCTGGCACGGTTGTTGTTGTTGGACACGTTTATTTCACATTTTTACTCCTATCTAAGGCTCCTGTGAAAGAACGTAAAAAAGAACAGCGGTAAAAATGAAAATACAACGAAGGTAAACGTTCTGTCGTTTGATGTGCGACGGACGTGCGAGAAACGCCGTGTTTCGGGCTTCTAGAGCCGAAGCAAGGCGTGCGCATCGGGCCGGCCGAGGCTTCAGATGCGCGAGAGTGGGACGAGCTGCTGACGCGTTTTTCAAGATCCACCAATGAACCTTCAATTAATTTTTAAAGCAAAGCTTTACTACTTTCGTCTAGCGATTTCGTGGAGGATGCGCAAATGACCTTTTGACCGGAGACACACCCCTGGCGACACACCCCTCGAAGCGCATCGCGTGATTCGCCGGGCCCGCTGTTGGCGCCAGCGGGCGCCGACAGCGGTCGCCACCGCCGCTGCGGCCGAGGCAGCCAACCACCCCCGCTTCCTCCCATGCATGCGGCGCTGGGTCGTTTCGGGCGACGTGACTCGTCTCGCGCCCGGCGAAGATGAACGGTGCGTTCGCCATGAATGAACGCCGCGTTCGCCCGGCCTCCTTCTGTGAGCGTTGCATGGAATCGAACGACTTTGAGACGTGGTCGGCAATACAGCTAAACCAAAGGTTAACCATGCTAAACCAAGACTCAACCAGACTAAGCCAAGTTTTTGCTTTGCATATCCAAGGTTAGCGGAGCTAAGCCGCAGTAATTTTTATTGTGATACGTCCTGGTGTTCGCAAATTTGAGAAATTTAGTACTGGCAGCTGACGCTGTAAAAATTCCAGCTTGTGTCGCAGCTACTGAGAATTGCCTTCGCCATTAATCAGTGTTACGAAAAGCTGTGGGTACCATGAAACCATAGCTGGCTGGAAGGCGTCCTGGTTGATGGTTCGTGGCACAGTTCCTGCAGGGGCTGAAATAAGCTGCCGCAGCTACAAAAATAGGCCACGACTGTCATGCCGTTTCTGGTATGCAAGCGGCATGCCTGTACTTCACTAGTCTTTTCAGGTCACTGTGATAAGTGGCAAAGCATAAACTTGCACACCGCTCGTTTTCTACGGGTTTTATGGATCGCACAGGTGAAGGGCATTCGGAATATAGTGTAAGCACCACCTTTGTTCGGTGGCGGGTAATCTTGGATTCTCGGCCATCTTTGCAGGCGCGGAAGAAGCTGTCAACTCGCTTGCGTTGCTCACGCGTACATGCTGGGCGAAGGTTGCCAAATAGTTCATTTGTTGCTATCATTTTGGTACCGAAGGTAAACACCATCTCCGATGCAGCTACATGCCAAAGAATCCCGCAGCGTGTATATTAAGCCGTTGGAATTATATTTTGCAAAAAGAAAGAAACTTCGGGCGGCCGCGCTTCACTTGGGATAATAACGCAGCTGTCGAGCTGGGGGCATCCTTCTAGTTTGCGGCTCCCGTCTGTAAAAATACAATAAAATAAATAATTCTGCTTGAGCTCTCTTGTTGAACTGGCGCTAACTGCAGTATGAGCGTCTCCGCATCGTGTGAGCCAGTTGCAGACTCTAGATGAAGCGGTGCACCATAGTCCTGGCATTTCAAGCACGATCAAGTCCTTTCTCCCACAAGTACTCTACCTTGCTGCTAACGGGTCCGGAGTAACTTTACAGACATGAAAGGCTGTTTAGTCCAGGAGCACCCTAAAAGCTTCGCCTTCGTTGCGCCACAATTATCGAGTTGTGGTCACGTGTCTGGGAAACTCGGGCAACGTTCGAAATCTATTTCGCGAACTTTAATTAAAGAAAGCAGTCTGACGCAGTGTCCGTGTAGACGTTCCCTCGTATCCTACCAAATAGTGATTAGACCAGTCTTTCTTCCATTTTTATCTTGGATGAAAGCAAGTGTTCGTACTTTTTCCCCATCGTTTCCAGGATTATTTCTTCACTTTAAGGATGACGTTTATAAGCTCACAAAAGAAAATAAAATGGAATCACGTGGTGGCTCGAGTTTCTAAAAAGAATAATGGGCCACGGCACTAAAGCTTAAGGGGACGTGAAGCGATAGCTTGTTGCGTTATATTTCCACACATACCTCCATTTCCGTGCGGCGATGGAGTATAGACCAACCTCCATGGAGCGAAAAAGCGGCTAAAAAAATCAAGAACGCCGTGGTGTATATCCTTATTTAGGATTGCCACGGACCAAAAAAAAAAAAACTTTACTATCCCTTCCTAAATAAAATTGTTTCTAACATCCAAAAGTGTGTCAAAACCTTCGCTAAAAGTGCATCCAACCTTCGCTGAAGTGGATCCAACCTTGGGTCCAATCGATAGTCGGACCCAAATCGCAAACGAAGAACGAACCCATGCGACGATTTCTCGCGCACTAAGTAAACGCATCTATACGAACGATCTATATGCATACCGATGCATGGTTTATGAGATAAGGTTATACTATTGTACTCCTTCTTCGTGGTCGATGCGTGTACTGTCTTATCTGGAACCGGTCCTTCTTCGCGATTTTCAGTTAACCGCTTCGACACAATGAAAGCCCAGTTTCACGCACGTGCCGCGTGTCCAGAGATCTTAGTCTCCTAAATCGGGCACATTAGCCCCAATATATCTCCCGATCCTGGCCAATCCCCCAAGTGGGTATGCGCCACAAAATAAAGGAACAACAACAACAATTATCAGAGCTTTTCGGTCAACCAACCGGTATATGGTGAAATTCACTAGTTTTTTAAATGCAGAGCATTTCTTAGGCTCGCCTGGTCGTGCGTCGTTGATGGCGGCGCCGTGCACACGCTCACTGCGCATGCGCAACTCTCCTTACACCCTCAGCTCCGCGATACTACACTATAAAAAAAAAGAAATAGTTAGCGGCGCCCGGTTTCGATCCCACGACTCTCTGGGCGCAACGGGAGGTACGCGGTGCTCTTCCCACTACGCTACAAATGCGGGACAGGAGCAAGTGCTACGAACGCGCCTTATGTCCTTGTCTCATTCAAACTACGTCAAGAAGCTACTGATACAACGAAGGCACGCGAAGCTGAACGTCAACGGAAACGACGAATTGAAAACTTTAGAGGGGGATGCTGAATTTCCCGTGGGAAAGCTGTGGCGGGAAGCGCCACGCGCCTTGCAGCTCAACCAGCCCCGTCCGCAGCGCCTCTGATGCTGATTGTGGCAGCATGCCCCATTGGCCAACCAAAGAATCCATCATCCAACGAATAAAAGAAATATAATAATGATCACAATACCTTCACCTGTCCTTTCTGTGTCCCAAATTCATGAAACAGTAAATACGAATAATAAAGACGAAACCCTCCCCACATCCAAACGGTAACCACCAACTACCCAATTACGCAACGTTCACGCAGTACAACCACCCCTATGCGACGCATTTACTCGAGTTCCCCCCGTGGGAAGATGCGGGCGGGCGTCTTTTTTTGACAGGGTGCCATCGGTCCGACTAACAAAGCTGTCGCTTTAAAAGCAGTGACGTATTAGCGGACGATGTCCAGTGGTTGCTACATGAGGAGCGGAAGGCGTCGAAAAAAAAAAAAAAACGCGTCGCATATATCTACCCGAAATTGAAGTGTTTTTTACACTTCATCTGACCCCCACTATACACTGGAAGGCAATCTCATGGTTCACCTTCTCCACAACGTACTCCAGTGACCAATCCGTGCCGCCCAACAAGGAAAATTCCCCGAATGACAGCAACGTACAGTCATGGACAAATGAAATTCGAACGCGAAGATATGAATCCGGCAACACAAATAGCGCAATTTCTTTCCATTGAAGTCGAATTGTCGCATGGCTGTATAACAGTAACGAAGTTTGGACGTGTGACTTTCAAAAAATACCACAATCCCGTCATTATGTGATTTCCATGGACCATATTCTTCAAATTTGTGTGTTCCGGTTCATAATCTCATTTTCGCGTTTCAGACCTGCCCATGGCTGTACACAATACACATACACCATTTGGCTCAAAAATGTTATCTTCGCTTGTGACACTGCGCAATGCAGAGCGTCATGCTTACATTGCGTAACGCCGCAGCGAAGTCCTAACTTTTGGGCCAAATCGCATGCTTGACATCGTGGATCAATGCCGCAATGCCAAGCTTCACCGCATGCTCGGCATTGCGGTGAAGCTGAACCACAGGATTGCCCTAGAGTGCAGACTGTTTTTGGATATCAGAAAGCGGTAGGGGTTTGGCCGGTTGGGTAATAATCAAGACGAACTATAGCCATAATCACCGTGGTAGGGGTGAGATCAAGTGCAAAAACCTCTCCCACACGACACATTCGATTGATTGTAACGCGCCGACGCAACGCAGGCGATGAGGCGCGCCGTAGTGGAGGGCTTCAGATTAATTTTGACCACCTGGGAAGCTTTAACGTGCGCCGAAATCTCGTACACACAGGCGTTTTTGCTTTTCGCCTCCATTAGAAAAGCGGCCGCCGCGGCCGGGAATCGAACCCGCATCCACGTGCTCAGCACACACGACACATTCCTGTGATGGGGGCAGCTTTCGCCGCAGCCCGGAAGTACTGCTAGAGATTGACGCAAATCGGGCTGGCTACTTCCGGTTGGCTCGTGGCACTTGCGTGCCTCTTTACATCGCCGGAGTTCTCCGCTTGTTCGGTGCGTGGAGGTTGGTGGCGACCGCGAAGGGTGCCTTGAAAAGACATTTCCTTCTCCCCTCTCGGCAGGTGGAACCGCAAGGCCCAGGCACCTATTCTCGCTTTCCTTTGCGGTGAGTTAGGCGCCCTCAGTAGGCGGACTGGTGACAACAATGCAGCCTCCACAGTGCTGCACGTAGCTTGTGGAATGAACTATAGGCGGTGCGTCGCTGTCAGAATCCGCCGCGAGAACTTCGCTATCGAAAGTTTGCATTCTGAATGTCAGCCTTAGTTATTCTTCTTCAAACGTTTCAGACGTACTATTATGAGCAATATGAAAGGGAACACAGGAACGCGTGGAAAACACCCTCAGACCCAGCTATGAGTGATACGCAGCGGCCGCCGTCGGAAACAAAGTGGAGAGGGAGACGCTGTTCTAACAACTGTTCCCATTCCCACTGTGCGTCTTATCGGCTTTCGGACGATACTATATCATCGGTGAAATGACATAAGTTGCCGCTTTTTAGAAATCCCAGCGTGGTGGGAGTGCCAGCAGTTAGTGGAAGAGCGCCCTCCTTCCGCCCTCTGTTTTTCACAGCGCCATCCGCGTGTCACTCCGAGTCTGTTTCGAGGCTATTTGCCACGCGTTCCTGTGTTCCCTTTGATATTACTCATAATAGTACGTATTTTCACTGCCACCGCCCTTGCAAAGCCTGCTGCGGTCTATCAGTAGTAGCCCCGTATCAACGGAGTAAACTATAAAAACCCCACCCACTCCCATCGACGCTTTTAGATGCGACGCATCTCATTCACTCGCCTTGTCCCTGCATCCATCCGGCGTTGTTGTCGGCGTTGTCGGCGTCCACCCCTCCCCCATTCTCCTCGCCGCGCCAGCTGCGCTCTCCGCCGCTCACCCCCTCTCCTTTCCGATAGCGAACCCTCTCTCGCGAGGGGCATTGGATTGGATTGGATTGGCTTTGATTGGATTGGATTGTATTGGATTGGAATAAAGTGGATGGTGTTGCGTCATAGCCGCGGCAGACGCACTGGCGCCGGAGCATGTGCAGTACTCTCTCTTCCGCGGTCTCCTCTCCTTCGGGCGCGCTGCGCATATAACCGTTGGGCCGCTCTCCGGCGGCCTTTCGGTCGACGGTTGCTCTGCGCTTGCGCTTGAACCCCCCTCAGCGTCGCATCACACCAGGGTTCCCGCGAGGGGAGGTGGGCGTAATTTTTTTTCTATTGAGGCGCAACTGTTCAGAAAGCAACTGCCTTCTTCTTTAAGGAGGACAAATAGCAGCAGGCCACATAGAAGCTGCCACTGTTTCCGCGCTAAGAGCTGAAGTGCTCTGAAAGATTACCGGCGCTCCCACCAATACCGCTGTGCAGCTTGTGCTCCCAGAAAGCACGGAAGTTTAGCGTTGGAGCCGACTGGAAAACTCGGGAAGTTTGGAGGCCCATTAGCAGCTGTCGCTGCAAAACACAGATACATCAACATCACCTTGATTGGGTAGTTATTTAATGATAAAAAAACTGCAGAAACTCTAAGTGCCAATTGTCGAATAATTGCTTAAGCCGCTTTGCTAACACCGAGCCCTTTTAAAGTTCGCTTCATTACTATACACATGCATTGATTGAAAGTCTTTTTTTTTTTTTTTCGGTGGGATATAAGCGGCCTGATAGCGAAGTAGGAAGGCCCAAGCGCCTTTATTATTTACCTCCACAAGACCCCATTCATCTCTAAAAGCAGTTCGCACCAAGACCTCCAAAGTCGGCTTCACAAATATACACCAATGCATTGCTGGGAAGATCTGTCTGTAGGGAAGGTGTAAGGGGTGTGATGTCAAAGTAGGAAGGACCTAGCGCGTTTATTTATAGCAGTGGTCGGTAACCTTTTCAGGCGGAGGGCCGAGTTGAATGAAGCCGACACGGCTGAGGGCCGGACGGCAAATTGGGTAAGACAGGCTAAGATAAAAAAAAATCAGCGAATTGCCAATAATATTTGACTATAATTGACAATAATCTGGCTAAGTATGAAGATGCAGGCTAATGCAAACTAGAAGCGATCAATTCTCTGTTCTTGTCTCCCGTCTAACCCCATTGGAGGTCAAAACTGGCGTGTTGGTCTTCAGATAGGAAGTGACAGGGGAAGGGGTGGGTGTTCTGACGACGTGCTGGGGGTCGCATATTACTGCCCCGCAGGTTGCGGACCTCTGATTTATAACATTTTAGTCTACGACGACAGCGAGTTGAGACCACATAGAAGTGCTTGCTCATTTAAATAGCGAAACGAAGGTCTACTGCCACGAATGGAAATAGGGTAGTGATGGCATTTCACTCACTCGTGAGAATGTTCAGCACCCGTTCCTTAAATTACGCGTTGCATGCTGGAAAGTGCGAAAATGTTGGTGAAGGTATTTTCAAGCTATTCATGGATGTTTTATTTGTCCTTGGTGCCATCAAGCTGGACTCTCGCGTTTTTCTTATGGGTTCTTTTTTGCGGTTGTGAAGTTAGAAAGTAAATTCGTGCGAAAATATTTCCTATCTCACCTTTTTCTGCCAGCAGTCACTGTCTTTTTTTGCGTTTTCTAGGAGCTATCAACCACAAAATATGGGTTTTGTGAAAATGAAGACAACAAACGCGGCTTCCAGCCCACGGCTTAATAGTGACGGCGGGCGCGCTCTTGCCCCGTAGCGATTGTTGTCAGCTGATGTGTGGCCGCGACAGCTTGGCGTGCGGGTCACGTGTTGGCGCCATCGGGCGTCTTGGTGCGTGACTAGGAAGCTTTTCAAAGGAAGTGGATTCCATGTGCGATCCTGCACGAAAATCGACCAGCGCGGACCGCATAAACGCGAGTTACTGAGCAGCAGAAGCTGCCATATATGATGCGAGCTATATATAATGCCGAAAGTTTTGGCTGGCTGCTTGCCATGTACACAGTGCTTATAAATATAGAGCACGTATTGCCTAACCCCGGCAAGTTTTGGGTGTCGCTTTTATATTCCAAGCATATCTCGGCGACCCTTGAAAAGTTTCTTGAAAAATCACCTTTTTTTCAAAGCTGATTTTACCTCATGGGGACCGTAAAGTTGCAAGAAACCCTTCCGCAACAACAATGTCTATGAATGAAAGGCGCGCGCGCGCACGCACGCACATTTGAGAAAATGGTTGACCCATGGTTAAAAACAAAAACAGTATTGTATACTGACGTTTCGACTGGAGGACCAGTCTTCATCGGAGTAACGTATACACAAACTAGAAACACGCACGCTTATATATATATATATATATATATATATATATATATATATATATATATATATATATATATATATATATATATATAAGTGCGGAACGTGTGCTGCAGTGCACCCTTGTTAAGGGTGCACTGTAGCACACCTTCCTTAACAAGGGTTGTTAACAAGGGTGCACTGTAGCACACCTTCCGCACTTATATATATATATAAGCGTGCGTGTTTCTAGTTTGTGTATACGTTACTCCGATGAAAACCAGTCCTCCAGTCGAGACATCAGTAAAATACTGTTTTTGTTTTTAATCGTGGGTCAACCATTTTCTCAAATATTTCTTCTGGCTCCATGGCTCCACGAGAAGTTTCTTCTACTGCTTACCCCTATATATATATATATATATATATATATATATATATATATATATATATATATATATATATATATATATATATATAGTAGCCGTCCGATTTTTCGGACCACGAGGGGAACGAAAAATAGTTCGAATAAAAGAGCAGTCCAAAAAAACGGCCGGCTGCTGTATATAGACTTAGGTATTATTCATCCACTAGCACCTGTGCGAAGGTTCGTAAGTGTTTTTATAACCGGAATTTCTTTTTGTTGTTGTTAGCATGATATACGTAGCGTCAAGTCTGGACCCGGTGCTAGAAGCCCGGAGAAATGCGAACCGACAAACATGGTGCCATCAGGCCACCTGCGATTGCGGATTGTAACGCTCTAAGCGCGGAGAGGCGAAACAGATGCTCTGGGTGGCTCCGGGCGCGTGTCCCACGAAAAACGTCTAGGCGAACGTACCGCTGGCGTTGTACCGTGTGTTACAAAAGACGCCCGCGTACACCCTGAGCACTGGCGCTGTCGACAACCACGTAGCAGGGCTATACTTGGATTGCGACCGTGCGTGTTGGCGCCATGTGAGCTTTGTGCTCGACAATAGGCGGCGTCCAAGTGGTTGCTGCTGTGTTCTACGTTTCTCGAATCATTTTGAAACCAGTATCAAAAGGTTCATTCCAAAGCGGCTCTCGAGGTACTCCTAGCTGGTCAAGTACAATTACTGGGGCCGCCTTGCAGTACGTGAACAACGAACACATCCGCCTCTGCCTCGCGTGGTCATGGGAGATTTCGACGTTTGACACGACGCCGACAAATCGCTTCCAGTCGTCGCATTTGACGTGACGCAACTTGCAGATGGGGAAACCTTTACGAGGCTCTTCGGTTCCATGACTGATACAGACACTGTTTAGGTACCTCAACTGCAAAGTGCGCTGATATGCTCTGTACCTTAGCACACACAGACCAGTCATCTGCACGCCCACCGGAAGATATACCTATGTAGACTGAAAGGACTGCCTAATGAACATCATTGATAATTTTAGTTCTCTTATGACGCTGTTCGCAGTCTTAACGGTGTGCGCATTTGAGACTTCATTTGCAGTGGGGTATTAGACACACGGCCCATATTTTCGCCTCAAAGAAAACCTTGGACGCATTTGAGACTAAACATAAGTGCATGACAGAGGTTAGCAGTTCTCTGTTAACCAAAACTTGTGCTGCATTTGAAACACCACGTTTAATTTACGAAAGCCGGCGCCTTCCGACCGCGTATTCCAGCTCAGCATTCGAAACTGCCCCTTACCTCGTTCGTCAGGTGCCTGAGGCCGTACAGACTGCTGCCGCAACTGTCGTATTAACTTTAAAGAGTGACGTCAATTCACGTCTCAGTCAACCGAACTACGTGACATGCCTTTTTTTACGTCCATAGATCACGATATGGCTTTTGCGTCGGTTGTCTGAACATAGCCCTTAGTCTGAACATAGCCTACGGCTATGTTCAGACTGCTACCGACGCAAAAGACTACCGACGCAAAAGCCATATCGTGATCTATGGACGTAAAAAAAGGCATGTCACGCAGTTCGGTTGACTGAGACGTGAAATGACGTCATTCTTTAAAGTTATTACGACAGTTGCGGCAGCAGTCTGTACCCGGCCTAACTCGCTCATTACGTAGCCAACGTAGCCCCGTTGACGGTTGTTCGGCGGTACGCTTAACCGCCGCATCTAAAAGCGAACGCGCAGATAGCTGGGCACAGAAAGCCGGCCGCTAAGAATTATGAAGTGCGGACTGGGGAAAGGGGGCGGGGGATATAGTGTAAGATCGCCGCCCGCTCAGCTGAGTTTCGGCGCGATAGTTGGCGGCGTTGCAACTAGAAAATGAAAACTTTTGATGATTAAAACGAAATCAAATCTCCTTTCGTAAGAGAAAGATGGTTACAGCGCGAAGCTTTCTACCATGCACCTGAGTCGAAGCCAAAGTCCGAAGGCCAAACTGCATCGACCGTACGTGTTGGGATAGTGCAATCGGATAGACGTCGGCTTCATAGCGCGAGGGACTCAGGTTCGTGATCGGGAGATCACGATAACCGTTGTTTTTCTTGAGGTGCTTGATGTGCCTTTGCTTATCATCATAATCGTTTTGTGAAGCCCATTGTGTAAATGTAGTGAAAGGTTCGACGAAAGTTTGTCTGGTCAGGCATTGTATGACGAAACAGTGATGCGGTCACTGACAGAGGCGTTTTGGAACCCTTACGGGTTACTTTGTGAACAAGGAACCTGTGTAAAGTTGGATTCCCTGCAGTGCGTTTTACTCGGACGCACAACGCCATCAGTGAGGCATAGGAAGCTCCGCTTTTATAAAATTCCATCGATAGTTTACTTCCGATAGTGCTATGAAAGGGTTTACAATAGTCGGCTATCAAAAGAATTTGGAGTTGTGAAATTGCCGCCCTCATTGAATGTTGGCATCGCCTGCACTGGCGTTCATCTGCCGCAGCCTGATGAACGCCTGTGTCCGCATTTTGATCAGCCTCTCTGTATTCGCGTAGAGGGTGAATGTAATTGCCGCTGCACCGGTCCCCCCCCCCCCCCCCCCCTTAGCCTCCCCCCACCATAGAGTTTCTTGCATAAACAGACTAGAGAGGAAACGAACGCTGCAAGTGCGTATTATCGGGAGAATTATGTATGTATTTACTGCACAAAAGAAAGAAGGGAAGGTCCACCAACAGGCGTAAATTGTCTCGCCTAGGGGCGGACACCGGAACGCCTGCTGGTGTAGGGGAGGTGGGATAGGGAGGAAAGAGTACATCGGAATAGCGGGAAGGGTAGAGGGCTAACATAAATATATAACACATGGGCAAGAATAACATATATACAACGTTAGGTGAAAGAAAACAAAAAACCCGCCGCGGTGGCTCAGTGGCTAATGCGTTGCGCTGCTGAGCACGAGGTCGCGGGTTCGATTCCCGGCCGCGGCGGCCGCTTTTCTGATGAAGGCGAAAAGCAAAAACGCCCGTGTGTACGAGATTTCGGCGCACGTTAAAGATCCCCAGGTGGTCAAAATTAATCCGGAGCCCTCCACTACGGCGCGCCTCATCGCCTGCGTTGCGTCGGCGCGTTAAACCCTACAATCAAATCAAATCAAAGAAAACAAAAAAGAAAAACGAAACACTAGACAAATAAATAAATATCAAAATACAGGACACGAAGGAGTAGCAAAAAGGACACCTGCACACTTACACACGCACACACACACACACAAATACACACACAGGAATTCTACACTAACAGCTACACTCCACTGCGACCCGGGCAGTTACGTAAAGTTGTAGCTTAGTGCGTTGTGGAGCCCCGAGGCCCCCAGGTATGCTCCCAGGGCCTCGAGCACTTTGTCCCGCTCCCTGGCACTTCCTGGGGGCCAAATCAGTTCCTCGAGCGGCCGCACCCCTCGGAGCACGGCCAGAAGCTCCGCCCGCCCTGCCGCAAACTTGGGGCACTCGTACAGTACATGCGGCAGGGACTGCACGGGCGCTCGGCAGTGAGTGCAGGCGGGACTGGCCACCCGCCCCAGTCGGTGCTTCCGCTCTGCCGTCCACACGGCCCCCACGCGGAGGCGCAGGACGGCCGAGCGCAGTCGAAAGAATTATGGGAAGGGAGCAGATTTCACGCTCGCTAAAACCTTACGAGCCGAGTGAATTACGAATCTAACCGAAATCATAATTATGGGAAGGGAGTAGATTACGGTTAGATTCGTAATTTACTCGGCTCGTAAGGTTTTAGCGAGCGTGAAACATGTGAAATGCAGCGAAAACTACGATAAAAGGTGTTTATTTACATAGGTATAAAATACAAACGCGCTGCAGCAATGAGAAAGCAAAATTAGCCATTCTTGAGTGGAAGCATCGATAAAGACTTGAACAAAAGACGTCCGACTCTACGTATAGTGCAGCTTGTACTTATTGATCGTCCGAGGATACCTTCTGAATTAAACAAATTTCTGACGTTCATCTTCCTCTAAAACCACGCCGAAGCGAAGTGTTCCAGCTGTTTCACTAACAATACAAAGGAGGGGGGCACATTTATACCGCTTGCTATCAAATCAAGTGCCGGCAATAAAACTGTTCTGCAGAGATGTTTACAAGGATTATATTGCATCAGTGTAAAACATGCCAGGATTTCCTGTGCCTTTAAAAAGTGTCCATGTGCATGCCGTTCTGGCCAGACAGTTCGTTGCTTGGTGTTACCCGCCGCGGTGTCTCAGTGGCTAAGGCGTTGCTGAGCACGAGGCAAATATATTTTCGCGCCCCACATGATGATAATGATTGCTATTATTATTATTATTATTATTATTATTATTATTATTATTATTATTATTATTATTATTATTATTTGTATGCGATAACGGCCATTTGGATGTTTTGGGCAAGCGAATGAGCGATTACTTTATTGATTGTTTCCTACAGCGCATCCATGCATGTACAATACACTAGATGTCCGCAAAGTTAGAAAAACCGCAGTGTGTAGAGTTACGTCCGACGGAAGCTAAAATTGAAAACTAAATTTATGCCCTACGGAACTTTAGGATGTTATTTAGAGTTACGTCCGATGGACCCAAAAACTTTAAAATTAAATTTACAACCGACAGAACTTTCAGCCAATGTGTTGAGTTATGTCCTACGAACCCAAAATTAAAAATTAAAATTATGTGCGACAGAACTTTATGCCAGTGTTTTGAGTTACCTCCGGCGTAACAGCCTGTAAATGAAATTGAAGTTACGTCCGACGTATGCCACAGTAAACATTTAAGTTCGAAATGAAAATTAAACCGACGTTTGACGTGAGGCAAGCACTGAAAAACGTTTACAGCTGTCGGTACTAAATACCGCCAGGTTCAATGAAATCTGCGCAACATTACTGCAAGGGTTCGTTGTACGACAGGTGACGTCAAATTGGCAAACAACACGAATGTTGCTGATAAACGGCCTAACCGGTGCGGAATTGGTAAATAATAGTTGAAACACTGACGTCGGTTCGTCCTGTCATCGTAGATATATAGGGTGAGATTTTAGGACTAGTTTTTCATGCAATACTAAGAAAAAAATCCCATTTTGTCGAGCGGTTTGGAGCGTGTTACTTGCAGCCGTACAATGAGGCGATGTGCGTTAGAATTCCACCTGGGTCATTGGAGTTCTCTCTTAAAATTTTTTTTTTATACGAATGCACGTACACTTCTTTTCATATCCAACATACGAAAGGAAAGGAGAAGTCGGGAATTACAAAATAGAAACTCTTGTCGAGGGCGGCGGAGTTCCAGTTCATAGCGTCTGCAGCTCGTGCCGAGAACAAAGTTTACATGCACCAAGAGTTTTTTACAGATACAATTGATAATTGATGAGGTTTAGAGAAGGGAATGACTTGGTGCTCTCTTATTCTTCCCAGGAAAGGATAATGTCAAGAATTTTAATTATTATAGCTGGCTGACTTACGAAAAATGTATTTTATGAAAGCGGCAACTATTATGGGCAGACGGGGTGGTTGTTACGCCATATTTAATTGTGGCGCATGCAGTCACTTTATATGCAGATGTCAGTAAAATGATATGTATTGAAATATAAAACTACCCGCCGCGGTGGCTCAGTGGCTAAGGCGTTGCGCTGCTGAGCACGAGGTCGCGGGTTCGATTCCCGGCCGCGGCGGCCGCTTTTCTGATGGAGGCGAAAAGCAAAAACGCCCGTGTGTACGAGATTTCGGCGCACGTTAAAGATCCCCAGGTAGTCAAAATTAATCCGGAGCCCTCCACTACGGCGCGCCTCATCGCCTGCGTTGCGTCGGCGCGTTAAACCCTTCAATCAATCAAATCAAATATAAAACTGAAATGTTGTCTTGAAAGAAATGGTTCGCACGCATTTTTTGCCCGGGAATTAATAACATCCCAAGCTTTAGTATTCGCGGTCATAGAGTTCCATACTAAAATACGTATATTCGTACCAAACTATATATTGGCGTACACGCTCTACAGAAAATACATAGGTGGGCACGCGGTAAATGGTAAAGCACAAAATAAACTTTATATTAAAGTGCAGAGTTGTATGTGGTGATCTTTCGATTTGTTTCTCTACTTGTCGGCAAGCCTTATGCGCATTTCCCGAGGAAGCTGCTACAAGGCTGGCTGCCCCGGCTGGTGCTAACACGCTGCGACGGGTGATGAAGAAAAGTCGGGGGTGCTGCCGCCCCTGACTGTTGTACGGAACGGCGTTCCTGGAACTAGTTCCTTTCGGGAAGAACGGAGGTACGCTACCGTTCCACTAAGAGCCGGTGGGACAGTAATGGTAACATAAACTTACGAAGCAACAGCGAGGGAACAACGGCGTTCCTTCTGTAAACGTGCCATAGCTATAAGATTTGTCTGCTTTTGACGCCAAGGCTTTAGGGCGCTGAAGCTAGTACAAAAAGAGAAAAAAATTCCCCCGCATTTCCCCGAGGGGGAGATTGTGAAAGTGCGAATGCACGGTTGTCGGCCCGCTTGCGGCGCTTGCGCTCGGCCCCCGCAGCCCACCGCCTCGCCGCCTTCTCTTCCATCTCTTCCATCGGGTTTGTAGTATCACGTGTACACCACGCAGTTATCAAGCCGCTATAACGCCGCTGAGTCGCCAACGCACGCCGCTGACGACGTAGTTTGAATGCGTTAAAGATATAAGGCGCGTCACTAACGCTGCTATCAGCCTCGCGTCCGTGGCTTGGTCGGTAGAGCGTCGCGCTGCGGCTGCAAAGTCCTCGGATCGAAACCTGGCGCCGGATGCTGTTTCTGTTTTAAATATATATTGCGGACGCCGCCGCCGCCGGCGGTGGATGGTTTGGGGTCGCTTATAAAGTGTATTCGCACTTAAAAGCCACAGACCGCTGCTGTGTTTCTCTTCCTATAGGCTGCCAAATTTTCCCGCCCTTCCGCGGAACGCGCTTCCTCAAAGGTGGAAGGCAGAAGAATAACCCCGCAGCAGGCCGCACCTGTCGGCAGGCGCTGCACTTGTTGCGCATGGCCTTGTCGCAACGGCGGGTGCAGACGCCAATGAGACACGAGCATTGGTGCCCTTTAAATCGCGTCATAGGAATATATGTGAAAAACGAATGCCGGATTGTAACTAGGAAAGGCTGCGGTGAGTTCAGGACTGCCTGCGGTCTGGGCAATCGAAGGTTACCTAGAAGATGACCTGGGCAGAAACAGTTAAAAAAGGTCGCTATTGCGTTCAGTGCATATAGAGCAACCGATGCAAGTATGGTGTGTTTTGCGAAATCAAATCAAGTCAATATGAAAGGCCCGGATGTCCTCCTCTGCCATTATTTACTTTAAAACGCGTCGGCATGCGGCACTTAGGCGCGGTGCGAAATTATTGGACAGGTGCGTACGACCACTTCGTCGACATGTTCATCTGCGCGTCTCGGGTTTAGGCTACAAGCCGCGCAGCGCGCGCCGCACTCGGCATTGAAGTGGCACGCACGTATGCGGCGCGTAATATACAGTTAGGATTGACGACCACTTGAGGCGCAAAAAACTACTACCGCTTGTCACCTACTTGACTATAGTGCTTTTTTTTTTTTCGTGAGTTCTCTTATATTTTTTATGACTAGGCAACGCAACAGGGAGCTGGGTAGGCTTCAAGCTTGTCCCGTGACGGTCCCTCCTGTTGTTTCCTTCCCCCATGCCGGCATGCCGCATGGGAAGTTGCAGTTAAGACATGTCTGGAGTATGTCGGGTGCTCGGAGCCTCAAAACATTCGTGTGGGAGCGTTGATTTTGGTTCTTTTTATCGCCAGGTAATCTGCTTCCGGCGGTGTTCATTTTCGTCTAATATACGTAGTCCGATGTGAGTTTTGAATTGCTCAATTTATTTCGCCTCGGGAATTATCCTGCACTATATTTTAATACAGAAAAATCAAATGTAACGTTAATGTAGCGACAAGTTTCAGTGTTGGAAATATAACTGGGACGCGTTCCTTTCGTAATTAACTTGCAACGGGAACTCGTTTCCAACTTTGGAAAGAACGAGGAACGAGCTTTCGTTCCTGTTTGAGAGGAAGGTGTACGACCATTACTGTCTGGGAGATAATGGCACGACACTGCCGCCACTCCCTTTTTATCGGGCGCCGACTGCCAGGAGCGGCGTCCTCTGCTCCTTTGTGATATTCCGGGTCGTCTACGTAGTGTTCCGTACGGCCGATGTGCTCGTTTTAATTTGTATTTCGCACTATAATTTTTTACTGTGAAATACCTGGCTAGGCCAGACGTAACTCAAATCATTCGGTTGAAGTTACGTCGCATGTGACTTTAATTGGCAATTTCGGGTTCCGTCGAACGTAACTGTAGACACTGGCTGAAAGTTCCGTAGGAAAAAAAACTTTTGTTTTAAATTTCGGGATCCCTCGGAAGTAATTCTAGACACTGCGTAGAAAAAAAAAAAGTGAAAGAAGAAATGGAGCTTGCTGGTCAGCGGTTGTGGCCTCGCATGACGCGAATAAGGCGACGCTCATAAATTATGTACAAACACACTGAAGAAAACGACCAAGTACGCATGTACACAGTTGTTATCGTTTTTCGCTGCCTTACCGTTAAACGGATTGATGTTTAGTCATTCTTTAAATCTGCATAGTATGCCCACATTTTGTTATCAATGCTAATGATGCATTCCTGATGATGCACTCCTGATGATGATGATGATGGAATGATGCACTCATTCCTGCAATCACTGTTGTCTCCTGGTAGCATATCATTGCCTCTTGTGACGTCAGTGCTGATGTTCATCGTGAACAAGTTGTCGAGAAACGCATTCTTTGAGTTTGAAACGCTTTAATTAGATCAGTAGGTTATTAATAAGACAAATATGAAAAATACTATACACTACGGCACTCCACCATCACTTTTCTTGCTTTCGATAAAGAAAACTGTTCTATAATCTCATCAAAGTTTATTTTGGCAGTTTCTTCTCTTTCCACACTCAGCCGAGCAACATAAGAAAGTCTGTCGCGGGCCCTTGTGGCCCGCAAATAGGGAAGTATTAGTTTTAGCTTGCTGAAGGACTTTTCACAGCCAGCGATATGGAAATGGCTATGGCTAACTTTATCTGAATTGCGACGCGAAGGCTGGGAAATACGTTGTCGTCCCCATACGTATGATAAATTTCAGAAGTTTTTCAGGTTTTGATAATCTCCGGTCAACACACCGTGAAAACAGCAGTGGGCAATCTAAAGTCTCTTCATAGAGGTCCTGCGCGCTACCGTCGGAACGATAAAACTCGTCAAAGGTGTAACAATTTGTTCTTAGTCCGTTCTCGTCGTCACCGTAGCACAGCTTGTTGATGTCCAGGAGAAAGCCAAACTTGGCATCGGTATCATGCCGGCGACTAAATCTCTCGTCCATTTCAGAATAAAGACGGTCGAATGTGGATTTCATGACCCTTTGTATTTTCTGCTTAGCCGTTCACGCCTCTCCTTCCCACTTTTCACAAGCCATCCGTTGTTTTGTTTTTGTTTTTTTCGTCTCGAACGCCTTTCAACACTGACATCCCACGACTCACAGACACCAAGCCCTTCATCGAGTGACTCACTCACCAGCGTTCCCCTTTCGTCACGAAATTCTTTTCTCTAAAAGCGTTCATGCCCAAAGCAGCCTGGTAAAAGTTCATTGTTGAGTCTTGCAGCCTTTAAACAGGATCTATTCGAACCAGTGTCTTGTTCCAAAAGTAGAGCAAAATAAAAACATCATATCTTAACATCCGCTGGTGCAATAGCTAGTGTGCGATCACTTCTCGTTTCACTCAATTCTTTGTCGTTATTTGCCATAACTTGGAAAACTTCAAGTATGTCTTCAAGGTATACCTACTGACTGGCTTTACCGCTTTGACCCTTGCACTCCGTCTCCGACTCTTACTTGACAACAGTAGGCACCGCGACTTTTAAGTACCAGGATCTCTACAATTCCCTGAACGTTGTTCACCTCGCCTTGTAAGAATACCTGCAAAGGGCTAATCGAAATCTAAGGGCGCAAATTTTAAGCACCCCCCCCCCCCTCCCTCTCGCCGCGGCTGGAATACAAACGAGAACACATGAAAACACATACGAACAGCACGCACGCAAGCACACTAGATATCATCTCGTGTTGCCTCCCGAACTCCTTCATCTGGGTGTAGCTAGTGTGCCGCGCTTCCCGACAAGGCGAACAGTTTAACTGCTTGAACAGCGTGCGAAAGGCGAGAACGAAGAGAGGGGGACACTCCCGGGGCGCTTTGCCGAGGGATGCGGGCGATGCGGGGGGCGCCGGCGCCTCGCGTGTGTCCCTTTTATCTTCGTCCTCGTCTTCCGCAGGGTTACAATGCCGTACGAATAACCCCAAACAAGAACTCTCTCCAACAGTGACTTCTGCAGCTGCGCCGCCCTGCTACTGAAAGATAGCCCCGCTGCCATTTTTCCCCCTCGGCCACAAGTTGGGCAGACTCGGCTCGGCGCCCCCTGCCAAGTGGCGCCCGGGGCACTTGTACCCCCCTACCCCCTTTAAGGGGTATTCACACGACGGAGCGTTTCAGCGGAGAAATCCGAGGGAGGTCGTGACGTCACCGCAGGCGGAGTTCCGCTCGGCCAGCTCCTTCGCTCACACGGAGGATGCGACTTTCGGACGGACATCACTGTTTGCAGTCGTTTATCTCTAAAGCAGAGCTGCCGTAGCACCGCCGATTCCGCGACGGCGGCAATTTCTGTTAAGCTCATACGTACTGATCTTGTCAACCGACCAAAAATTGGTCGTCGACGCGATGCAGGTGCTGCCGCGCGCAGAGAACGGCGCGCGACGTGGTAGCAGCCGGCCGGCCCACCTACAGGCCCGCATACAGATGTTAGGCTTAACACTACGGCGAATATTCGATCGCCGCTCTGGCAAGCGGCTCAGGTGACGATTTTTAAAGCAACTTTCCGTCACATCATTACCCCATTTCTCGTATACGCAGCTTTGTTTGCGCCTTGGGGAGCAATAACAAGCTGTCGCTCGAGCTACCGGCGCCGGCCTGCGCCACTTCGCGGCCGAGGCCGCCGCTCGCCAAGAGCCCGTGCTGGTGGTATACGCGGCTCCCTCAGTGCAACGTTTATAGATCCTCAGTGCGCCTGTCATGTGCGCCACGCATTTTCGCGTCCGATGTATTAAGAAGCGATAAAAATAGAGTGCCTGCAACCGCTCTAGAACTTCAGCCGCGGCCAGCGGCCAGACGAGCAGACGAAATCCCGCCGCCTCCGCCGCCGAGCGTCGGAGGGTTTGTAGCTCCCGAACAGAAGCTCCGATCTCCCATCGGAGGCGGTGCGCCGGAGAGAAACCGTGACGTATGGGGTCACGTGGCGCGCACTCCTAGGAGCGAAACGGCGGATTTCTCTCTCGTGTGAATACCCCTTTAGTTACGCCACTGGCAGTGGCACGAGGTCGCGGGTTCGATTCCCGGCTGCGGCGGCCGCTTTTCTGATGGCGGCGAAAAGCAAAAGCGCCCGTGTGTGCGCGATTTCGGCGCGCGTTAAAGATCCCCAGGTGATCGAAATTAATCCGGAGCCATCCACTATATGGCGCGCCTCATCGCCTGCGTTGCGTCGGCGCGTTAAACCCTACAATCAATCAGTCGTTGCTTGGTGTTGGCGTGTCCTGTGTTAGCTTCCACAAAATATGAAACGTGTAGTTGATGATGAGAAAGCAACGACGTAAGGCGTGCGGCAATCGTTTTCTTTTACAACGTTCGTATAGGGCGCGTGCATGTTGTTTTCCCGGCGGGCCGTTAGGCTGTTGTGATAGTGCTGGTTGCCAAGTGCGCCCCTGTTCCCCCTGAGTGTGACCAAGAGAGTTCATGACGTAGCATAGCTAATTCAGCCCTCGGCTTGGCCTACTCATACAGAAATCTGCCCCTGTAGTCGGTCGGCGAGCGTCTCACTAGCGAGTGGGCCCTCTGGAACCGAGAAAGGTGTTTGCATGCAGCTCGAGGGCAACCTTAGAACCAAGAAATGGCTTAGGTTTAACACTTGTAAGCCTGGTTATCACGAGCGAAAGCTGAATCGCACGCACAGACGGCTCAGCTGGCGTGCCGTACATGGTGAGACTGAGCGACCAAGCGCCGGCGAAGCAACCGGTAAACCCTCGCCTAGTGACGTGTACCTCAGTGACGTGTACGTATACGTCACTGTCTACGTACACATCCCCTCAGTGACGTGTACGTAGTGACGTGTACGTGTACCTCAGCGGCGAGGCTCCGAGCGAGCGCAGCTGGGACACGTCTCTACAGAGGTGGTGTGACGTGACACCTGCAACTCTTGCGATTCGGCAGTTCAGGGTCATTGAGACGCGATGATCTTGCGAGACGTGGCAGAGTAAGCCTAAAAGGAAAAAAAATTAGGCAATTTTTGAGCCCACGCTGGTAAGCAGTCGCGTGGGAGCTTTCCAGCACCTGAACGGCTATATCAAATTCCAACCTGGAAGGAACACGGGGGCCTGCGCCTGGGGACGAGCCGGAGCAACAAAGCCGCCGTTGCTACTGCACTGGTTTCTGCGTCCAGGCGGGTCGCTTCCGACGACAGGCTACTGTTTCCAAGAAGCGCTAACGAAGCTAAAGGAGAACTGATCCCAGATTCGCGGCACCAGGTTCGACCCCCACCAGTGTGTCGGAGTTATATGGTTTTTTTTCTTTGCTGGTTTATTTTATTTTCAGATTACTCGAGTGACGGACAGAGGGGCTACATCTGTCTCGCAAATGTGTGTGCTAAAAATTGGTTTTACGAATAAAAAATCATACACCCCTCCGTTTAATGACGACGATGGTTGAACGCGAAGCTTTCTCGTGACGCATTCTTTGGTTGTCGTCTGAGTTTGGACTGAGTTTCGAACGTGTCGAAATGGAGCAATCGGATAGATTCCGGCTTCATAACTGGAGGGACTCAGGTTCAGTTCTGGCCACTGAAGCGTTTTTTTTCTTTCACTTCACCCAGGCGCTGTGAAGTTGCACGCCAACTTGTGGGCTAACGTACGGGATAGCAGAGGACCCCGGCTAGCTTTGCTAGAGAACGCTACGCGCCGTACACTAGCCCTGCGGAATCCGAAGACTCACGCACGGGTTCGGGTACTCACATGCGGTAGACAGGCTCCGGCAATCCAAAGTAAGGCTTTATTGCCTGGCAGATACAGTGCATACACCAGACAACACGACTATCGCTCGCGGGGAGACAGTGGCTCCTGTCGCTCGCTCAAGCCGCTGGGCTCAGACCTCGATATCCGTCATCACGGTCGCGGGAGCAAGGGAGGCATCCCGAGGCGACCGATCAGGGCAGAATCTCTCGGCAGAGTCCGTGGAGCCAACTGGGTTCACCGTCATCGGGGCATTCGGCGTAGGCACAGCCGAGCCAACCGACTCCGACCAAATCTCCCAGTCGACTCCCCGGCGGAGCGCCCGTTCGTCCCGCAGGTCAGCTCGGCGGGGAGAGGAGATCTTCGCCAGGTCGGGGAGAGGGTGGCGCTAAGGAAGGTGACAAACTGGTCCTCCTTCCCTCGCGCCCTCGCGCACACGTTCGCGGCAAGCCGGTTCGGCGCGTCGCGCGGGGTCATGAAGAGGACACGACCTACGTGACGCGCCGGCTACCCAAAATGGCGGCTCCCAGCTCGCGGAAACATGTGCAGGCGAGGCGTAGGGGAACACGGGCCCCCACAATCCCCCCCTCCTCAAGACCGAGCCTGCACCGCTTGGACAACCGCTGCCGAGCAAAAGTACAGCACACCCCGAAATTAACAGCACTCGCCCCCGGTCAACAAAGGTCCGCAAAGTTCCTAACAGTTCTCCCATCTCGAAGCAGCACCACACCACACGCACAGTCCACGACACACCTTCAGTCCAGCGCGTCTTGTAGTCACCGGAGGTGGGGCAGCCCAGGAACCGTAGGTCAAGGCAGCAGATGTAAACAGCAGACGAGGTGTAAACAGCAGACGAGATGTAAACAGCAAACCGCAGGCCGAGGCAGCAGGCGGGCCGACGTCTCCTCAGACAGGAGGGGCCTCTTAAGCCAGTCGTTCGTCCGGCAAGGCCACCAGCGTCCGCCGCAGAGACGGCCGCCAAGGTCGTGAGGGCACCAGAAGAGCCAGTCGACACGGGGTCGTGGCCTCGACAGTGTGCAGGCCGGGCCCACCAGGGACCAGCCCAGAAGAGCAGCTTTTGGAGTGCTCGTGTGCTGCCAGTGAAGCGCCCGTGGCAGGTGCCTTGGAGAGGCGCCAGGTGTGCCTGCTCAGGAGGCCGCATCTCGATCGTCGCTGGACCGCGTCAAGCGGGCTGCGGCCTGGGGACGGGGCCTGGGCTGCCAGGGATGGTAGGCACCAGCAGCTTCCGGAACCGGCGGCGTGTGGTGTGGCTGCGGGCGACATGACCAGACCGGGGGCAAACGCCAGGGGGGACGTGCTGCAGAAACAAGTCGGGGGTAACGGCAACAACGCCCAACTTCCCTGCTTCTGCTCTCCGAGTGGGAAAGCGAAACAGGGTGCTCGGGCCAGGCTAGGGCCAAAACAGGAACCCTAACACTGGTGCAGCGGTTCGATAACTCCGAATTTCGTGTGCTCAGGGCAGAAGGCGTCCACCGGTATCACACACTACATTCGAGGTTACCATGCCAAATCACGGAGTGGCAGAACTTAAAATGTAAGCCTTAGGCCGCACACGTGACCGGCCGCCCGCGAGTCGCATAAAGAGCTCAAAAATCACTCTTCGCAGACTGCGCGAGAAAACCACCTTGAAGGGGTCAGAGGCCTCCTTCGATGTAAATCAGCAGAAGTTCCCCTTAGGTTGAGCAGAAACGTAACCTACCAGAAAAAAGAACAACCAGAAAACAAACAAAACAAAACAATCAAACAAATAAATAAACGCGCCGGCAGCAATACGAACTGCTTTGCGCTCGGCGCCGACAGCAATACGAGCTGTTAGCGGACGCCACGGCGGCCGCGCCGCCCCCCTCCTCAGATTTTCGGCTCTTCTTGGCCTGTCAATGATTCGGGTTCACAAATATTTACAACTTGGTGCCGACAGCAATACCAGCTGTTACCGGACACCCGGTGGCCGCGCCACCTCGCTCCATCTCAGAGCACGGCTCTTCCCTGAGCCCAACAAAAACAACAACAAAAAACAATATATCCCTATAATATACAGGCTATTTACAAAACGGATAGTTCTGCTCACCCTTAAGGAACTCTTCGCTGCTGAACGCCGTACCGGAATTGTAGGCAGGGGCTACTGCCGGCATGGGCGGTAAGGGGGGGTTGCCCGGGATTCGGCGCGGGGTGGCAGCCGTCCCTTCGGGGCTCCCTTTGTTACGCTGCGCGATGGGAGGGTGCGTGGGGCGCCGCGAGATGCGGTGAGCGCCCGCGCGAGCTCTCGGAAGCGCAAGGCGCGCTCGTCGAGCTACCGTCGCGGCGGCGGCTGCGCGGGTGGGAGACATGGCTTCCCTGCCCGCTCGCGCGGCCTCCGGAGTGCAAAGCGTCTCCGGCGGCGTTGCGTTTTTGCCGCGCGCGCGCGAGATATTCGGAGCGGAGCGCGCTTCCGATACCTCGGCCAGCTTTGCAAACGGGAGCAGTGCTGCATGAACGCCTTGCCTATACCCGCCGTTGGCAATGTCAATCACAATGCCTGTACGAGCCAGAAAATCACGGCCGAGAATTACAGGCACTGTGAGGCCCGGGAGATGTACGAATCTGTGGCGTCGCACTCGTTTCTCCCATCGGACCACCAACCTCGCCGAGCCGCCTGAGTTGGCTTTCCCGCTCGCTAGGTGGAAAGTGATGTCGCAAGCTCGCAATCGAATAGCTCTCCGATGCAAATGAGCGAGGACATCATCGCCGAACAGCGTAGCAGACGCTCCGCTGTCCAGCAACGCCGCAAACTTTCGACCAGCGATCGTAAGGGCGATGAAAGGCGCTAGTGCGTTGGGGCTTTTCACCCTGCACGCCATCGGGATTAGGGGCTCACCATAGCCGTCGGCGACGAAGTGCTCACCGACGGCGGCTGGCGTTTCCCGAATTGCGCTGCCTTTCCGGCGCCGGGCAGGGAGCGGTGCACGCGCGGGCATAGTGGCCCGTTGCGCGGCACTTGTAGCAGACGATGCCGCGATGCGACTGCGCAGCCGGAGGCCGCTGTCCGCGCAACGCTGGCTGGTTCCCTTGGCTTGCCACACGGGCGTAGCGGTTGGGTTCCGAGTGCGCTACTGCTCCCTGACTGTCGCGCTGCGCGTTCGGTCCCCTCGAGCTTTCCACACGGGCGTAGCTGTTGGGTTCCTCATGCGCGTTTTGTCCCCGGCCGTAGCCGTGCTGCGGCATGCCTTGCTGGGCGTCAGAACGCGCCCGCATGGCGTACGAGTACGGGTCGAGCGCGCGCTCCGACACATCGCGCGGCTGTATTTCCGTGCTCTCCGCGTGCGCTGCTGTTGCCGCGGCGCGCGGCATGGGCGGTGGGGACGCACCCTGCCATGCGCACCTTGGCTCCAGCGTGGCGTGGGCTGGGGGAGGCGGCCGATAGCTGCGAGCAGCTAGAATATCGGCTTGGATGCGTTTTGCTTCGCTGGCCAGTTCATTGAGGTTGGCAAACTGACTGCCTCGAAGGTACGCTGCAAAAGTTGGGTGGGCTTGTCTCGTCACCCTCTCAACCTTTTCCGCCTCAGACGCCATGGGCTTTGCAAGCAAAAACAGCTCCTGCATTGCCCTGACGTATTCGAGCAGAGACTCATCTCTGTGTTGAGTTCGCATCTCTAGCTCGTTCAACATGCGGCGCTCGTAATCTGGGGGCAGGAATTCGCTGCGAAAGAGCGCTTCAAATTCGCCCATCGCACGAGCGTCGCGTCCCACCAGCCGGTACCACCGTGCAGCCTGGGCGGTCAGCGATATAGGCAGAACACGTCCTATAATCACGCTGTCGTCCATACCCGACGCCTCCTGATAGCGGTGCAGCGCCTCGAGGTACTCCGTAGCACTCATGCGGTCAGAGTAACCGCCGTACTCGGGTATTCTGAGGCTACCGAGCGAGCTGTTAGGCCTGACGCTCGGTTGTGCGCGCACCGCGTTGATCAGGGCTTGTGCGAGATCGACTGCTGCCGAAGGCAGGGGTGGTTCCTCGCGAGACAACGCTGGCGTAAGGCAGGCGACGTGCGCCCTAGCCGTAACCGCTTGCGAGGTCTGCGTGGTGGGGTACGTTCGTGGCGCCAACGCGTCGGCGAACGATGCGACCGCCGCACCGCTAGAGCCGTGAGGCTCGTACACGGCGGGGTCGGGTGCGCTAGAGCTGCGGCGCAGCTCCTCCTTTGCAAACATATCCGCTGGGCTGTTACGACCAAGGCCCGGAGGGCATGATCTCGTTGCAGCCCGTGGTGACGGCAGGTGGTCGCAAGAAGCGTTCCGCCCGCCGACACCGTGCGGCACGCCGGCAGGAGTGGGATGATAGCTCCCGTGACTCTCCCGCGTGGCGCTTTGGTTGCCTGCTAGGATAGCGCTGCCTGGGCCCCAGAGGGGCCTGGGCGTAGTGGTGGCGGCCGACAGGCGCGGGACTGGGTAATCATCCCTCGCGCTGTCGTAGTGCCTCACGCCGGCAGAAGTGGGATGGCTCCCGTAACTCTCCTGCGCGGCGCGTCGGTTATCGGGGAGATCGGCGCCGCCTCGACAAAGCTCTGGCGTAAGCACGGTGGCGGACAGCAGCGGGTCGACAGTGGCGTCCCGCAAGCCGTTACCACAAGCAATCTCGTCCGACAACCAGCCCTGAACTTCGGAATCAAGCAACGAGAAGCGGGGGTGCCGCCCTGTCATCGCAAAAAACCTTGGTTGGGCGCCAATGTTGGCTAACGTACGGGATAGCAGAGGACCCCGGCTAGCTTTGCTAGAGAACGCTACGCGCCGTACACTAGCCCTGCGGAATCCGAAGACTCACGCACGGGTTCGGGTACTCACATGCGGTAGACAGGCTCCGGCAATCCAAAGTAAGGCTTTATTGCCTGGCAGATACAGTGCATACACCAGACAACACGACTATCGCTCGCGGGGAGACAGTGGCTCCTGTCGCTCGCTCAAGCCGCTGGGCTCAGACCTCGATATCCGTCATCACGGTCGCGGGAGCAAGGGAGGCATCCCGAGGCGACCGATCAGGGCAGAATCTCTCGGCAGAGTCCGTGGAGCCAACTGGGTTCACCGTCATCGGGGCATTCGGCGTAGGCACAGCCGAGCCAACCGACTCCGACCAAATCTCCCAGTCGACTCCCCGGCGGAGCGCCCGTTCGTCCCGCAGGTCAGCTCGGCGGGGAGAGGAGATCTTCGCCAGGTCGGGGAGAGGGTGGCGCTAAGGAAGGTGACAAACTGGTCCTCCTTCCCTCGCGCCCTCGCGCACACGTTCGCGGCAAGCCGGTTCGGCGCGTCGCGCGGGGTCATGAAGAGGACACGACCTACGTGACGCGCCGGCTACCCAAAATGGCGGCTCCCAGCTCGCGGAAACATGTGCAGGCGAGGCGTAGGGGAACACGGGCCCCCACAAACTCCAATCTTGATTTTGGCCCAGGCGACCTCACGTGAGCTTGAGCTCAAGCTGTTCTACGTCGCCAAGTGAGGAGGCTGCGGGCGCTGACCTCACGTCAACCTGCACTTCACCGAAGGGGGTAAAAGGCGACCCACCTCTGCTTTTGGTGAGCGGAGGTTGCGTGGAATCCGCCTCGTGTTTTCGTTTTGGCCCGGTTACGACCGCCACCGTTGCGAACGACTGTGCACGCGTCGCGCTGATGACTTCTGTGGACGTGTTTATCTCGCTATCAAACAGGGTGCGTTTAGATATGGGCGCGCATGTTTGCTTACTGGCGCCGAATGCCGCCGCGTGTCCCGCTCCCGCCGACGTTTATTACTCGTAGAAGCCGCTCAGGACGTGCTTCAATAAACAGCTTGTCGAACTGGCGCAGAAAGCTGGGGCCCAATTCTCTAAAACGAGAGGCCGTAGTTTTGAAACGACGCAGTAGCGCTATGCAATAACGCTGGACGCACTGTTTCGCTTCATGCGCAAAGCAAGACCCTCGGCCCTGAAATTGGCCGAAAGCGCGGGAAACTGCTTTGCAGGCGGGAATAACCTTTGAATACGGAAGTTCAGGGTAGCCGCGAGTTTCCTTAGTTTTTAAGGGGCTTGCGAATCGTTTGGTCGCACACAGGTGTTGGTTTGGGATTTGTATTGCCGCGAGTTGATGTAACGTCTGGAGTTTAGTGATGCTTATTTGTTACTTGTACTTTCTTGCAGTTTCCCTCGGAGTTGTGTTTCGAGTTTTCAGATAACACGACGGTGCGTGTGATACCGGCTATTGCCTGGTTGATTTTTCTACGCAGCTGCTTTACTGCGTAATGTGATTTCGTATATACAGTTCTTTTTTTACGTTATTGTGACTTCATTTTTCTTGTATGTTTCTTACTTTCTTGTTAAATTTTTGTTGCATTCGACTTCTGCACAAGTGTTTGGTCTGCTCTTACACGGCAACTGCCAGCGTTTTTCACTTTCCTTGGAAATAAATCTATCTTGATATTCTGTGTTTCGGCCATATTAGGTGTGGCTATCGTTCGGCCGTTTGGTATTGAACTTTGGCCCGTATTAGACCTTTAGTTTTAGATGCGGAGCATCTCTTGCTCGGGGGTATGTCCTGCGGCGTCGGCGTCCGCACTCACACTACGCATGCGCAACTCTCCTCCTTCCCGCTCTCCAACAGCTGCGCGTTACTCTCTCCACTTCTCTCCTACCACCTGCTTGCGCTTCTCCTGCGTTCTCGCTTCTGCTCTCGCGGCGCATGCGCTACTGTCCTCCTCTAGTCTCCTCTCCTTCAAGTGTGAATATAAGGCGGGTAGAGCGCTGCGCGCGTTCTGTGCAGCGCTTGCTTCGGTTGACTCCGTTGATGCTTCTGATGAAGTGTGATGGAAGCAACAGTCCCGTCAGTGAGTGGGCTGACGCAAGCACGCGTCAGCATCAGCCCAAACACTAATAGCAACGTTACGTCCACTCAAGACAAAGCTGCGAAGCGAAGGGCACGCGACGCTGAACGCAAACGCTTGAAGCGAGCGGCGGACCCTGAACTTCGTCAGCGCGAAGCAGCTTCGAAGCGTCAACGTCGAGCAGCGGATCCTGAGCTTCGGCAACGTCAAGCAGCGTCGGTTCGAGAACGTCGAGCGGCAGTACCGGAACTTCGACAATTTCCCCCAAACCCAACTACTAACACAACGGAACGCAACGGAACCGCCCGATGCTCCGCATCCTACTCAGGGTTCCCCTCGGGAAGATGGGGTAATTTTTTTCTACTAACCCCCTCGAAATTCGCAGGGAAAGAATACATAATACACACACGCGCGTTCATGTAGCCTGGAGGCTCGGACTAATAGTTGCTACCAGCAGCGCAAGCACAACACATACGTGCCGCTGAAATGCCTGTTTTAATGACATGGCAAAATACTTGTAAAATTAAAAACAAGACGATCGTGAAAGAGAGCGAGGAAGCTGAGTAATTTATTTTCTTGAGCGCCTAGCCTTGAAGTACATCGAACGTCGCTGCCAGCCAGGTGATTTAAATCAATCGGATGCGAATAATGGCGATCCATGCAGTCTTGCACAAATAACTCAGTGGTTCGGCACGCACACAGGAGGCGTCGTTGCGAAGCGCTGGTCCATCCTTTTCTCAAGCATGCTCAGCCTTGGGCCGTTCAGGGGAGCGAGGATTGATTTATTTCGCCACATGCGCGCGGACGCATATATACGTTCAACAGCAAGTACATAAATACCTTTTGAATGCTCAATTGAAACGATCTGTATACCAACGGTGCGTTTTGCGCTCCTCTCGTGCCCTGTAGAACCAAATTCAGCAACATCGGCATTGCCAGCCAGAAGTCGAACGAGTCACGGAAGTGGCCAGTGCACCTAAGGTGGAAGAGGTTTTAAAAACGACGGCCTTTCTTGAGCTGCCTAAACGCGAAAATTTTGGTCTCTCTGTCTGCCTGCCACTCGATTCAGCCGCCCGCGGCCAACGGGAAAGAAGTCGGGAACAAGTTCAGTAAAAGTGTAGGCGCGACAAACTATTCGAAGTGCTGGAATATGGCTCATACACGTGCGCATTATTCAGCGCACATTAAAAAGCGGAGGCATATTTAGGCAAAATGTGAATACATAGCCGAGGGTGCCAGCGTTCTTTTAATTAAAAATGCACGTTGGTTTGGTTTTTACGATCGCAAATGAAAAAAAAAAGTACACGTTAAAAAAGGGGTGTAAAAAGAGAGGCAAGCTAGAACCAAATACACACGCTGTTCAAGAACAACAACAAAAAACAAGACCAACAATACGGCCCGCACTGCCCCATCAGATGGCGCGCGAGCAGTGCGAATGTACGAAAATTTAATTGAACAAATCTCTACTCCGTGGGAGGAGGGAGAGGGGATAGTAAGAGCGCGAGGGGTGAGATTGGGAGAGAGGAGAGGCTGGTACGTGGCATGGCCGGCAGAAGGCTACATTTGCAGCGAAGCAAGCATATACGCGGCCAATTTTTTTTTTATATAGTTACGTCAAGGTTCTCTTTTATGCGTGTACAAGTATGCTCTAGGTCAATTCTGCGCACATTTTCCTTGTTAAGGACGGTTATTATCTTTTAGGTGCAGGACGCTGATTCGCACCTAATTTAATTGACGTTCTGCACCGTGCAGACAGCGCAGGTTCTATATCGTTCGGGAAATGGGAACACGTCGCTGTCGGTGGAGGGCGTCGCGAGCCAAAGTCAGTCAGCAGCAGCTCTGCCTCTACAGCAGACTAGGCAATTGTGGAAATGTTTTTCAAGATCATTCTTCAAGCAGACGCCAAGGTCAGCCAAGGTTTCTGAATGGGGCTTCTGTATGCGGCCCTTTGCTGAAATGGGCGGCCGCCGCCTGCAAAGGCTGAAAGGAGCCGTTGGGGGTAGCTTAAATGGAAGCTCTAGCTCCAAGTTGGGCAACACGGCAACGTTCGTCGGGCGCGCATCCGCTAACAGCGAAGCGGGTACAAGTACTGCAATCATGCTGCAGTGCTCGCTATTTCGGAACAGGGTCGGTGTGTAACAAAAAATGTTCTCAGCAAATGCTGATGATATATACTTCGTGCAAAACACAAGCACAGCTGCGAATTAATGCTACAAGCGATGTCCCGGTGGCGTTTCGCCACTGGAAAATAATGCGCGTGGGTGATGCATGAATGAACCGCAGTTGATGGCCTGGGTTCGCGTGTGCGACTTGTGAAATGAACTGTACCTCCGCGTCTTCGGCCAGTAAACTTGTGCATAAAACCCCGCATGCAGGCTTACGGAGAAAACTCGGAATCATGGCGTAGTGGTATACGGTTAGGAAACAGAGGTGCCTGCGAAATTGATTACTAGTGGCAAAATAAAGACTTTTTTCGCTAGTCGAAAGTTTTCGGATCGCATTTCGACATCGCGAAGTGCCAGGAACCCTTCCATCAGCGCTTTCGCAGTTTTCGATTTTTTGTAATGCATGGTACGGTAGTTAGTTCCTCAGGGTTTTGTCGATTGTTCTGAACTTTGCCGTGTGGTGCCGGATTTAGAAGCAACCTGTTCGCAAAGATGTCTCGTAACAGTATTTAACTTTATTGTTATAAATAATTATACCTACGTGGTGTCTCACTTGGCTGAGGCGTTGTATTGCTGCGCGCGAAGCCGCACGCGGGAGCTGCCGCGACAGCCTTTTTAATTTGTGAGAAATATTTTTTTCCGAGTACGCCAACGCTAACAGTGCAACGCCTTGAATCCGCACAGAATTTCGTAATTGGTGATGTTACGGCATTTAGTTCTTGTAATGGTGTAAAATTAGGACATTGTAAGAAAAGAACAAAGAAACTAAAACAAAGTATAACCAAACGAAAAGTATCCCTATCTGGCTGTTCATAGCTAAATCTGACAATCCATCGTTAGTCTCTGGAAACTCATAATTAAAAGCTAAAATGGAAAGTTACGAAATCTAAAAGGTCTACCTAACTCGACACCCTCACACGATTAATTTAGAACAAAAAATAAAAAGTACGACAAAAATTGAAATTAATTGAGGAAATCCCGAAGGTGCATCTAATCCAGCACCCTTCTTTTGTGAACACAAAACAAAAAAAAGAAACTTAAAATAAACTTAATCGACCAGATTTAGGGGAAATCCCCAAGGTGGAGTAAGATCCTGCGAAGGAAACTTCGACATCCACCTCAATGCAGTTGTACGGCTACAAAGGGAACTTATACCCCTGTTACACGGGCAGTTTCAACTGCCGTTCAGTCAATCTCCGTTGAGGTCAATGCCAGTTGGGCGGAGTTACCCTGTTACACGGGCAGTTTCAACTGCCGTTCAGTCAATCTCCGTTGAGGTCAATGCCAGTTGGGCGGAGTTAGACGGCAGCGCGAACTCCGTCGAAATATCGATGACGATTGACTTCAACGGAGGTCTCCGGTCTCCGTTCCGCTGGCCAACTGGCAATATGGCGGCCACCACCAGCATGTCGACCCAGCCGTCGCTCCAGCAGGCGCCCAAGAAACGCTTTGTGTGGAGCACTCCTATGACGCGCCTGCTGATTTCCCTGTGGGAAGACCACCTGCCCGCTTTGCGTGCGCAGAAACACAACGCGCCCATATATTGGAGCATGACAGAAAAGTTCAACGAGGCTGCAAGTGGCTCTGGCGACGGTGCCGTGCAGGTCACGGTGAAGCAGCTTCGCCACAAGTTGGAGAACCTGACACAGCTCTTCAAGTAAGTATTCACGTAGTAGCTGCAAATCTTTGCAACTAACGCGGAGTGCTACGATCGACGGTAGTGCAGGGGTGTCAACGAAACGCTAACGGGGTTGCAAATCGCGCGCGCAGCCGACCCAGCTTTTAGCGCTTGTGTTCCGTCTGCCAGTTGTCGCCCGCGAAAGCACGTTTGGCGTATTGCAATTCGAAAGGACGTCTAATGTTGGCGTAAATATACACTTCTGGAATTAATAATTGTTGACTTTGTGAAATGTCCCATTTTCATTTCCGCTAGCTAGAGTTTCCCTGAACGTAGTATTGAATCGTGATTAAAAGTCTGTTAATTTGCGAGCCTGATAACTGAGGGGCACTAGGCGATGTTATTAATTCAAGTATGCGCTATTGTTTTCGTAGGTAAAAACAGCTGCATTGCATTTTTTGCATGCTGTGCAGTCATTCCAAATTTTGCTTCCCCGAGTGCATGAAAATTGTACTGGAATGAAAATCTGCTGACTGTGCCTCATGTGGTGGTGCTGTTTTGCATTTGCACACTTCCAGGGCTATCAGCAAGGCCCCCACAGGGTCGGCGGCTACTGAATGCCCGTTTTACGACCAGATGAAGTTCTTGGGCCGCCTGCCAATGAACGACCCCAGCCTCGTGGAGGAGAGTTGGCAGGTAAAAAATATTCCATTTGAATGGCTCAGTCAGCTACAAAAACTTGGCACGTGAGCTTTGACTTGGTGTTTAACTTCCTAGGTAGCAGACATGTCAAGTTAAAAGCATAATAAATTCTTTGAAAAAGCAAATATGCCCAGTGCCCCAATGACAAATATAGTAAGGGCAACAGCATGATCTAGAGAACAAGCTTTTGGCATGCAGAGATTTTATACTTAACAGTACTTGTATGTACTTGACTACCAATAAACCACATCATAATTATTTGGCCCTTTCAATCACTATGTTTATTGAGGTTGAGAAAAAAAGATTACATGCAATGCTTCCGCAGACAGGAGCAAACGCAAAAAGTGAGTTGTTCTGTACTGCTGCTTTTTTATTCAGCTCGAAGTGGTCGAGGAGGCACCTGAAGATGTGGAAGTGCTTGCTGTGGGCACTGAGGCACACAGCAGCCGCAGCAGTATGATCGAGGGTGGCAGTCCTGGGCCACAGAGTGCTGGAGAAAGTACACCACCCCCAGCATTTCAGAGTGCAACAGTGGCATCAGGCAGTGCACCTGCAAGTGCTCAAGGCCCCCCACCAGGGCCAGCCAACGGGCGGAAGCGCTCATACAACGCCGGCCTGGATCGCATTGTCCAGCTTCTAGAGGACGAGTCTAAGCACGCGGGAAAGCTGCGTAAAGCAGAGCTAAAGATGTCAAGACAAGCACTCCGCCTGCAGAAGCAGTCCATTGATCTCCAACGGGAGATGAATGGCATCATGGCACAGTATTTTGGCAATAAAGATTAACCTGATACGTGTACTTGCGGAATTTGCAACTTTCTCGTGGCCAGGTGTTTGCTAATGCATGAGTTGCTGTGAAGCATCACGCACACATTCTACCACGACACTTTTCGACTTGCTAGCACGCACACAAACTGCACGACACAACCTGCAGCCGCCTATTCACAGCAGCAGCACAGGCCACAGAAGAAAAAAGGAACGAGGAGGAGGAACGCTTAACACAAAAATCTTTGCCGTCACACCTCAGGCTGGGTCCTTAAGCGAAAGAATGCGCGATACTCTCAGTTCATGGCGTCAACACGACCAGTGTTGAGCCATTGCATCACGCACACATTCTACCACGACACTTTTCGACTTGCTAGCACGCACACAAACTGCACGACACAACCTGCAGCCGCCTATTCACAGCAGCAGCACAGGCCACAGAAGAAAAAAGGAACGAGGAGGAGGAACGCTTAACACAAAAATCTTTGCCGTCACACCTCAGGCTGGGTCCTTAAGCGAAAGAATGCGCGATACTCTCAGTTCATGGCGTCAACACGACCAGTGTTGAGCCATTGCATCACGCACACATTCTACCAAGACACTTTTCGACTTGCTAGCACGCACACAAACTGCACGACACAACCTGCAGCCGCCTATTCACAGCAGCAGCACAGGCCACAGAAGAAAAAAGGAACGAGGAGGAGGAACGCTTAACACAAAAATCTTTGCCGTCACACCTCAGGCTGGGTCCTTAAGCGAAAGAATGCGCGATACTCTCAGTTCATGGCGTCAACACGACCAGTGTTGAGCCATTGCATCACGCACACATTCTACCACGACACTTTTCGACTTGCTAGCACGCACACAAACTGCACGACACAACCTGCAGCCGCCTATTCACAGCAGCTGCACGCGAAAACTTGCAGACATGTGAAAACTTGGCAACGTGTGAAGTTCACATCCTCGATGCGAAAATATGCTTGGCCAGTGCATTGCGCACACGTTCCCCAGAAGAGGTGGTTTCGCTGCTGATACGAGCCGGCTGTGGCAGTTCACTTGCGGCAGCTTCATCACACCAGTGCTTGTCGCAGTGGTCACGCATGTGCTCGCAAATGTTATGCAGAACACAGCATGCACGGATAATGCGATTGGCATTGCTGATTTCGCACTCAAGTGATTTCAGAACTCGAAATCTGGCCTTCAGCCTACCGAAGGCATTCTCCACAACACGCCTTGCTTTCGACAAAGTGTAGTTGAAGTGCCGCACAGTCTCCTCACTCGTGCTCCTGTTGGGGTACGGCTTCATTAAATGAGACGTTAGGGGGAAGGCCTGGTCGCATAAAATGATGGCGCCCACCTGCTCCCCTTCTATCTGCTTCGCTGGTTCCGAGAAAAGCTGTGTGTTCACAGCCCGAGCCAGCACTGAGCTTTTGTACACGGCCGAATCATGGTTCCTGCCTGGGGAGCCCACATTTATAAACATGAACTTATAATTGTGGTCAACCAGCGCAAGGAGAATGACGCTGTACCACCCTTTGTAATTATAGTAGTCCTGCGCATTCTCTTTTGGCGGGGACACCTTTATGTGGCAGCCGTCGAGAGCGCCAAATCCCTGAGGGAATCCCGTGCTGGCCTCAAACTGACGCACGTGATCTTGCACGTCGTTTAGTGACGGCACGCACACAATTTGTGGCTCCAACACATCCACCAGAATGTCGCAGAACTCTCTGTAGATATTGTTCACCGAAGAGCGGCTGACGCTGAAAAGGTGTGCGACGGTCCGCTCTTCTGCCGACGAAGCAAGACGGTACAGCGAAAGAGCGACACGCTTGTGCAGCGGAATGCAGCGACGCATATTCGTGTCTTGCCGGACAAGCGAAGAACACGAACTTACGATGTACGCGAATGTTTGCCTCGTGACGCGAAAGTTCGCCTTAAAGTCGGCATCCGACAACGTCGGCACTGTGGTGTCATACCACGACGGGGGCCTCGGTAACATCCACACTCGCGTCTCACGCGCACACAGTTGCAGGGCTACTGCGGCCAGAACGCGACAACGTCTTTCCGCTGCCAGTCTCTGTTTCTTCAACGACGACTTCCTTATTTGCAACACGTGCAGCTGGGCCTTTTTCTCCATCAATAAAGTCTGGTAACGCGTAAGCACCAACACGAACTCTTCCTCACGACTGCGGCCGCGGGTCGGCCTGCTTAGAGCCATTTCAGAGGCTCGCGTTCACACACAGAGACGATTTCTAAAGGAACACCACCCTAAGAACAGGAACGCCTTATTACACGTACAACAACGCTACACCAAAACTTTTACACGAACACAAAAAAGAAGCAGGGCTTGAGCCGAACTGAGCAACACCGCCAACAAACGAGCACCAACCAAACGACTGGCTTTGGATTGCGATGGGTAGGAACAAGCCACTGTCCGCGCGAAACGTAACAAAAATTGTGCAAAATGAAAAGTTCGTTTATAAAAAGCCCAGGAAATGTTAAAAAATATAAAATGCACTAACTTACATTTCATTTTCTGCCGAAATGTTTTCCACTTATTTTAATCACGTGACCAAATCGCTCAACGGAACCGAACGACGTACGTGCCGTGTAACTACGTTCAACTGTTGTCCAGTTGAGCGGCAGTTGAGCATCCCAACGACAGTTGGTTCGACGGCAGTTGAAACTGCCCGTGTAACAGGGGTAGAAAAATTCGTCCTGGTCCAGGACGAATTTTTCTTCAACTGTGAATTTTCTGAGAAAGCTGTATAAGCTTTCCTTTGTAGCCGTACGGCTGCATTGAGGTGGATGTCAAACTTTCTTAAAAAGAAATTGAGGAACCGCAAATGTTTATTGATCCTAAGCTCTCACCCGGCTAACTGCAAACAAAAAAAAAAGACAGAAAACGACGATGTGTTGGTTGACGTATCCATTCGATTGTCGGCGTGTGTGCACGCAAGCTTGATGAAACAGAAAAGCGACGTGAGAATGTTAACGCATTATTGAACAGTTCTCCGAATTTCTGTATCTTTTTTTTTGTATGCGAAGAAAAAAAAAAGCAGGGACAGCCACACATAAAGTGTGGCGAATTTCACCTTCAGCTGAAGTTATTATTCATTGAAATTGTTGGCATAGAAACTAATTGCTTGATCGAAATTGTAGGTTGATTGCAATTGGTTTATTGATATTATTCATTTGATTAACTTACGCGTAGGCCGATATGCGCGTGCAAGTGTGTTTGTATACACAGGGGCATTCACATCTGTGCCAGTGCAGTAATACAGTCGGCTCCCGTTTATACGAAGTCCACGGGGACCGCAAGAAATTTTGAACTAACCGAACTTCCAATTAAGCAAAAAGCACAAGAACAGCATTGTCATTAGCCCGCAACACGCCTCCTTTCTTGAATTTTTTTTTTTTTTTTTTTTAGAATTTAGACTTTCGTCGCTAAGTCCAGCGTACGGCGCGGGTTTCCATGGTAGTTGAGACTTTTATCACTGAAATCAAAGCCTGAAGCGTCCACCACAGACTGCTTACACGGCGCTCTGCGCAACGAAGAAGGTTGAGCACTTCAAAAGAGAGAGGGAGATGCATACGAGAGAGCGAGTCTCAACTGACCTGCTGCTTGATCAACTGTGCGCAGCCTCAGTTGCGACGGCGCCGACACAGTACTGAACACGGCGTTGTTTTGGAGCTTGAAAATGTTGAATTTTAGCAAGAAACGACGGTCACCTCGATGCTTTTTATTCGAAATCACTTCCAAATAACCGATATAATGGGTTTTAGCTTCGCATTATCGAGTGATGTCGTGTGTAAAATTGCCGCGACCAGCACATCACTTCTAATTTGCCGGAAACGCCAATTAAGCGACTTCGAATATTTCGAGAGTCGTCTGCACCTGTCATTACAACTGCCGCTGTAAAACAATCGCCTATGCGAGATTTGGGCGCACGCTTAGGAAGGCCTGAATCCGCGCGCCGCATAGCCCACGTGTAGCTTCGGTACGTAATAAAACCCCAATACGAATGAAATAAAGGCAGCGTGTGGATTATTTTAGCCGTTAGGTGGGTCATGTTAGGTGTGGCGGGATAATTGAGAGCGGCAAAGTAACCAGAAAGTTGGCTTTGTCGCAAGATTCAGTTTTGTCGACGCCACCTTTTTTCTACACACCCTGTCGACTCACGCAGTTTCGGTCAGAACCTAGTCTACAAGGGCTCCTCTGTAAAAATATCATACTGAAATTGGCCGCTAGGAGACGACTCTGTCATTACGTCGGCTTTCATTTACTTGTCATAATTGCTAAGTTCACAATGAAGTCGTAACCGTTGCGGAATTTCCGGCTGCTGTCAATACATGACCGTCCACTTACAGATAACGGCTGGAAGTATTGTTTTATAGAAAATGCCCAGAAACAAATTACGTGACACTTAGCCGCCAAGACGACTAACATTACGCCGGGTTTCGTGTACTTTTTGTAATTGCGTAGTTCACAGTAGTGCACTGCACGGGCCAGGGCCGGACAGCACGCATTTTCTCGGGCCCGGGCTGGGCTCGGCCTTGAACCAAAAAATGTTCGGGCCGTGCCTGAGGCCCGGCAGTCGCGTGCCGAAAATTTTAAGTTGTTGATAACGAATAGTTAAGTCGAGACAGTGACGGAATCCCGTCTGGCCGGGAGAATACATTTCAAACATGCACGTGACGTAAAGAATAAGAACGTCCGCAACAATGCTTTAGCCGAACGCGCCGTCGTGAATGACCACGGGATTGATTGGGTCAATGCAAGAATCGTCGCAACAGAAAAAGTGACAGCATCACGCCTACATCTGGAATCACTAATCATTCAGACCACATCTAACACAGTCAATCGTAACGACGGAAATCTAAACCCGATCTACGCACGCTCTTTGCAGCGATTACTTAAAGGGGTCCTGAAATGCCTTCCGCCGATGCATGGATGTACATGTAACCAAATAAAGCAATGTATTAGCAATCTCCTCCTGCAAGAATTTTGTTAAAGCGATGAGTATTAGCTGAGAAATCGTAAATCAAAAACCGCGCATTATCGTCGCGCCGTATTTCCTCCTCCTTTCAACTGTTTCTTCGCTGTTGGCCTCCCCTCCCATGATGCTCCGCTCCTCACCGGTGACGAACTTCCGCTATTGCGCTCCCACAGACTGCCGTCTGCTACGGGCCAGCTCTTTCGGCTTTTTCATCTTTGTTGACCCCATGGACACTCCTCTAAATGCTGGAAAAGTGAACGAAGGACCTGGCCGCATGTGTGCGGCCTGGCCTTGCCCTTTCGCGGTGTGCGTAGCTGCCGTTGGTATCGGCGGCGAATTCGCAGCCGCGCGGGGAGAATCGTGCGCTCGTTCCCTTTGGTGCACCGCGCACTGTTTATCCAAAAAGCGCGGTCTCAGATGTGACCCCGCTGGTGCCGGGTGTTATTTTGCGGCGGTTGTAATTCCTACTACCGGCGGCATGTGAAAAAGGACATTTTAAACCGACACAGAACCCGTGCACAAAACGCGCCGGATTGGATCGCTTTATCAGCGGCGATGAACGGGAAGGCGCAGAGCAAATTTAACCAACGCCACACTCGATCAGCGAGAACCCGTGTTCTGACAAGCTGCACCCATGTGTTGCATTCAACACTGACGGGAAAGCGTATGTTTGCACTTGTTTGGATAGTCGTAAAATGTCCAAACACTCCGGCACTCCGATAGCAGATGAGCCGGCGAGACATTTCGGACAACATTTGACAGATGGCGCCGTATGCATTAGTGTGTCGCTACGCAAAACTGATTAGACGCTCTACCGCTCTACTAAAACTCCCCTCGCAGTGTTTACGTAGCGGGATGCAAAAATTTAGCGTTTAGCGTATGCAAAGGCCACAAACGCTGTACTAAAACTCTATTAGCAGCAAAATAGCGTGCGTATGTGAGGCCGCTTGCGTTTACAAAGCTGCACGCCGAGCCCGTACGTTTCAAACCTAGTGACATCGTTTAAATACACTGGCAAGCACAGTGTAACGTAGTCAGATATAAACCGTATGCTCAGGCGATAAGCAAGAGCTTGTTTTATGTGATTGCGCATAAAGGCCCGTTCGCACTTGCGACGAAAGCGAGTGAAAGCGGCAGGAATTCCGTCGCTTTGTCGCGCGACGATCGTTTTTGTCGAATGGTCGGGACAAATTTTCGTCGCGCGACAGAATTTCCGTCGCATTCGCTCGCTTTCGTCGCAAGCGGGAATGGAAAGTTCTGCCGCTGCCGTCTGCGCCGCAGCTCGGAGGTAACCGCGCGATCTGCTCGGGCCGAACGAACGCGCACACTCCCGCACGGCAGCGCCCCTAGCTGCAGCCGGCCGCGTACATCGCTCCCGGCGCCCGCCTGGAGGCCGCCCTCGGCACACTAGCCAGTATATTTCAGGCACTATAATGGAGGACATATTTTTTGCTTCCGATTAACCTAGTTCTTTGCCCCTGTGTTTAGCACGTGAAGTGGTTAGCACGTCGTCCTCACGCAGCTCTGTATCGTCGTAGCATCGCTGATTGTCCGAACGAAGCTTGCAGCTAAGCCAATGCAGTGACCGAAGCTGTGTGTGTGCGTGCATCGCCTCCTGTGTGTTGTGGACGCGTTCGTTTCGCGATGAAATGCGGCATTGTACAGTCGGGATCAATTTGAAGGTGATCGCGGGAGCACCAACCGACCGCGACGACAGCGCCTTAGCGTGACACTTTTTAGCATCAGCCACAACGAGATTATGCTAGGTTTGCTCTTTCCATGACTGTTCCAGGCAGTGCGCGCACTGCCGTCAAAAACGATAAAGGCCACGCGCGTTTCTTTTTTTCTTTATCCTTTCATCGACATACTTCACACTGATACGCACGCTTCTCATGGTAACTATGCCGGCATGCCAGGGCATTGTTGTGTAAAAAAATGTAATTTGCTTCCGCAATTCCGAAGCAACGCCGCCTGCCGAGGTATCTTCGGTGTTATCAGGTTGCCGAGGAACAAAACGCGGATACGTCACCCAAAAAGGAATGAAGAAAAAAAACTGCGGCAGTCGGCCTTTCTAGAAGGGGGTGAGCGAATTCTATGTAACAGCCAAGAAGTGAGGAAGGGCAGCATAATCTCATATTCGCGAACGAAAAAAAGTGCCACAGAACGGCGCTCTGGTCTTGCTTGCTCGGTGCTCCCGCGATAACCTTCAAATTGAGCCTGACTGTACTTCTGCGGGTGGATAGTGCTTCCCATGGTCTGGATTATCTTTCTCGAACGACGTACGACTCAACCTCGCATGGGGTATGTGTAGTGTGCCTGGCTAAAAGCATTCTCGCTTGCGCGCCAGAGTTGTGACTTGCTGTTCGTCCACGCAAACCGGGTGTGAGGTGAGTGCCGAATTTACGACGGGCAGGAGGAGGCAACCCATCGTCTGTCAATCGCGGTTCAGACTTGCAACGCATGTTGTGACGTTGCGTTCGTTCGAAACGCATCTCTGGATTGTTTTGAAGTTGAATAAAATGTACGCGTCAAACCCTGGCATTCGGCTCAGGGCGTTCTCTGCGATTGCACCAAATAAGTGTCACGGGGCTTTCTTTATGGTACGTACTCATGTAACATAAAATCCATGTCGTGCTATGGCCGTGTTGCATTCAATACAAACGGTTAAGCGTTTGTTTACACTTGTTTCGTTTGTCGTAAAATGTCCAACACTCCGGCACTCCGCTGGCAGATCAGCGGGCGAGCCGATGCTGAGCAGACGACTCATCTCTGCCGGAAGTGCGTGAAAAAACCGCCCAATAGCAGGATGTCTAGCTCATGACGAACATATGGGAATAGATGATGTAGACATGTGAAGATGGCGGCGTCCAAAAACACGAAGGAAAGGGTGAGAAAAAAGCAACAAACTTTGCAACAAAAGTGTGAGCTTTCCGCTGCGCGTAAAAGAGTAATACTTGGCACAGATGATGTTGACGACCCTATCTAACGATTGCGCTAGTTCATTTAGTGTGCTCAAAATGCCTTTCAGGGCCCCTTTAAGCCCACTTAAACGACTCACTTCTGGTGATGCATTCAATGTGAACAAGGCTTCCGCGCTGGAAGCCGAAACGTCAAGAACGATTTTTGACTGGTCGGCGTCTCGTGTGTTTGAAATAACGAATAGTTGACTCATTGATCTTTTAGGTTAAATGAAAACAAAAAAGCGAAGTGCAGTCACTGCAGTGCCGTTAAAAAAATATGAGAAGACGTATTGCACTTATAAGGTCTTCAAGTCAATAAAAGAAAATGTAAGGGCTCCATCAGCATTGTGGGAGGTAGCAGGTCAGAAAACGAGGGCACTCCGGTCGCAGAGTACAACATGATTGTCTTTTTCTTGTGCTTTTCAAACTAAAAAAAAAAAAAAAGAACAAACGTGACCTGGACTTTTCACTTTGTGCTGGTCATGCCCCCAAAGATAAGCTAACGCACCCTTGGGTCTTTCTTACACTTTTTATAAATCACCTTTTTTGCCAATAAACGCGACTCTTTGAGTAGATAACTTTGTAAGATGGGAAAAACTGGGTTGTTCTAGGATAGGCACCAAGGTTAACCTTAGAGAAGTAAAGGGAAAAAATACAAGTTAAGCTAGCTCTCGGCAGAGTGTGCTAGCATCCAAAATATGTAGAAAGGAGAGTCCTTTGTGAAACGAATGGAATGAAACAATGCAAGGTGCAATATCTGTTCAATAAATGCATAAATAAACAGATTTTCCACTTTTCTCGATATCATTGAAACGATCCTCAGTGTGCCTTAAGTTCGAAGACTTTCGCAAATAAAGTGCGCATTTCACCGAGATTCTCGAAAATACATTTGCGAAGTCAGGATATTTATAAGTGAAAAGGTTTGGGTGTGTTGGTTCATAGCCACACAGAAAGCAAGTGCAGTAAAAAACAGAGGACGAGGCGTGGACAGGAGAAGCGCTAACTTTCAACAATTGGTTTATTGCAGAACTAGCGCATATAAACACGTCTGCCTAGCACGCTTGTCCTGTCCACGCATCGTCCTTTTTTTTTTTTTACTGCGCTTGTTTTCTGTGAGGATATTTATGTTGTAAAAAGATCGGTCCAAGTTTAAAAGAAATTTAAATTCAATATACTCGCTCTATGCTTAATTTTGTGTTAAAGAGACCAAACATTTTCGGGCTCGTGTTTTGACTCTCACACGGGTTGATATTTAAAAGCAGTCTGGCGGGCTCGGCCTATTTTATTAAATTCTGTCCGGCTCGGGCCGGGCTCGGGCCGGGAAGGGGCTCATATTTTAAAAATTTGTCGGGCTCGGGCCGGGATTTTATCTTAATGTTTTGTCGGGGCCGGGCCGAATCGGGCCGGGCCTAGAATTTACGGCCAGTGCAGTGCTCTAGTTCGCAGTGAAGTGGCAGATATCGTGGAATTCGTGTCTGCTATAATACAAGCGCTTCTACTGCAGGAAAAAAAAAAACCCGGGCCATCTCCACTAACGTGAAACCTGAGGAGGAGCGAAGCGTGCAGTGTATAAGTGTATTCTTGGCGCCTTGGTGTTTTTGCCAACGGAGATGAAACCGTTGGGGGGTAGAAGTATACAGCTTTTCTGTAAAAGTCTCTTGTCTTTGAAGCACGAAGCGCTGCAGCGCGAGGCGTAAACGAGTGTCCCGGTGTTTTTTTTTAGCACGCGTTACGTTCGAGCGCGAGGCGTAACTATACATGACTAGTACCGTGACTACATGAGACGACGATTACGACGACGACGATAGGAGACGCCAACAGCCCCAGCCCCTAAGGGGCTTCGCCCCTAAAAAGGACAGCCCCACGTTTGCCCACTAGAATAAAACTCTAGTCCGCCCAAGTTTCATTCAGCAAATTATTAGTTAGCCAACAAATATATGCTCAATTGCAAATTGCAAACGACGTGTTTGTTTCGCGCACTTCTTGGACTGCGCCCACCTCCACTGGTCATCCTTCTTCGCAGAGCGGAAGGACACTGAATTTTTTTTAAAGCGAAGTTGAAACGTAGTGTTCTGCACTGATGGTATCTTTACTGTAACGCGAAAACGCCCTGCAGGAAAGCCAACTTTCTCTGACAATGATGACGAATGATCGTGGGTGAAGTACCCGCCGCGGTGGCTCAGTGGCTAAGGCGTTGCGCTGCTGAGCACGAGGTCGCGGGTTCGATTCCCGGCTGCGGCGGCCGCTTTTCTGATGGAGGCGAAAAGCAAAAACGCCCGTGTGTACGAGATTTCGTCCCCAGGTGGTCAAAATTAATCCGGAGCCCTCCACTACGGCGCGCCTCATCGCCTGCGTTGCGTCGGCGCGTTAAACCCTACAATCAATCGATCAATCGTGGGTGAAGTGAAAAGAGAAAAACGCTTCAAGGGCCGGATTCGAACCTGAGTCCCTCACGTTATGAAGCCGGCGCCTATCCGAGTTCTCCATTTCGCTTTTTTTTTTTTATTAGAGTTCTCCATTTCGCCGTGGTCGAAACTCAGTCCAAACTCGGACTACAACCAAAGAATCCGTCCCGAGAAAGCTTCGCGTTCAACCATCGCCTCCTGTAAAATACTGGAGGCGATAGTTCAACCATCGTCGTCATTAAGCGGAGGGGTGCATGATTTCGTTTTAGTCACTCAGGAGGGCGTAATGCAGCCACAGCTATCTGTCGTGATACGGGTACACGTTGTTAGGCATGCTCAGAAACTATCTTATATTGAGTGTTGGTGCAGTTGCGCAGTGCAAGTCAGCCGGCGAAAAACGGGCGCGGAAAGCACTGCTTTCGCAGCCAGGCAGACGTATCTGGAGGTCATCGATCATGATCGGAATCGCAGTGCTGAGTGTTTCGTCCTATCTTCGCCTGCCCTTTGCTTTGCACATAGGCTTACCCCCTGCAGACCAGTTTTGCGCATATTACTCGCGACTGCTTCAGAATGGTCCGGAGAGGATCCTGCAGTGAAAAGTCGCCCCTGCTCCCCAAGCCCTCCGTCGTTAAGCAGAATGGCCTTCCAGCGAGCCCTGGTTCAGCCAGTGCCGTGGGCCTGCAGCCGCGGCTTGGTCTTGCCAATGGCGTATCGCTGATCGTCGGCTCGATCGTTGGAGCGGGAGTCTTTGTGTCGCCCGCTGGCATAGTTCGGTACGCCGGATCCGCCGGCATGTCCCTTGTGGTGTGGGCGCTGTCTGGACTCTCGTGCTTCATCGGGGCACTCTGCTACACGGAGCTGGGAACCATGATTCCGAAGTCCGGCGGGGATTATACGTACATTTCTGCGGCCTTCGGTCCCCTTCCCGGATTTCTTCACTTGTGGACGATGCTCGTGATAGCGCAACCGGCTAGCAACGCTGTCGTGGCCCTCACACTTGCCAATTACCTGTTGCGACCATTCTACGGGGACGTGGACTGCATTTCGCCGTTCTGGGCTGTCCGGCTCATCGCTGCTTGTGCACTTTGTAAGCTCCTCGTGCGCTTTCTGCGTCGTGAACATGCGCTTCCGTGGCGGACGCTTGTGCTGATTCTATTCAATGCTCACGTGCGGGCTGTTATGCGCGCGCGGAGCAATTACAAGCTTCACGTTTTGGGTGGTTACCTTGCGCGTCGTTGAACTCAATCATTTAACCGTCTAGCACGCTTGCCTTAGTTTAGATACAAGATGTTGTATTTGCTTGGGTGCTGCTTATTTGCGCAGAAGTGTATGGGCGTTTCTGGCCGCGTGGGCATTGACTGACGTAATGTCTGTGCGGCTACGTTGGAGGTTTGTGAGCTGAAGGGGTTAGGATGCGTGCAGCGGCGTCAAAGATCATATGCAAGAGGCGCCAACAAACGGAAAAAAATATTGACGAAACCATGCGTGCATTCCGCGTCTACATCAGGAATGTCTGGCGCAAGTTTGCCTACGGCTTTTCAAATTTCATTAATCCAAATAGGGGCAGTGATGGTTCTAGTGCTTTATAATAATGAATTTGTATTGTTTTCCTGGTGACATCTTTCTGATGACATTGTTTGTCTTTCTTCTGTTTCTTCCTAGGTTTACTTACGTTCATCAACTGCTACAATGTCAAGTGGGCAACCTTCGTGCAAGATTCCCTCATGTTTGCCAAGGTCATCGCTCTGGTCATCATCATCATTGCGGGTTTTGTGCACCTTGCTCAAGGTGGGTCACGGGGCCTTACAATAATCTATACCATCTTTATTCACGCTAGTTAATCCTTCTCCCCCCCCCCCCTATTTTCGCGGGGGGGGGGGGGGGGAGGGGGGGTTGCGCACACGTATAGCCACTCGGCCGCACGGCGGCGCTGCCTGCTCGGAAGCTTGCAGCGACGTGGCGACGTTATGGTGTCTGAAAGACACCATAGCGACGTGACGTTTGCAGGCAAGTGCGTGGACACCGACGTGATTTGCTTCGCGCTGGGTGGTTATAAGCCCTGTGCGCGGCATGTCCTTTTTCTTGCGTTGCCTTGAACGAGCGGGGTAGGCATAAATTTCTCCACCCATGCCTGCCAGCTTGTTTCATGTGGTGGCGTGCGAGACGCTGCTGTGGTTACCGTGCCACCCTGGCCTGCTGTGTGCTTTGCGTTGCGCGAATTCGGCGTTTGTTGAATGTGGGGAAATGATCGCGAGAGGTATATATGCTTAGAATTAGTAGGTGCAGCGGCGCCGACGCTCCGCTGAGCTGGAGTGACAAAGGTTTCATTATTGACCAGAAACAGATGGCAAAATTTATGCGCCTCGAGCTTCGCGATTGCTGCGCCGCCTGTCGCCGCTTCTCCGCGGCGCTTACGGGATGTCCGCTGCGCAGCTGATAGCGGCTCATGCAGTGTTTTGGTTCTTTTTCGCTTCTTTTGCCTTTCCGCGCCCTAAACATCTTGTTATGGTGATGTCTGTAAGCAAATAGTACGTTTAGGGCACTTCAAAAAACAGCTGCGTCCTGATTAGAGTGCTCGAACGCCAACAACAGCGAACCGGGGACGCGGTACTGCGCGCTTCTTCGCCGCTCTTCCGGGCGTCGGCGACGGCAGCACCACATCACCACTGTCACCTCCGAATATCTCAGGCGCAAGCGAGTTTAGACCTGGTATTGGCACAGTCAGAGGTTAGTTTCGTTTTGCAGCCCGGACAACGAATTCGGCCTTATTGTTTTGAATGCATAGGTTGTAGAAAAATATCACTCGGGGAGGTGATTACTATAATATCTGACAATGACTTGTGCCTTTTATAGAAATAGAGGCCACGCGAAAATGGTAAGTCTATTCCAAGTCTGTGGGTCGTTAAATATGTGCCCACTCCCGCCTGATAGCATGGACCAAGGAGAGTTAATGAAACCACGAAAAAATAAATGGTCTGCCAAGTCCGGAAGCAATGTAATAGCTCAAGCGGGAAGGAAAAAACCAGGTGCAGCTTCGGAAATCCTAGAGACGTTCGTCTTACCTTAATCTAGGTTGAACTCACTAGACCAACTAGGTGCGAAATGCACTGGTACTGTATTTTCCAAGACAGGGATGGGGAGGAGGGGGTGCTTAACTATCGTTGTGTGCAAATGCGGAGGGAAATCAAGGAATGACCGTTTTATTTTAGTAAGGACACACAAGCTGCGCGTTCACCTTTATTTTGTTTCTCAAATTTAACGAACAGCAGATCAACCGGCGGACACATTTTTTCAAGAGTAATTATATCAAGTTCACAAGCGATAAAAGGTGTCGTTGAAAGAGTGTGGTATCTGATAATGCCCTCTGATTTAACTTTTGTGCTAAATTCTGCAGGCTCCCTGTGTCATATGATGATGTTTCAAAGAAGCGTTTCGTCACGGCCGCGGATATAATCGATGACTGTTTGGGAAAGGTTCGATTCCCGGCCGCGGCGGCCGCTTTTCTGATGGAGGCGAAAAGCAAAAACGCCCGTGTGTACGAGATTTCGGCGCACGATAAAGATCCCCAGGTGGTCAAAATTAATCCGGAGCCCTCCACTACGGCGCGCCTCATCGCCTGCGTTGCGTCGGCGCGTTAAACCCCACAATCAATCGACTGTTTGGGAAAGCTCACCTCGCGACAAGACGTCCCAGCCGTAAATTCTTTGTGCTGACTCCCGCATGTAATTTTGCGTTATCCATGGTACTTATTGCATAAAATGTTCGTGAAATTTATACCACATTAGCTTGTTCAGGGTAGTGATCCATATCCGAGATATGAAGTGTACTGGCGGGCTGTCAGGTATGAGTGCTCCGCTAGATTATGAAAGCACACGAAACCGATTTACATAGCAGTGTATAGCATGAGCATATGAAAGAACGCTGCTTACGGAGGTACTGTTAGTAAATTTCAGGGCAGTGGAATTACAGTCAGCTCCATGCATATATCCCGGTTTCGTGACGCGAGCTTGTGACACACACCTGGCGCTATGCGGACCGTATGTACGACAGTAAGATCGCGTCAGAAGCATTTACACTCTCGTAAATACACTACATTTGCGAACAGAGTGATTGCTCCACATAAATATGTATTTCCAACGCATACAAACAGAAAATATCAGTCGCGGACGTGCCTCAAAAGCAACGGTAGCCACCCTAGCAACGGCGACAGTGGTGAGTGGGCCGGCAACTCCCTCGGCTGCTTTCTAAACGGGCCGCTAGGGGGATTTCAGTGGCGCCCCTACAGGCAGCGCTCGAGGCGTATAAAAGTAATAAATTTTATGACTAATTACTCAAAACTGCTTAGAATAACTGAATTACATTATAAATTACTGGTCTTGGAAAGTAATAACACAGTCACTTTGCAGAAGTAATGAAATTAATTTTCAATTACTACTCAGTTTTATCACATAGAAGGAAACGCTGCACGATTCAATGTTTATAAGACATCTAGATCACTTTATTACATTGAAGCGGCAAGCGAGGGTAGCGGCCCTCTTTAAAGAAAAAATGGTACCCACCAGAAAAGGAAAGGAGAAACTTTTAAAAAAGATAAAGTAATAAACAACAACAAAACAAGAAGTGTAAAAGCCAAAGCTGCTTTCCTACGTGCAAATGCAGGTAATGTTACCTTGAAGAAGATCAGTGCAGCCATGCAATCAAGGGGCTGGTGCATCCTATACCCATTTGAGTAGTACTATCACACTTAAAATGTATAGCGCAAAAAAAAAAAAAAAAAGACGGGTTGAAAAGATGCACAAGGACAAGGATGTCCTTGTGCATCCTTTCAGTCCGTCCTTTTTTTGCGCTATACATCCCTTAGGTATGATCGACCAACTAGCCCAACAGTGTACCTTATTAGTACTATCACGGCTTTTATGAATCGCAAACACCCCCACCTTCCCCTTTTTTTTTACTGTGTTAGTGGTGTACAGCCCGCACCCAGTTATCATCACGGTGCAGAGCAGAACATACACACTGAGATCTGCTGTTGGCCAATGCTCACCTTCCTCCCCCTCTGTGCCATAAGCACAAAATTAATTTTGTGCTTGTGGCTTAGATCGAGGGGGACGGAGGTGAGGGGTTCCTGGCCTGACGTTAGGCTGAATGTTATGCTTTGAGGTGCAATAATGTTAGCTGGTACCCGCAACTTGATGTGCAATGAGTTTCGCATTGCTTGACACCAGGGAGTGCTTGACACATTGTTAGGCTCAACGATAGGGTTCCCTAACGTTAAGCCTAACAAAGGTGATAGCACATACCCGCAGCGGTGTATTGCCCATATGTGCGTCGGCAGAGGGGTGAAAAAAGGGCACCCCCCCTCCCCCTTCCCCCCAAACAACACCAGCACTTGCCCTACCCGCCGCGGTGGCTCAGTGGTTAAGGCGTTGCACTGCTGAGCACAAGGTCGCGAATTCGTTTCCCGGCCGCGGCGGCCGCTTTTCTCATGGAGGCGAAAAGTGAAAACGCCCGTGTGTTCAAGATTTCGGCACACGTTAAAGATCCCAAGGTGGTAAAAATTAATCCGGAGCCCTCCACTATGGCGCGCTTCATTGCCTGCGTTGCGTCGGCGCGTTAAACCCAACAATCAATCAGCACTTGCCCTCCCCCTCTCCCCCCGTGATGCAACAAATGGGTTTGCCCCCCTCAAAATAAAATCCTGCGAACACCCATGGTATTGACCAACGCTTACCCTTGAGTTTTACGATTTTGTGCAAGTCCCAAAACTCGCACTATGAGACATACTGGTCAACAGAGTAGCACATACCCGCAGGGGTGTATTGGCCAACTTTTTCCGTGGCACGTGGCATTTCATGCGAGCCCCAAAACTCTCAAAATGATGCCAAAATCGCACTTAGAGTAGTTACATTGGTATAAGGCCTGCACAATGCTAGTGCAGTCCAACTACTTTCACAGTGTGGATTTGCACTTTTTTTTTTGTTGTGTAAAAGTGTTGAGCTTCCTGATGTGTAGGTTAATGTCTGAGCATTGCATATGCAAGGACATATGCAAGGACATATGCAAGGCGTATGTCCTTGTTTATTTAACTTCTGTCAGTGGTAATACAACTCCCTAAACCAAACAGAGTTGTTTTCAGTGCAGGAATTAAATACCATCACATGTAATAAGAGAAGCCAGCTTAAGCTATCCTGCCCATGAACTTTATTTCCTTCAGAATGAAATCCCTCCCTGTGCATACAATATATTTGTTTATAAGGGAAAAGGGAGGGCAGGTTGGTGGCCGATTGCTTTGACAGCATCAGAGAGTTAAAAAATTGAGGGGGAACTCTGCTCTCTCACAAGTAAAAAGCATGAGCACCCTGTAAGCAGGTGGCAAGGTTATTCATCTGAAGTGCATCAACGTACCCACAAAATGAACTGGGAAACCAGGCTTAGTGCAACCAGCGATGACAAATACTGCATGCAGCTGTCGCAGTGTACCCGCTGGACAGTGTGCTATCACGATTTACAATTACTAGTTGTCCGCAAGCAGTCCTCAACTATATCTTGCAAAGTCATTCTGAGGGTTGAAATGAGCTCAAGTTGCTTTACTTCTGTGTTTTTATATAGTTGTGGAAAACAGGTGCAGATGGCATAATCTACGTGGGTGGCTGAACTTGCCCACTGTGGGAATAATTCTTGTGGTGAGGAATTTGTGTCCTTCATGTTGTCACATTTTTAAAGAGCCTTGTATTCTGACTTGAAGTGCTCACTTTGCCCCGCAATACTTTGGTCTTTCTATCCAGTAGCAATCACACTCTGTTTTGCCATTGTTTGCAGGAAACACCGGAAACCTCCAAAACATGTTCGAGGGGACAACGAGAGATCCTGGGCTCATTTGCTTATCCTTTTATGCCGGGCTGTTTTCTTATGCCGGATGGTAAGCAAAAAATGCAGGATCCTTAAAATGTGCTTCGAACTAAACAGACATTTCTGCAGCTATCACCATGGCAGTGTTTTACTATTACGTGCAAGGAAATGTTCGAAATCGTCAGCATTTCTTGAGGTTCTTTGTTCCATGCATACATGTTGCCGTCTTTGCTGCCACTCTTCAAATTGACAGTCTTTGCACCTGTGGGCAAAGCAAGAACAGATATGCCTACATCAAGCAAGCATGAATGTGCCAGTCTTTACTGGGATCTTCGCCAACATTTCGATGCATTCTTCCAACAGATGTGCGAAAAAAATCGGCACACGCTAAGCTCTCAGCAATATTTGTCAATACTGGTCTCCCAGCAATTTGTTGATCAGATTTGTGACTTGCAGTACATTGATATGGAAAACATTCCTTTCCTCATAGGCAGCGAGAATTCACTCCTGGGTGATAGCTCTTCTGGCACAGCTTTCACATCATTTTATTGATGCTTTGGTTCCTGGACTGCAAATTAGCTAGGTTGTGTGAGATGGAAGAAACTCGAAAGTGATTGTTGTGGCATTCTTGGCCAAAGCATTTCAGCCGCGAGCACATGAATTAGGAGCCTCATGTATTTGTCAAAGACTGTAGCCATCAGCCATATATGCTTGTTGCTTTTGTAAATGCAGCCCTTTGGCAATGTCGTGCTGTGGAAGTACCATCGTTTCGGCAACTTTGCCAAGCATAAGGAAAGGTAGCTCATGAACTGTGGCAAATTTCCCAAAAGCACAAGCACACAATTTTTGTTTTGTTTGTTGCCAGAAGAACCAGCTGCTCTTGGAAGAACCAGTAGTATCCTGGAAAAACGAAGCCACGTCTAGGTCACAAACGTTGGTGTGCCTGTATTGATTTCGGCCAGGTGTCAAGTGTCATTTACTTGATGGTTGCCCACTTGATATGGGGAGCTTGCTTTGGGGTACCCTAGCAGTGCTGGATATCACCAGAAAAGTCCAAATAAATTTTGGTCCCTTTAAAACAGACTGCTGCTTTCTCCATAGTTTTATAAGCTTGTCTGTGCTACCTCCGAGAGGGAGCGAGGAAATGTGCAGCAGTTATTGAAAGGAGGCAGGTGTAACCATTTTCTTGAGGCTGACGCTCTCCTCCCGTGCCTGAATGTTGGTGTGACAGCACTTGTCACTTCATCCTAAGTGGAGTACTTTATCAGTGCGTGTCAGTTGATGCCATGTGTAGCTTCACATAAAGCAAAAACTCAAATAATCAATTTTGTGACAATGGGGGTTCAATGTATATTGTTCCACTATTGAAACAATACCTTGAAAACGACAGAGAATGAAATGAAATTCTTCAAAATTTTTTACTTGCTTTCAGTTCAGGAATGCACCTATTTTTTTTTTTTTGTGACTGCTAAATCTCTTGCACTATTTTTGTATTTTAGGAACTACCTGAACTTTGTTACGGAAGAACTGAAGAATCCCTTTAGGTATGTGGGTTTTGTTTGCATTTTTAGGAGGTACATCTTAGATAGTTTTTATTTAGACTGCATATTATCAAAGCATGTATAATCAGTATTTCTAAAAGAAATTCCGGCTTGCAGCCGCCAGACAGCATTGTTAAAAAGTAAGCTGCACAAATGAGACATGGAATAAGTTGCCCCAGGTACACCTGGTTATGTGCACTCATGTGTGCTTGCAGTTTGTAGTGGTTGTCAATACATCTCTTCAGCAGGCAGTATGCATGCATTAAGGGGGGACGTGGCAAGTAAAACGACTTTTTTATTTATGGACCAAATTGAACCAAATTAGGAGCATTTGTGTAGCTAACCATTCTAACAAAAATATTGAAATCAGATTAAAGATACCTTCTATACTTTTTAAGTTGGAAGACTAATTACCTGAAGCTTGCAATCAGCATAATTAAATAATTAGGCAAGAAGTCAACCAGATTTGTATGTCAGTGTGATTAGAAATGCCTATTCTGTGCAAGGAAGCTATTAGATTATTGCATTATATCCTTTAAGCATAAAGAAAGAACAAGTAAAGTTTCACCTTCCTTTCAAAATCAGAAATAGTGTCATGTCAAAAAGAAAGTGAATCTTCTGTCTTTCTTTTTGGATACCTAAAGGAAATAAATCAATAATCAAATAGCTTCCTTGCACAGAATGGACCTTCCTCGTAATGCTGACATAAAAATCTTGTTGAGTTCTTGCCTAATTAGTTAATTAATCTTGCGACAGCTCTGTGAAGGTAATTAGTCTGGTAACTAAAAAAGTATAGAAGATATTTTAAAACTGATTTAAGTTTTGTTATTAGGTTAGTTAACTACATAAAATCTCCTAATTTGGCTAAATTTGGTCCATAATTAACAAAAATAGTTTTACTTGCCACGTCCCCCCTTAACTAAAGAGGGATTAGATCTGAGCAGACAAATCATTGTTGTGTGTCGACCCGCCGCGGTGGCTCAGTGGCTAAGGCGTTGCGCTGCTGAGCACGAGGTCGCGGGTTCGATTCCCGGCCGCGGCGGCCGCTTTTCTGATGGAGGCGAAAAGCAAAAACGCCCGTGTGTACGAGATTTCGGCGCACGATAAAGATCCCCAGGTGGTCAAAATTAATCCGGAGCCCTCCACTACGGCGCGCCTCATCGCCTGTGTTGTGTCGGCGCGTTAAACCCCACAATCAGATCAGATTGTTGTGTGTCGAAGAATAAGCAGAGAAACAACCGTATTTCGAAGAGGAAAATAAAGGGCTCATGGCTCTTCAGTCCTACCAGACAGTGCGCCAGCAGTGCACAGCATACCAAAATTTTCAAATCTGCGCTGCTAGTACATGAAATTTTTATTAGTTATATTTTCAAAAACGCTGTACAAAGTATGGCTGTGCATGAATATTTTGGAATACTTTGGTAGTTCACAACTTCACAGTCCACTTAAATATCTACAGAATCCAAAACATAGATGTGTTTTCCCCTTGGTACTTAAAAAGTCCTTTCTTTTTTTCTATTTTTAATAATGAATTCTTGCGTACTCCTTATGCATGTCTCCAAACTTGTGTTTTTTAGGAATTTGCCATTTGCGATCTACATTTCCCTACCCATGGTGACAATCATCTACCTTCTCGCCAATGTTTCATACTTTGTGGTGTTGACTGCTGAAGAGGTTCAGTCTGCTAATGCTGTGGCGGTGGTAAGTGCAGTTGCAATTTATTGCCTGTGAGGGCTTACCTACTTGCTGTATATCGGCCATGATTACTGTTGTGCTTGGAGTTGCTGGCTAAGTACAGATTTTGAACAGCACTTGACATTCATCACTGTACCATGGCTTACAGTTCAAAGCAGTTTGTTAGATTCAATGAAAAATGCTGAAAGTTTGGCTGTTTGTACATAAAAGCCTTCCTCTGTTTGCTTCAAAAGGCCCTAAAACACTGGCTATAAATAGTGGCTCATTCGTGCATACCTTTAAAATCCTCATATTCTTTTATGGAATATGAGGAAAAGCATCCTTTCACTCTGAATTGCATCGCAGATGACATGCCACATGCGCTTTGAATTGCAGCAAAGAAAAGGTTTGCTGAAAGCTGTGAAAAACACTATGAATATAAAGTGGGACGTACATGCTACAGGCTGCCGTTAGAGTGCGGCTTTTTGCTGCGGATAATGTGCCTTCCACAATGCTCTAAGCTTCAAGGAAAGGAGAAAGCTATTCAGAGGCCTTTAACTCAATAGTCATTGGTGTTATGAAGTCTTCTGTTATTTGTTCTGAATAGATAGTTTTACAGATGTCCAAATGCGAGATTACTTGTACTTTAGACATTTGTTTCAGCCATAACTATTTTGTGCTGGCATGAATGGTACTCTTATGAATAAGTTTTGTTTAGGTGCACCTCTGCTGGCAGAATATGAAATCTCTTGATGTGCAGTTTTTGCTTGAGAGAAAAGTGACCGGTTTATGACTACAGTAATGTTGCTGACAATGTGTGTCAACATGTGAAATACAAGTTTCTTTTCCCCCATAGTCTTGAAAAAAAAATTGAAATTGCAATGCTATGTAGAGCTTGTGTTTACTGATGGTTGGCGGTGATAACATCATCTCGTCTCATGCCTGAAAAGCACAGCAGAGGAGCATGACAGCTGAGGACGCGTAGTGTTATGAAAAATTTCAGTGACCTTGGTAACGCCATCGTGCTATAAAGTTTAGTCTAGTAGCAATAAGCCAAGCACTCGACACTAGTAGAATTTTTCATGTCCTGCTCAGCTGTGGAATGTTAAAAGGCATCACTAACTGAATATAGCCCATCGGTAGTACTAGCATTTTCACTCGCATAATAGGCCCTCATGGTCAAGCATACTGAAAACAGCAAGGCATTGATGGGTCCTTTAATTAAAGTCAACAGCCAGATTGTTCATGAAGCTGTGCCTTCTATTGTTTGTATTTCTTATTCTTGCGGGTCTCCTGTATTCTTTCTTAACTACTACAGACGTGATTACATATTGTAATGGTAAATGCTTAGCATTTTTGCTATGGGGCAGCTGAAACTGCTGGGCATTTATAGGCAGCATTTAATACCTGCTTTCTAGGCCTTCTGGCCAATTTTATGATATCCAAAAATATGCATACGCATTTTATAACGTTTCTGTGAGGGCATGTGGGTTAACAAAGAATACCTACAGCACCTAGGTACCATAAAAGCTGTGTCAGTAATACAGTAGTCAAGGCACAGGAATTATGTAATAGAATGTTGATGCAGCCCCTTTGAAAGTTCTATAATTGTGATCTGTTGTATCACTGTAACAAAGAACCTAAGCATTTTTGGCTGCCCATTCAATTCATCAATAATGAGAAAAAAAAAGTATGCTAGAAAAGACGATGTCCTTAGGCAGTTGATGGAGGTATTCCTATAGACATGTAGTTTTTGGCAAGCCTGTGAAAAATACAACAAACTAATTTTTCTCTGTTGTTTGTTTCAGACATTTGGAGAGAGGATTCTTGGTGTGGTTTCATGGATTATGCCCGTTTCTGTGGCACTGTCTACATTTGGAGGCCTCAACGGAGGCATATTCGCGTCCTCCAGGTAAGTTGAAATAATACTGTAAGTGTAGTGAAGTACCCACTGTTGGTGGGGATGGGATCTTGAAGTTTTCAAACTAAGTTTTCAAACAAGAAATCGGATAGGGCCAAATCTGGAGAATATGGTGGGCATTAGGAACCAATTGAAAGCTCACTAAATTTTGCCATTACGATGGTTGATTTGTGGAACAGTACTGTTGTCTTGGTAAAAGAGCACTTTCTTGTGCACCAATCTGGGCTCTTTTTCTCTGTTTTTTTTTTCTTTCCAGCTTTTCTTTCAAACAGACCAGTGACATTGCATAGTACTCATCTGTTATTGTTTTGCCATTCTGCAAGTAGCCGATAAAGATTGTTCCTTGGCTATCCCAGAAAGCAGTGGCCAACACTATCCCAGCCAATGAAATGGCCTTCGCTGGAGTGCTTTCATCTAGGGCTGTCCGCTGCGTTGACTGATGCTTTGATACGGGGCTGTAGTGGGGAATCCGTGTTTCCTTCATGGTGACGAATCTAAGCACACAGTTCTGGTAGATTGATATTACGAATTGCCAGGCCCTTCATGGAAATGTCCTTTTGCATGTGCTGTTTGTCCGCAGTCAACAATCACAGCACCCATCACGCACACAACTTTTTGTCTGAAATTCTTTGTGCAGGATTTTGCGCACCTTTTCAATCGAGGTACTTACAATACGGACAGCCTTGCACACTGTTATTTGGTGGCCCTTCATAACAATTCCATTCATTTTTTTCACGATGTCTGGAGTGGTGACATCAACTTTGCGTCTAGCACGGGCTTCATGATGAGTTGATGCCTGGCCATGTTTAGATTCATTCATCCAAGAAAGTCTTCAGCGCTAGTGCACGGTCCCTGTGAACTTCCCCTAACTTGGGTCTAATCTGCACAGCTGTCCACTTCTTCAAAACGTTTTATCACTCTGGGAGCTGGCCCCAACCCTCCACACTCTGCCACATGACTTGGGAGGGATCCCAAACTCCTTCCTTCACCTCCATTCCATCCCCCAGCCATGAGCAGTGGGAAAGCATGCTAGCCAGCCGAGACCCCGGCGATCAGCTTCAGTTGGTTAATAGGGCCTGTCAGGCAGCAACCACACAGGGACCTCTAAACAAAGACCCCCCACCATTGCAGCTTTGGAAATTAATGAATTTTTGGTCCAAATAATGTTTGCTACTCAGCTATATATACTGGTGTGGCGGTGTTCTCCATTTCTGGGTCTATTTTGTCACCTCTATTGCAAGATGAAAACCTCTCTGATCCACTGCTCCTATCCTGCACTGTCGAAATCCATTCTTTGCCACCAAATTTCCTTGTCTCATCCCTCCACCAAGGTACTTCTCTCCTCCTGCCGCTGTAGTCCGGTCTTTCAGTAGCCATTCCATTACATTCAGGGCCAACTGGTTGTCAGTGTTCCGCATTACGTCTCCAGCCCGACTTCACGTCTTTTTCTAATTTGAGCTATGATCTCTTCCGCCTGAGTTTGCTCCCTCATCCAAGGTGCTCATTTCTTATCTCTAAACGTTACTCCTATCATTCTTTCCAAGGCTGGTTGTCCTGACCTAAGTTTTCATTCAAGCTTCTTAGTAAGTCCTCAAGTGTCTGTCTCGTAAGCTATCACTGGGAGTGTGCGTTGATTGTAGAGTAAAGGTGTGCGGATATCAAACTTGGAACTGTAAATATAATTTCAGTAGTGAAAACCGGCTGTGAATTGGGTATCTTCAAACATGATTAGTAAAGAATTGACTTTGAATTAAATTGTATAGTTTTGCTTTAGTGTGTATAAAGCTTCTAAAACACCGTGCCCCTCCTTCCTGAAAAAAGGGAACTTAGCCAGTCAGGACTTACCGTAACACATCAGTGTTCATGTACTATTGCTTGACACGAAAATGGTACAAAAAATATTGCCATGTAGAAATGCAGGTTCTGCAACATGCTGTGGATACAGGGAGTGTACGAGATTTCAGCGCATGTTCCCCAGGTGGTCAAAATTAACCCGGAGCCCTCCACTATGGTGTGCCTCATCGCCTGCATTGTGTTGGCGCGTTAAACTCTAAAATCAATCAAATCAATGAATACAGGGAGTGTAATTTGACGGGTCTCACCAGTCATTGAAAGGAAGCTAGGCATGTTAGTAGCTGGTATGACTAGTAACTTACTGCAAGTCCACAGTAAGTCCCGATTCCTCACTCACTCGACTCTATAAATATTACCTATACAGGTTTCCACTTCAGTTAACGTACACCACAGCCGGTATACACTTGTTGCACGAAACAGTTCACATTTTAGGCTTTCTTGCACAGTTTTGGCGTCGTGGGAAAAAGCCATTCCAAAGGGGCATACTTTGCGGTGAAGCTTGAAAGTTTGCAAGTTGGGTGGCAGAACCAACTTTCATGTCTTTATTATTTGTGAACTTCGAATAGCATGCGAAAAATTCAAATACCTCGAGCTGTAAAACTGCGCTGCGATTCCAATTGAACAGCAAACACTATTTGAATTTTTGAATATTCGCACACCTTATTAAATACCTCTTTCAGGCGAAGCTTGTTTTGGCTGACTTGTGCCGTCGATGGTGGCATACGCCAAAACGCCTTCTGGCAAAGCCAACTTTAGCCACGTTCTCTAAAAATGATGATGATGACGCCCTTGGAGTGTGGCACGTACCCACTTGGGGGTATCGCCCAGGGATAAAGTGCTGACTGTGCCAACTTTACCCATTTGCACTTTGGGCGCAGCTCTCGCTTGCTGTCTGCAGCTGGCGTGGGCATGCTTGCACAAGTATTGCGCTATATCATGCCACAATGGGAGCCAATCAGCATGTTGCTCGCATCATGCCACATTGCTGGTGAGGTCAGTTGCTCTCATCGGACAGTTCATGTTCTAGCGCAGCATAGGTAGGCCGCGCGTGGTTTGCTCCACAGAAGAGTGGGCAGCCATTGAAGCATTTAAGCGAAAGGAGCATGATTTGCAGGTCAGCAGCAGTCTTGTGGGTGTGCTTGGGTCGTGCTGGCAGGTCGCTTCGGCAAAGGTGCGACCACTTCGGTCCTGCTTCGTGGCGTGTACGCCAGACGATTGCATTGCGATGAGCTGAACTTGTGGAACGCGTGAGGCAGAGTTGGTAGCTTGGACCGTGAAAATGTGTGAACGCGTTTCCATTTTAAATTTTTTCCCTGAGTGAACCGCTCCTCGGTTCACGCTCAAACTTCACACAAAGGTCACCTTTAAATTTGTGGTCTATTTTGTTTTACAACCAGGAACAATGACGGTACTTACCTGTTTATTCTGAAAATGAATAAAAACGATTTTCACCTATGGGAAAACGGCGGCTGATTGGGACGTGCGAGCTGGTGCAAGCTGATCTTGGAGCGACAGTGCCACATGCGCACGTTAGAGATCCCCAGGAGGTCAAAATTAATCCGGAGCCCTCCACTACGGCGCGCCTCATCGCCTGTGTCGCGTCAGCGCGTTAAAACCCTACAATCAATCGACAGTGCCACCTGGGGTATGCAAAGCAAAATGGACGATGGAAATTCACGGTCTATCCATGTCAGGAAGGGGCCAAATGAGGTAGCAGACGATCAGAAAATGTGAAAGCAGGTGAGGAAACAAATCCAATGTTTATTGGCAACGATGAACCGTGGGAATATTTTATTATAATTGGTATCAACTGTTATGCAACTATTCATGGTCATTGCAAACTAGGGACGAAAAAGATTTTGTGATCGTCTGCTACCTCATTTGGCTCCTTCCTACCGTGAATACCCATGTATTTCGCTCTGCATGCCCCCGGCTGCGCTGCCGTTCCAAGATCACCTTGCACTGGCTCGCACGTCCAAATCGGCCGCCATTTTTCCATAGGTGAAAAGCATTATTTATTTTCAGAATAAATAGGCGAGTACCGTCATTGTTCCCGGTGTCAAACAAAATAGACCACAAAATGCGAACTTCGTGTGAATTTTGGAGCTTGAACCGAGCAGCGGTTTGCTCAGGAAAAAATTGTAAAGTGTTCTAATTATCGTTGTAACACCCTGTATGTGGTTTGGACCCGCCGCAGTGGCTAAGTGCGCAAGGTGTTGTGCTGCTGAGCCCAAGGACGTGGGTTTCATCCCGGCCGCGGCGGGTGCTTTTCTGATGGCGGCAAAAAGCAAAAACCATATGTTGAGATTTCGGCGCACGTTACAGATCCCCAGGGGGTCACAATTAATCCAAAGCCTTCGACTAAGGCGCACCTCATAGCCCGGGGCAGCTTTGGCGCGTTAAACTCCACAGTCAAAATCAATTCAGCATACGTTGTTTGATGCAATAGGCCTTGTTCCAAAGCACGCAGACCAGGCTGACTGCGTTGTCCATACCGAGCCGTAGCAACAAACAGGGGTCAGGCACCACGGCGGAGTTTGATAACTGAATATACCTTGGAACGTTGAACAGAGTGATGTGTAAAAACACACATGGCTGTCTAAAGCTTCTATTTCAAGTAATTGGGCATATGCATTTCCTTGTGTTTCTTGTGTCTGTTCACTAAATGTTATCTTTTCCTTTCAGGTTATTCTTTGTTGGCGCAAGACAGGGGCATCTGCCGACTTGTCTCGCTATGATCAATGTGACACATTTTACACCTGCCCCCAGCCTAGTCTTCCTGGTTAGTCTGAAATTTTTACCTGGCAATTATATGTCAAATGGCAACACAGATGCTAATGTTATTATAAACATTCCTTAAGCCCTTTACGGAGTATCTACATGCAAGGATATAAAGAAGATTGCTGCAAGATAAAATTCTTTACTGTGATTGCCCTGTGTGTTGCAGCATAATTCCCAATTTTGCTGGTTTTTTATACATTTAATAAGTGTAAGAGGTGTAAACGGCAGGTGCTGCAGGCAACTACTTTGCCATGAGCGTTTGTACTGCTGCCATGTGGTGTTGTGTAAGATGTGTTCTGCATGACACAGATTTTTAGAGTAAATTCTCAGAAATCGTTACGCTATTGGCACCAATTGTGGTATTTTGTAAACTTATAATGTTTTTTATTTATGCTCACTGATATTCTACATTGTGTTCTGTGGTCAAGCAAATGTTGCTTTTGAATCAAGATTATTGTTACAGAATGGGGAATGAGTTCGTAGCCAAATTAAACTCATATAGTTTAGAAGGACACGTTGGAAGAGTTGGTGCATTAACAAAAAGTCTAAAGTGTGTGAACTTTGACATCGTACAAAAAGCAGGAGACACAGCTGTCTTGTCTTCTGCTTTCGGTGTGGTGGCAGTAGTTCGTGCAGTTTTCACTTTTTGCAAACTAACCTATGCTGCACTTTCTCGACGTTGGGTTTTTTTGAAAGCCTCTGGGTTCTAAAAACTGGTACAAGCTGTGGCTGTCATTAGTGGGTGAACAGGATTTGAAAAGTGTGAATTTTAATGGCTGCATTTTATTCTGTGCTTACTTATGTTTTGACAGCATAGTACATACTTTTACAGCGAAGCTGTTAGCCTCTAGTTGGTAAGAAAATTTCGTGTCGTAAACAAAAAAAATACCAGGCAGGACCCCGCAGTTCTCGCCTAAGACGCCGAGCACATGCGTCAGGCGAATGAGGCATACTGCACAGAGTTCAGTATTCGTTTAGAAAGCTGCAGAGTAGCATCGAAAACGCATTTAGTGACACTAGGCAAGACTAGTGTCACTAAGTAGAGCAGTTCTTGCCCAAGACACCGAGCGCTTGCGTCAGGCTAGGCAGGACCTAGCATTTGCCGCCAGAGAAGCCGAGCGCAAGTTACAAGCCCGCTGAGATGAAAAACATTTCATACCCTCCTCCATCAGCATTTGTAGTCGTTAACTACAGCTTCGTTGGACACCCACTTTAGCAGGGCAGGATGACGATTTTTTTTTTTTTTTTGTACCTTCTGATGCTTACGTATAATTTTCAATGATGCTTTCAGTGCCTTCTGAGTCTGCTGTACCTGACAAACACAGACGTGTTTGTTCTGATCACATACACTGCCTTCAGTGAAGCAATGTTCATCATGCTCTCTGTGGGAGGGCTCCTTTGGCTTAGGATAAAGCAGCCCAATACTAAACGGCCTATTAAGGTAAGCTGACCTCTTTCAGCCACACGATTATAAGATCCTCCGCGGTTAGTCACCATTTGCAGCTACATGGCCAGTATGAGTGTAATGCACAGCATAGCCATTGAACTTCCACTCAGACTAGCAAGATATTTAAATATTAGGACTCCCATGAAACCTTCATTGACAATAAAATTATTTAACTACTTTGGAGCTGATTATTCTGAAAGATCCTCATACTAATACAGACGTCTCTCTGCGGTTGTGATAGTTCAGTTAAAAAAAAAAAGTTTATTTATATACAATAATCAGCACTCGGCGTATTAAACTGGTTACTAGCAAACTTTTCTGGAAGTTGGCTTGCTTTTTTACCTGCCCAATCATGCCTAGTTTTTGTTTGTCAGTTTGTTGTAAGTCATTTCGGTAACCCAGTAAGATACCCCTTACATCTTCCACTCTTTCAAGCAGCTGGTGCCGCTGCAACCACTAGCAGGCACCAGTGCCCCCCCACCCCCCTCCCATGCCGCTCCTTTCCCCGCTTTGTTTATCCTCATTTCCTATTTACTTTCACACCTTGTCCACCTTTCTTTTTTTTTTTATATTGTGTGCACTTGACTGCACCTGTGTAATGGCATCACATTGCATTCACCACCGACAATTTGAAGGTACTGTGTGCTGGTTAAGTATGTAAGGCTTGCAAGCCTGCACGGCCACTGGTGTCTCCTCTGGTGCACTAAACAATGAAATATGGGAGAAGATGAGGGGTTACTGTTGAAACGAGATTTTATGGAGTTGAGCACAGACTGTCGAAACTTCTTGGACAGTGGGAATTTCGTAAAATAGAGAAACGCGAGACACCTTCAGAGAAGCACCAAATTTATTTCATAGGTCTATTACCTTTGCCTGGCATACGGCTCAGCAGCAGAGGTGTCACAAGATTCTCTTAGCTCACAATAGCTGTGGTAGCCTCCTCTCTTCTATACCAGCATATCTTCCAGGAACAAAGTTAACGGATGTTGGTGCACAGTTTGTGACAGCATCCACACTGCCACCTTCCGACACCTTCTGTGTGTCTGCTGCAAGTTTTAGAGGTTCTGTATCCTCAAGAGTTGTCGCATCCATGCTTGCCGATATCAGTGGTTACATAGGTACTCGCCAAAGTTGATGCCCATAAGTCTATATTATTCTCTGTGTCCTTGCGTGTTCTCTTCCTGCGTTTCGTGTATGTCCCTACAATCTCTCTGCTGTCACTTTTTGTCTCTGTTGTCGTCTTCTTTTCGTTTGTTTGTTTTTCTTTCCAATCCTTGTCTATTTATTCAAAGCGTTTTACGCTCCCTCTACCCACTCAGTGGCGGGCTAGCAGGCGCACCTGCGTAAGGGTCTCTACCTTTCTGCCTAGCCGTGCACGCCACTGGGTGGGCACACTGACTTTGCAAATAAAATTATTATTATTATTATTATTATTAAGCAGGCAAAGGAGGGGCTTCAAGGACTTTTTGATATTCTGCTAACAGCTAGCCAAACATGGTCGGGCTTCATTGTTGAGCACTCTAAATGAAGAAGTTCATTATTGCTGATTTTTGTGTTGCTGTTCAGGCTGCAGCCACCATGGCTGTAAACACAAAAACCTTACTTTCTTTTTTTGCTCTAGCTTTTTCCCCACTGATTTTTTTTTTAAAAAGCTTTGTGAATCAGGTTGGGTGGGTTTTTTAATCACTTAAATTGCACGGTTGTATGGAAAAATGTGATGGACCAAACATTATTTGTTTTTTCTAAAAAGTTTCATACAGCTTTCGAGGTTTTAATTGCAGTTTTTGTGTACTGTTGCATATGCGAAACTTACTGTTTCAGCCACATACAAAATAATTTAAGCCATTATTTATCATCACCATTTGCTAAAAGGGCCTCTTCAGCTCTTCTCTTGCTGTTTGCGTCCGTAAGTGCTGCCAGGCTCGGTCGACAAGTCAAACCCACCGGTAGGTATAAAAGAGATTAGTTTTGCCGTGGCTACAACATTTGCAAAGTAAATATTGGGACCTTCAACACAGCTCCTTCGTCCTGTCTGCTTTCTACTTTCACAGCACCGTACTTTCATGTCCTAGTGTTTGATTCGGTCGAAGTGAGGTTCTCTGTTCTGATTGAAAGAAACATTGACTGCTCCATTAAACGTCTGTTCCTCCTCCTCCTCCTCCTGCTCCTCCTGCTCCTTTATTCTCTTCCTCTGAACACAAGATTCAAACAAGATATTGTAATTTGCTTTTTTCTTTCTGTAGACCTGCATCCTTCTTCCACAGTGCTGTGCAAGTGTTTTAATGTTCAACGTTATTCCTGGGCACAGGTGAACATTATTCTGCCCGTGGTGTTCTTCCTCATCTCGCTGTTCCTCGTGGTGCTGCCTTTCTTCAGTCAGCCACTGGAAACGTCCATTGGTGCTGGCATCATGCTGTCTGGAATTCCAGTTTATTTCCTCACCATTTACTGGAAGGACAAGCCCCTCGCATACAGAAAATTTATTTGTGAGTGTACTTTCTGGCTATCAATTAGGGTTTGAGTGGCCTCTTTCTGCTAGGCGACTGCGACGGTGGGCACCAGGGACTTGAAGAACATTCCTAAAGTTTTATTGCTGCAGTATATGTGCAAAAAGCACTTGAGTAAACAGACTAACAGAGCAACAGGGAACTCGTCAGGAATAATACTGGGAGCCAAATTACGTCCGAATTTTTATCTTGGTGTCTCAGTGAGCCATGGTTATTAAAGGGGCTATAAAGACAAAATGCAGGTTTAGTTCATTCCAATGATTGCCTTGTTAAAATAACACTGACACCACTTTTAACGTAAACTTCGCACTACTTGCTCACACTGTACTTATGACGTATTATGGGCCACTTGTTGCGATTGGCTGAAGCTGACAAAGTCCAGCGCAAATTAAACAGGGATTATAATATTCCAGAATAAGCTTTTTGCACTTGAATCTAGTGCATATTCTTTTTATAGCAGTAAGAATGGTGGGGTAAGCAATGGAAGCTGTGAATGAACAATGGCAGCCGACGCTGCCTAACATAGCTAAGGCACATTGGGCTTGTCTGACATGATACTGGCCAACTGGTAAAAGTGACACTGCCACTTACGTGGTCCTGTTTGTTGAGCCACAGCCAGTGTTTCACGAAATGATTATCAACTGCAATAAAACTGCGGCAGGTACAAGTGCACCCAGAAGTAAATGGAGTGCAAACAACGGTCCTTGAGTGAAATTGCTGTGCCTTCTAGGCAGGCAAACGGTAACCAACGTAGCCAAAGGGATTGTGGAGATAGCGACAGCCTCAGTGAACATACCAACTTTCGGTTTAGGTACCTGCCCACAATACGTCACAAAACATACGATGCAGCAGGAAGATTGAAATTCTGGCTTAAGTTATTGAATTTTTTAGTTAATAAAGCATTGTTTGCTGCCGGAAAAGCGCTGAGGTTACTATAAAACACCAAACCTTTTGAATAAAACAAAATTGTATTTTGTCTTCATGGCTCCTTTAAGCATTCTGATTTCTTTAAGCTTTTGGTTATAGCCTTTCAATTCCTGGATGAACATTTTATTCCGCATGGCTGTGTGCTAGTAATTTTGGTTAAACTGCTTGCCTGTATGCTTACCTAGCTGTTTCCATAAAATAACAGCTTAATTTGTTTCTCGAAGTCAGAAGCAGCTGTTAGGCTGCGTGACGAGCTAAGTTTCCCGATATATGTTTGTCAAACATTTCACAAACCGGTGCGCTTGCAGCACTTGCTGCAAGAGTAAGTTCCGTGTGGAAAACGCATGTTTAACAACTTCTTAAGGTATGTCATGTTGACCTGTATGAGGTGCTAAAAACTTATTAAAGAGGTACTGACACAAAATTTTGAAGGCGAGATAACTTCGGGAATAGATTGGTGTAGACACATATACATCATCTGCAAAATATCAGCGGCGAATACAGCCTAGAACATATTTAAAATCAATTTTAAAGCGTGAGAAACGCAACCGAGCAGCCAGCAGAGGACCACGCGCAATCGACATCCCGTGGGTATTTTGTCAATAAACAACATCCACACACGTCACGAGCTTGTGTTTGCCGCTTCCGCACTGCCGGCGCTTTTCGCCGGCTTGCCGCCCCAATCGGAGGGCTGGAGGGCGGAGCTTCTGCTCTCGAGAACGAACGACCCGATCGTTGGCGGCGGAGGCGCCGTGAATTCGTCAGCTCATCGGGCAGCTTGCTGCGACCAAAGTTCTACAGCGATTCCAGGCACTCTGTTTCTATTACTTCTGATTTACATTGGACGCGAAAACACGCCGGAGACACGAAAAGCCCACTGAGCGAGCCGCACGGTCGCTGTGCAGGCGGCAGCCACAGCCGCGAAGTGGCCCAGGCCGGCGCCGGTAGCTCGAGTGATATAGCTTGTTACAGCTGCACGAAATTGCACCCAAGTCCCAACCACGGCAGTTTATATGAAAAAGGAGTTAATGATGCGATGGCGGGTTGCATTAAAAATTGTCATCTGCACCGCTTACGAGAGCGGCAATTGAATATCCGCCTCAGTGCTAAGCCGAACACATCTGTAGGCGGACCTGTAGGCAGACCGCCCGGCTGCTCCCAGCGCGCGTTGTTCTCTAGCCGCGGCAGCATTTGCACTCGCAGCGCCTGTGTCACGTCCACGGTCGCTTTTTAATTAAGCGGCTCACGAGATCAGTACGTGGGGGCATTGGCAGAAACTGCCGGCGACACGGATTCGACAGGGCTACGGCAGCTTTGCTCTGTGATATCCCTCCGACAGTCACGTGGTCAGCTTTGTTCACACAAAATCCATCGTTTCGCGGCACCTGCTGAAACCGAAACTGCGACTGGCCACATTGAAAATGCCTCTAATTAAACAACGGTGGCATGCTGAAGCAAATGAGGTTTCTACAGGTGATAAGTAGGTCACTAGCTACTTATCGCAACAAAAAAAAAAAACAAGATGCAAAATTTTTATGTCAGTGCCCCTTTAAGCTCTGCCATTTTTTTAATGGTTCTTCTGGGAGGTAAATGAATTGCAGCATTTGAATTGCACACCTAATACAGTGTAGACCCGTAGTGATGTTTTCTAATTTTATTTTCAGATGTGCTGACTGAGTATGTGCAGAGAATCCTGTACAGTGTGCCACAAGAAGATAAATTGGGATGATAGAAAGCCCATGCATGCATTCTACTCAACGAGGATTTCCAGACAAGATGCATTCATCAGCTAAAGCATGTTCACATCAAGTTCCAACTTTTTTTTTTTTTTTTGTAACTGCCCTCAAGTATATCACATTTGCCTTAAGTGCAGGATAGGCGTGTAAAAATTTTTTACACGGCATGTACGCACTATGTATGGTGCGCATTGAGTGGTGCAGTTGGCACATGATTCAGGAATGCAGAGGTAATGTAGGGCAGGAAGAAGAACATGTATGACATGTTCTGCACATCCCTACAAGGAGCTGGCTTCGCTTTACTTGGTATGTGAAACATGAGTGAGACACTAGAATTTTACTGTTACTTTTTATAGTTATATTTCAATTTATTGCAGCATTTTGTAGTTGAAGTTTTTGTGTTTCTACAATATACATTCATATTGCCGGTGCGCAATATGCCAAGATGCTGCTGTAAATATTGTTCATGGTGAAGGTTTGTGGTGAACAGCTTTTGCATTAAACTTTTGCAGTACTTAAATTGTTGAGCTTTGAACGATTTTCACACAGCAGAATGTGTATGCTATCTGAGCATCTTGGAGCATTGATGCATGTGTGACTTGTAGTGTAGGAACGATATATTCAGAACTCTGGAATGCATACCTTCAGGTCATATGACAGTTGAAAAGGCCCTTTGTCGACTGTGTGTGAAAGCGTCATGGTTTTTGTGACTTGTGTTTGTTACATTAATGCTCTGTTGAGCCAGAGGGCGAGCATTTGTCATGAAGGTACTATAGCTGGCTGGGCAACTAGACATGTTCCTGGTGACCACCAACTGGCTTTTGCAAAATGAATATACCTTCATCCTAGTTCTTATAATAATGAAAGTGAATTCTTGCATTTAGTGATTGGGACAAAACTAGGTTTTTGTTGGTGCTTTAGTTTTATGTAATATATCTGGGAAAAAATGGATCTTTGAAGCAGAGTCAGGCTGGGGAGGAAGATCAGGGGGAAAACAAAGCTGTGTAGAACGTGTTGCCTGTGTGCATTTGATGTTTTAAAATAGCCTAACAGATCTCGTTAAAGTATGCCCTGAGAGGTGTTGTAACTGAATCGCCGAAAGTGTGCAGCCCATTTCAACATTCCTTCACAAAGCAAACTTGTGCTACTATTGGGTTTGCTATTGTGGTGCAAATGGAGCGTCCCTATCACAAGGTATTGTATTTGCACATTAATGACATGATCAAATGAAGAGGCTGTCTGTCATCACCTTGGTGTTTTTGCTGCCAGCTCTCCAATCTCCATTTAGCGCTTGTACCACTGTTTCTTTCTGTTAAACCGTGCACTGCTCGTAGAAATACCTGATATCCGAATTAGAGTGGGTAACCCTGCTTTTATAATCGTAGGCCTGCTGCCCAGCTGCTTGACTGCAGAACGTTGTTCTGTTCTCCTGCCATTCTCACCCATTGTTTGTAGAGTTCTGCCAGACCAGTGATTGACTCAATGGATGCGCGAGTTCGAAAAATGACATCAGCAGTCTTGGGTGATGGGCAGAAGAGGGAGTAAGCTTGTGTTGTGAATTGCAGGCATTTCTTGTTTTGCTGTGGATAAGCTGTGAACTGCGCTGAACACGTAGCTTAATAACCAATGCTTGTGCTCGAGATTAACACCTGCATAGCTAATGAAAACCATTAGTAAATCGCACATATGTGCACGGATTGAAATACCTCAAAATTCCTTGTAATGGAGAGTGTACGTAAAGCTTTTTCCTGAAAAAACGCTGGCAAAGTTGATTGTCGGCTTGTCTTTCTGGTCATTGCGCACTCACAAGTAATGCTTGTTGAATTGACGGACTGACATCCAAAAGCTACTGGGGTTGCTGCCTGGCTAATCATGATGGAGCATGTGAGCGGCCACCGTTGCTGCGTGAGTAAATGACTCTTTTTCATTTACCATTCGTACTGCTGGCCTGTGTCACCACCAAGGTTTTGGCCCCGCTCAGTCTTTCCAGTTTGGACTTTTCATAAGTGGGCATAATTCAGGTTCTTCCGAAAATCCTGATGTTTGGCCATGGGGTGGCTGAGGCCTCTGTCAGGCCACGTTCGCCTTTAGTCTCAGCCTCCCCTTCGTTTTTGCCAAGAAATAAAAAATCAAATCAAATCAGAACAAAATTTCATCTTGCAATCCAAATTATAAGCTTAGTGTATTGTTGCTGGCATCAGAAAATTCTGGAAAGAAACTATCTCGCTAAGGAACTCCTTTCTTCCTTCAGGCCTTGTAGACATGTGGAGAGGGAACTTCAGCCCATAATCGGGAAAGCTTCCTGCTCTGCGAATGAAGGGGCTGCAGAATTTGACTGGCTTGACCATATGCCTCTATATTCTGCATTGGAGTCTGAGCTTTGTGTTAACTACACGGTTCCTTTAAATAGGTATTGCTTCACTGAGGGGTGATAAAGCTGCATTTTAATTCTGCAAAGAACCCTTGCTGGATTCAGTTTTGGTTTCTGACATCGTTACCCATTTCAATGGCTGGGTGAGGAGGGAGGGGGCGTTCGTGGGTCCACCAATGCTGCTGCAATCATTCGCTGTGCACACATTGTCTGCGTTTTCATGGTTCCTGTGCAGCGTTCACTTTTATGGTGCATGTTGACATTCTGGACAACTAGAATTTCCTATTTCACTTTGTGCACTCCCTCGCACTCCGAGGATGGATTAGTTATGTTGGGAGCTGCTGTGAAAAAGCTTAGCCCCCAAGCTCTAGTCTGGAACATCGAAATTGTATTGTGCTTTCTGGTGTCTGCCAGAAAAGGCCATTAGATTTGGCAGGAAGCTATAAAACAGCCACTCCCTGGACATTGTCAAACCTGTGTGTGCACCCAGCGATCTCATGGGAGGCCTTGCAGAAAATGAATGCTTAAAGAGATGTTTCAGGAAAAAACAATTCATTTGCACCATGGGGTTTCAATATATTGCAAGCTGAATTCTGAAGACAAAACATTGCCCGTATGGATACAAAAAATCTTGCGCAAATACAATATGTTTGCATTGCAATTTTTCTTCGCTGAGTCGTATTTTGGAAGTGTTGGAGCATTTCTGTTCCAAAGGGAGCTCTGCGAAAGATCAAATGAAGGAATGGAGCTTTACTCTGGAGGCAGGTGGGAAACGGAAAACAGGCATTTGTGTAATAGTTAACGGCTGGTTTACCAGATGTCATGCAGGCTGTTTTTTTGCACAGAACACGTATCAACTCAACAGCTCGAAGGTATAAGAGGCAATGTCATGACATTCTGCAGACGTAAATAGCACTGTAAGAATTGTAATCATCAAAACTATCACTCATTCCTCCGAAGTAACAGTATGTGCATTCCGAATAGAAATATCAAGCTCCTCTGTGCATTGACATTGTGGAGGCAGACTGCGGGTTCGCATTCGTTGTTGTTCAATTTATTAAGGAATTAAAAAATTAGTCAATATCCAGAATCTGCATGGGCAAATCAGGTTGAGTAAAAATAAATGAATGCTATGGCACAGCCATGTACTGTTTGCCCTTTCACCAGGTTGCAGAGGTGTAGAAGTTGGGAAATTACATGAATGTAAAAGTTGTTTACTTCAAGACTCATTGTTGTTTGAAATTTGTTTACATGTGCTTAAAATTATGCTGACAAGGGATAGCTGAGTTTCCATTTCCTTGCAGAGAATGCATTAACAATTTCCCTTGGGGCACTTAGCGATTGACTGTTTGCAGGATAGGTAACAAAATGTCTGTGTAGATCTGTGAGCTCATAGATGGGAAAATGGGTGCAGTTTTACTTAGCATGTATTTCTGTACCTACCAGTACTGGTGCCTCAATGACTAGGGTGTAGTTCAGTTCCCTGTTACACAGGCTGTCAATGCACGTGTGCTTGGCACTCATGAAGGAACTCCTGTGGGACTAAATTAATCAATTAAGAAATGCAGAAATGTTTAGTAGCGGGCTAAAATTAAAATGAGTTTTCCCACTGTGCACACTTATTATTAAAAGAACACTGATGGGAGTTGTAGACATCACGTAATTACCTTTCCTGATCAAATTCTAGATTTCGCTGGTCGTGTTCATTTTTTTTTTTTTTTTCGTTCATCTGATTTACTGCTCATTTTTTAAAAGAAGTGTGTTTGAAAGTGCTGTTTCCCACACAGCATCCTTCCCACCCATTTTCTGACATCAGTTATGATCGCACGTTATATTTAGCTCTAAATTTGGGCAAGTTAAATTTGGCGAAATAATGGATGCCAGCAACTGCAAAGGAAGTCACCTTCAAGACTCCCAGGGCATAGCACAGTTCTCGGTCTGTCTCCCAAGTGGTCGTAGCCGCAAGCCACATCAACAGAAGCTTCTGATTCCCAACTTGTACTTAGGTGGATTGTTCGACAATAGCAAACTTGTTTTGAGAAGTTTCAGCCCTTTTCAGGTGTCGACCAGCTTAGAAAATCCAAGTTTTTTGCACATGGTATTGTAGGCCACGATGGCGTCTGTACCACGGGTGTTGTGGGGTTGCTTGCGTTTTCAGCCATTTTCTCCAATTTCTAGGCTGTTAGTGTTGAGATCGGTGACTGTATCCAGCGCTGTCTGTGGTTCCGAGGTCACGACATCACAGAATACATGTTCATGATGGTGACGTCGACTTCGCAATCATACCAAAACATCTCCAAGCTTTTACGCGTTTCCCGCAGACCCATTGGCATTGTCACTTTCATGCACATCTTTGATGTGTTATTGCCATTTTGAGTCATCGCCAGGAGTGCTTGCCCTGAAACCAGAAGTCTTACTCTCACAAAGGCTGAATCCTTAATACTTTCTACCTTTTAGGCACGCCGAAGGCCTCCAACTTGCGCATCCTTTTGTTTTTCGTTGGATAATGTGCTTATACCTATATGAGCCTAGATGTAACGGATTTTTTTAATGGAGGTATGTTTTTTTTTTCACATTGGAGAAAGTGTAGGTTGGAATATGAACTTTAGTATTCCTGCTCCACATAGCCTCTTGAATGAATGTTAGAACTTGGCAGTCAGTATCAATCTACAATGAACTCTGCAGAAATTTTTATTGATGTACTTGCGCGACATATATGTTCCTAGGCGCCTGTGGCTTATGTGTTTTTTTGGGGGGGAGGGGAGGGGGGAGCAGCTGCAGCTTGAATGTTGTGTGGGCAAGCGTAACTTTTGTGCTGGATGCTGCTGGGAAGTTGTAGAATTGTCTTGCGTTTTTGTGTATTGTAGAGGTCCCTTAGAAACACATTGTAGCACTTTAGGCGACATTTAGAAACCGTCGCACATCTCTGAATGTACGTGTGAAGCACCCTTCGCACTGAATGACACCTGTTTTGCTCATCGATTTGTTACCCTAATCCTAATTTTTGTTGAGTGTTTTCAGAGCTTTGATTGTGATGACTGGAGGAGTTTTGATTGTGTAGGATATTTGGTGTGCAGTTGGAGTGTGGATCATTTGTGTTTTGCTGGCATGTTCTGAAACTATTCTCGGAAATGTCGACCACTTCATGCCTTGATATAATTGTGGTGTTGTTTGTGTATACATGGTCTTCTCAGTGACACGTTTACGTGACCGTACCAAGTATTTGTGGACTGTAGATGTGTACATCTCGTGTAATGTAAAGGGACCATGTGATTGGGAAGTCATTTTTGCTTTTTGTAGTTGGAGCTG